>NC_133326.1:492661914-492965255 GCF_042186555.1 Aquarana catesbeiana | reverse complement strand
TTTTTTTTTTTTTGTTTAATACATTTTTATTAAAGAAAAATATAACAAAGATACAAGTAAAACTCAAAATAGAGAACATTTCCATTTTTACAATAACACAGGAAACAGTACTCACATACTACACCGATTAGAATAATTCTATAGATGCCTCCAGGGAGACACATAAAGTCATTCGCACTAGCTGATTGGGCAAAGGATATAAACTATGTGAGCACTATGAACCGAGCGTAGTTGAATAAAAACATATTGCATTGGTTTATTGAAAATAAACACTAAGAAAGAGTAGTGGGAAAAAAGTGTAGAAAGAAAGAGAATAGAAGAAAGAGAAAATGGGAAAGAGTATAAGAGGAAGAAGTGAAGGAAAAAGATTAAGAGGGAGGGGAAGGGAGGTGGAGGGTTGCCGGCATGCAGGGCCATGTATTGAAAAGAGGGGTGCATTAGCGAAATTAAATGCAATGCTAGGTGGCTAAGTATGAATGATAGGTTTAAGGGGTTTATGTAATAAGATTTTTATATGAGGAAGTGGTCTGAAATTTTTTCCAAGGATCCCAAATTAGAGAATGTTTCTGAGAGGTCCCTCTGATATTGTGGGTGATACTCTCCATGAGGTGTACGTTGTCAATCATTTGTAGCCAATTTTTTATAGAAGGAATTACTGGTTGACCCCATAAAGTGGGAATTAAGGCCTTGGCAGTTTTCAATAGATGAGGAATGATTGAGTGTTTGTACGACCTTATGGGAGTTTTTGTAACATGAAAAAGGATAGCCCACGGGTCATTTGGTATGTGAACATCAGCAATCTGAACAATCAGATCACGAATGACATCCCAATATTGGCAGATAAGTGGACAAAACCACCATATGTGTGCATGAGTAGCTTTGTTCCCACAGTTCCTCCAGCACAATGGGGAACTGGCGGGGAACATTTGGTGCAATCTAACTGGGGTGTAATGCCATCTAGTGAGCAATTTATAGTTAACCTCTGACATTTTTGAGGCTAGTGACGAGGTGTGGGCTAATTGTAGGATCCTATCCTTTTGGTTGTCAGTTAGGGAAAGATCGAAGTCATCTTCCCATTTAGTCAAGTAAGGTGGGAAGCCGGGATTTTGAAGAGTGATAAGGGCTTTATAAAATAACGAAATGCTATGTATAGGAGGGTCTTTTGGATGAAATATAGCTTCTATAACGTTTAAATCACTGACGCCCCTAAGTGGAGTAGGAAGAGAGCTTAAGAAGTGTTGTATTTGGTGGTATCTCCACTTATCTAGAAACGTGACAGGTTTAGGGGTGAGGATTGCAGGTAATGGTTTTAGTATATTACCATTTAGAATATGATGGAGCAAGAGAGGCTCTTCCGGCCTCCATGATTTAAAGCCTGGATCCAGAAGTCCTGGCAAAAAGTATGTATAATTGAGGAGAGGTAATAGGGGGGAGTCGTAAGTTCAAGAAAGTTTTTAATGTAAGGCATCCCATACATCTGAAGAGGATATGATGAGAGCCGAGGTAGTATGAGCAAGGTTCCTGTGGCAGCGGGGTATCCAGGGAGCCATTGAAAGATCCATGCCACTTAAGGAATACTCAATTTGTACCCATAACTTCGAGTTAAGAGCATATTTCCAATCAGCTAGTCTGGCCAATACAGTCGCTTGGTAATATGCTTTGAAATTGGGAAGTGCCAGACCACCTGAGCATTTGGAACGAAACAATAACTCTCTGGATATCCTAGGATGTCTATCCTTCCAGATGAAGCGAGAAATCATGGATTGTAAAATAGTAAAAAACCCCACTGGAACACTTAATGGTAGCATTTGAAAGAGAAAGAGGATGCGAGGTAAAATATTCATTTTAATTATATTTACTTTCCCTAACCAGGTGTGGGACAAGTTAGACCAATTTCGTAAATCATTTCTGATCCTGTTTAACATAGGAATATAATTATATCGAAAAAAAAGGGAGTGGAGATTAGAAGTAAAATAAATACCTAAGTATTTCATACATTTTGGTTCCCATTTAAAGGGAAAGAGGGGTTTGAGAGAGAGAGCCTCGGACTTAGGGATGTTAATGTTTAAAATTTCGGATTTATTTTGAAGGTTTATTTTGAAGTTAGAAATTGAATGAAACGTGGAAAATGCAGACATCAAATTGGGAATCGAAATACGTGGTTGTTGAATGAAAAATAAAACATCATCTGCATAAGCTGCGTATTTATGGGATCTGTTGCCTATTTGTATGCCTTTGATATTAGTATTATTCCTAATTGTAGCTAAGAAGGGTTCTAAAGTAATAGCAAAAAGGAGAGGGGACATCCTTGCCTGGTTCCACTATGTAGAACAAAGGGGTCACTTAGCGTCACATTAATTCTAATTTGTGCTGAGGGATCAGAATAAAGGGATGAGATACGATGGAACATTTTAGGTCCCAGACCAAAGTGGCGTAAGGTCAACTTAAGGTACTCCCAGTCCACCCTATCAAAAGCTTTTTCTGCATCAGTAGAAAGGAGTAGGGTGGGCTGGGAGCAACGCTGAACATATTGAATTAAGGAGATTGCATGAAGGGAATTATCTTTTGCTTCTCCAGTGGGTATGAAACCTGATTGGTCTGCCGAGATCCATTTGGGTATAAGGGGAAGTAAGCGGTTTGCCATTACTTTGGCGAATAATTTAATGTCAACGTTTATTAATGAATGAATGATTTGTAAAGTGCAGCAAATGCGAACTAAATCGCCTCAAGGCGCTAAGATACATTCTCTGTTGTCAGCTTGTTAGAAGAGGAAGGTCTTTAGTTTTTTCCTGAAGGCCTGGTGGTTTTCTTCCATGCGGATGTTGGTTGGAAGAGCATTCCATGGTCGGGGTCCTTGGACTGCGAATCTTCGTTCTCCCTTTGCTTTGTAGCGGTATTTGGGAATGATAAGGAGGTTTTGGTTGGCTGATCGGAGACTGCGATTCGGTGTGTAGTGTTTTATTTTCTCCCGGAGATATAGCGGAGCATTTCCTTGTATACATTTGTGGGTGAGGCAGAGGGTCTTGAATGTGATCCGATTCTTCACTGTTAGCCAGTGTAGGCTCTTTAGGGCTGGGGAGATGGATTCCCAGGGTTTTTTTCCTGTTAACAGTCTTGCCGCCGTGTTTTGGATGAGTTGCAAGCGCGCAAGCTGATATTGGGGTAGTCCTACGTAGAGTGAATTTGCATAGTCGAGTCGGGAATTGATGATTGTTCCCACAACTGCCGCTTTGTCCTCTTCTGGGATGAAGGGGATTAGTCTGCGTAGCTGGCGGGGGAGATGGTGGGATCCGCTCACCACTGATCCTATTTGTGCATCCATTGTCATTCCTGAGTCAAAAATGACTCCGAGACTCTTGGCTTTGGTGCTTGGAGAGATGGTCTGTCCGAGGATGGTGGGAGGTGTCCACGGAGTCTTTATTGTGGAATTTTTTATTAGCTTGTAGGAGAAGAAGTTCTGTTTTTGAACCGTTGAGTTTGAGGGAGCTAGTAGTCATCCAGTCATCTATTAAAGTGAGGCATTTCTGTAGTTGCTGATGAAGGTCTTTTTGTCCGTTGATGCGAAGGTAGTGTTGGGTGTCGTCAGCGTATGAGTGGAAGCAGAGATCGGTTTTCCTGATGATATTGAGAAGTGGGCGGATGTAGATGTTGAATAGTACTGTTGAGAAGGGTGAGCCTTGAGGGACTCCACAGGAGACTGCCCGGGTTTCCGAGGTGAATGTTCCTAGTTTCACTGTCTGGGAGCGATTCTCTAAGAAGGATGTAAACCATTTTAGAGCAGAATCTGTAGCTCCTGCAACTTCAGCAAGGCGGACAAGTAAAGTATTGTGGTCCACTGTATCGAATGCTGCGCTGAGTTCTAACATTACCAGGAGACTCGGTTCTCCGTCGTCTGCTGCTTCAAGGGCGTCATCCCATATTTTGAGAAGTGCTGTTTCTGTGCCATGGCCTGGGCGAAAGCCTGATTGCAGAGGGTCCAGGAGTTGGTGTGCGTCTAGGTGGTGTTGTAGCTGCTGTACTACTGCTTTCTCTATAATCTTGGAGATGGCGTTGAGGCTGGTTATTGGTCTGCGGCAGTTAGGGTCCTTAGGGTCGAGATTGGGTTTCTTTAGCAGGGGTTTGACGATGCCTTGCTTGAGGGAGGTTGGCACAGTCCCTTCTTTGAATGATTGATTTATGAGATGTGTTAGGGTAGGGGCCAAGATGTCGGCACATTCTTTAAACAGTTTAGTGGGGATGATGTCGTTGGGTGATGTGCTGTCTCGAAGGCTTCTGATGATGTTTTTAGTCATGTCCGTGGTGATTGGGGACAAAAAGAAATTCGGCGGTTGAGTGATGTTCGTGTCGCTATCCTCTTTTTGCTTTGGTTGAGTGAGGTTGTTTGTTATTTTTTGATGGATTGATTTCCGAATGAAACCGATTTTGTCGATGAAGAAGTCTGATAACTCATTGCAGAATTCTTGAGTATCGTTTGCTGGGGGCTCTAAGCAGGTCGGGTTCATTGACTGAGCAACTATTTTGAAAAGTTCCCGCGGACGGTTTAAGGCGGATGAGATGGTGTCTGAGAAATGTTCTTTTTTGGCTTTGAAGATTGCCTTGTGGTATTTCACAGTGCGTGCTTTGTAGTTAGCATTGTTTTCCTTGGTGGGGTTTCTTCTCCATGCTCTCTCAGCTCTTCTACGTTCTTGCTTGAGTAGGGTGAGAGTACCATTAAACCAACTGGAGTTTTTTTTGCGGATGAGTGTTCTGCGTTTTTGGCGCCATGGAGTCTGCTGGTTGTAGTAATACATTGTTTAGGAAGTTGAGTGTTTGTTCTGTTGAGAGGTTTGAGTTTAGCAAAAGAATTTTGCTTGATAATGTAGTTTTGAAGAGATCAGAGTGAAGTTTCTTCTGAGATCTATTCCAGTGTGTTGCTGTTGCGTGTTTCTGTTTTTGGAGGATGCTGTTAGTGGAGATTATAAATTTAATAGCATGGTGGTCCGTCCATGATAGTGGAGTGTTGTCAAGTACTTTGATGTCCATATTCTGTTTGAAGATGAGATCTAAAGTGTGTCCTGACCCATGGGTGGGAGAATTTATCAGTTGTTGAAGGCCAAGTTCTTCCATTTGGTTGACGCAGGCGGTTGCGATGGAGTCTTGGGCAGAGTTTGCCCACAGGTTAAAATCCCCAAGTACCAGAAGGTTTTTGGTTTTCAAGGTGTGTATTGAGAAGAATTCAGTGAGCGGCGTAAGGAGATTGGTCTTCGGTCCTGGTGGTCTGTAGCATAGTAGTATGTGAATGGTGTCCTGAGGTGTTGTTTGAAGATGCAGTGAGAGTGTTTCCATGAAAGGCACTGAGTTCTGTAAGTTTGGTTTGGTGAACCCAAGATGTGATTTGAAAATCACTGCTAGGCCTCCTCCTTTTTTTCCGATTCTATGCTCGGTTAGGATACTGTAGTTCTCGGGCACCAATTCAGTTAGGATGGTGTTGCAGTCAGGTGTTAGCCAGCTTTCTGTAATGAAGAGGCAATCAATGTTATTTTCAATGACGAAGTCGTGGATTTCCAGCCTGTGCTTGACTGCAGATCTGGTGTTGATCAGGGCGCATGCTAGTTGTTGTGGTTGGATCGGTGTCTCCCTGCATTTCCTGGTTGATTGAGGGTTGGTCCTTAGTAATTGTTCTTTTTTTAGTCTTTTTTGAGTGGCGGTCGGTAAAGTTACGGCATTGTTTCTCTGTGGAGGGTGTCTGCTGTGTATTTGAAGTTGCACATGATGAGGAAGACGGCGTTGCTTGTAGAAAGGGTGTTCTGATGGTGGTACTGATGTGGTGGTGATGCACTTGCAGGGGGACGGAGGGGTCCGATGGCTACCCACTGCTGCTGGAGTGGTGTGGTGACGGGCTGGGGTTGGTGCGGAGGTAGTAGAGGAGGTGCAGCTGCCTACCCCCCTATCGTTGATCCAGAGGAAGGCGAAAAACCCCTAGCTGCAAGTGCCAATGATGCAGCAGAGGAAAAAAATTCCTTCCTGACCCCCCGAGGGGCGATCGGGGATGCCCTGGATCAACTGCTACTACTTAATGATATTGGTCTATAACTGTTACAAAGGGTAGGGTCCTTATCTGGTTTGGGAATAACAGTAATATGAGTTGAAAGTGATTCCGGGCGTAGACCTGAGGAGTGAGAGATAGAGTTTGCATATGCGGAGAGGCGAGGAAGCAGGATGTCACTGAATGTTTTATAATAAAGAATAGTGAACCCGCCGGTCCAGGGGGCTTTACCAAAAGGTGAAGACTTTAATGCTACTTGAAATTCCTCAACCGAGAAGTCTTCTTCTAATTCTTTAAGGACAGATATGGGCAATTTAGGAAGATTAGCTTCTTTCAAGTAGGAAAGCATGCAATTCCGTCTCTCCTTATGAGGAAGAGAGGATAAGTCGTTTTTGACGTTATACAGATCCGCATAATACTCTCTGAAGGCTTTAGCGATGTCTGGAGTTGCATGAGCTAATGCACCTGACGGAAGTTTGATTTTGGGAATAAACGATTGCGATTGTTTAGTCTTTAATGATCTAGCTAACAATCTACTAGGTTTGTTCCCCCATTCGTAAAATTTCTGTGACAGGCTTTGGAACTTTCGCTTGGTTTCTAAATTAAGGAGGAATTCCTCTCGTTTAAGTGTGAGGGATTGAAGGTGTTCAATATGTAAAGAAAGTTTATGTTGCTTGTCAAGAGCCGCTATCTGTTGTAAAACCTGTTCAATTTGTTGACCATGCTCCCTTTTCTTCCGAGCACCAAGCTCAATGAGACGGCCTTTAATAGTAGCCTTGTGAGCCTCCCACACAATAGAGGGGAGCGGACGGACATGTGTTGAGTGTTCAGATTCTTAAACAAAAATAATACCTGGTGTGAGGTATGTAAATATATAGCATGTCACAGAGTTGTCGCTGCTGACATCTCAATACCCATGTTGCAGGCTGCTAGGGCGTGCCTTGTACCCGAACCAGAACTACTTTGAACAAATACTACAGGTCTCAGCTTATTCCCGTGGTCTTGGGCTAGGATGGCTGCCATGGTTTTACAGTTGTCCCTTGTGTACAAATGGAAAAATGTACAATATACAGAGAGTCCCAACCCCAGGGCAGTAACCATTGCAGGCTTTTAACCTTGTACAAGCACGTATTTTCTTATCATCCCAAGTCACCGGGTCCGGGGCTTCTGTCAAAATACTTTGAGTATGTTGTCAAAATGGAAACAGGTATCCGATGGTGGCAGTAACTAAAAAGGACAGCATTTCTTTCTTTGTTTAGTGGGTGTGCAATTGCCATGACAGCTGTAGCCCTTGCAGAGCTTACTTTGCATTCTTCGGGGGTGAGTGTGCACCCCAAATACTCAACTTGTGGAAGACAGAGCTGGACCTTGGATTGGGAGACCTTATGACCCATTTTACACAGACAATTCAACAAAACCAACAGTGTCTAACCGAGAAGCCATCAGGGAGGGACTGCACAACAGCTGGTCGTTGACATACTGAAGCATACAGAACCATTTTCAGCCGCCCATGAGTATAGAGTCTCACGGAGCACCATTGAGTAGACTGCAGGTTAGTCAACATAGCCTTGAGGCAAATGGCCCAGGTATACTGGGTTTTAAAAAAAAAAAACATAAGCAGTTGTGTCGCCTCGTTAACAAGGACGAAAAAAAAAAAATTACTTAAATCAATGACAGGAAAAACTCTGGCACTGTGGGGTATAGAAGTAATCAGCAACGGTACATCTGGGACAATTGGGGCTATCAGTATCACAAAATTATTAATTGCTCTCAAATCCTGCACAAATCTGTAGGTACCATCTGCTTTGGGCACAGGATTGATGGGAGGGTTGCATAGAGATATCACTCTCCTATTATCGCTTGCTGCAGGAAAGATTGCACCAAAGGTCTGATGCCTTCAATCCTTTCCTGTGACAAAGGGTACTGTCTTTGAAAAATTGGAGCTGTACGTTTCCAATGAGAGAGGTTTTAAAACAAATTCCTTTCCCATTAAAATACAAGGAGCTTCTAACTGTACTTCCTCACTAGCTTCCCCTGCCTCCTTGCTAGGCGGGTGGTCCTGAGATCTGAGTCCAGTGCGAGAAGGGACCTGTGTCTCAGAAGTAAAGGCAACAGTGCCTCCTCCCCCTACTGCACCCATCTCCCTAGCCACACGGCCAGTTTCATCCTCATCTACTTCCTCTGGGTCATTACTCTCAATAATATTGCTAACTTCTTTGTCCTTCATTTTTTTTACCTCTTCAGTTTGACAGTTAACTATTTTAGTTAACATTTCCATTCGACGCTCATTTTTCTGCTGTGTCTCTAGGTGTGCTTCAGCAGGGTCGGGAGGTGGTGGTGGGACCACCAGGGGTCTGTTGCTCTTGAGCAGCTGAGACAGCAGGGAACGGATGTCTTGCAACTAAAACATCCAAGTCGGCTCTACCCAACTAAGACAGATCTGTCACCAAGACAAAGAACCTTTACCATATCCATATGGAACTCTTCATTTGACCCTTCCTGGGGAAAAGGATCATGACTCCCCATAGCCTCTGTCCAGCCCGCCAAGTTTGAAACCCAAGGGTCCACATAATAACTTGTGAATAACACTCTGCCTACATAATCCCTACAATTTTCTCCATAAACTGGTAGAGCATATTTACCACTTTGAGAGCCTATTTCCAATCAAGCCTTAGACACTCTATATGGATGCAGAGAAGCCACGGTACCAAATTACTTCTTTGCTTGCTATCCCTATGTGCGTGTGTGTTCTTTTAGACCTGCTCCTCTCTGGGATCGGCTGTCAAGTCTCCTGTTACAAAGACATCCGACAATCTGGTCAACCTCAAGAGTGCAGTGTCAGAGCACACATTCACATATATATCATACATATATACAAATCTTAAAATGACTCTAAGCATGCAGCACATAATACAAGCAATATATACAGTTACAGTGGGAGCTACCCAGCCATCAGCTCTGTAACAAACACGACACTGGGTGCAGCTCCCGCAAAATTTACCAGACTTGTGCCAAACAAATCTTTATGCAAAGCGCAACCTGATTTGTACCAAACAAATCTCTGATCCGTACCAAACAGATCCTGCCCCTTAAACCAACCAACCTCTTCCCTTTTTTTGCAAACTGATCAGAGCTAAAGTGAGAGAACTCGCCAAAAATCAGGTACAATTCACTCACCTTAGATGATCTTGCATCCTGATTCTGACACCAGTCTGATAGGGACTTAAACCAGACAGCTTGCTAGCTCCCACTCAGAGCCCCGGGAACACAGAATGACACGCACACGAGATGAGGTCAAAAATCTGTTAATTTAATAAGGGGGATAACCCTTGGTTTTATACAAAATAAAAGAAGGATGGATTTCAATACATTATGGTTTGGTCACAGAGAAAAAGGATGGTAGTTCTAAGAAAAGGAGTTTATCTCCATATGACGTGCAGTCTCATAATATTTTCGGCAAAAAGTACAAGCTAGAATGTTCTCACAATAAACCAGCCACACTAATCTATTAGCCTAAACATTTCCAGCAAGTAAACACATTCCAAGTCAGACTCGGATAAAAGAAATGAGATGGAAATATACAGAATAAAAACAGCATAGAAACAAAATTAACCCTTTACCTGTCATCTGCCGCTATCCAATTCTGCCCGCAAAAACAGACGGATGGTGGTCCTATTTTCCATCCATCTCGCGGATTGGATCCGCGGGGAGGACCGTGTTGTGTTGCTGGGGGGGGGGGTGAGGGGTGTCAGGATCATTGCGGTGGTGTGGGGTTAGTATAGAGAGATAGATAGAGGTGCTGTAGGGATTAGTTAGCTGGAGAAGGGGTGTACTTTAGGGTAAGCCAGGACACATGTCAGTGTAGCAGCGGGGGGGTGGGGGGCACCTTTCTGGGGAATAGCTCTGATCAGCAGAATGTGATTCACTGATCAGAGCTATGGTTTTGTTCAGCAGAGTCTGCTGAACAGTACTGATATAAGCTCATGGTCACTGAAGTGACCATGAGCTTATAACACAAGGAGGAATGTGAGGTCTGTACGGCATATGTCCATACAGCTGGAAGCAGTTCTGTAGGTGCGTACAGACCTGGCAGTGAAAGGGTTAAATGACAGAGACAAAATATCAACCAAAAATCCAGAAAAAAAAACACATAAAACAAATTCTATAAATTGAGTTGCAGTTCAGTGAGTAAAATAAGTATTTGATCCCGAGCAAAACATGACTTAGTACTTGGTGGAGAAACCCTTTTTGGTAAGCACAGAGGTAAGACGTTTCTTGTAGTTCATGACCAGGTTTGCACAAATCTCAGGAGGGATTTTGGTCCACTCTTTACAGATATTTTCTAAATCCTTAAAGTGGTTGTAAACCCCATTCATGAAATCTGACCTGGGCACATATATCAGTAGTGTTTACTTATCTCTCTCCAAAGCTCTGAATGCTGTGTCTTTCTGCTGCTCTGTTCCTCTGTTATCGGCAGAGTCACTTCTGACAAGTTCTTCTACACACAAGATAGCAGCTAGAAATTTGTGTCGGGGAGGGTGCTTAGAGATAGATAAGCAGAGATCTGGTCTATTCACAGTACAGCTCTGCATGTTCCTTCGTTCCTCTGCCTATGTGGAGGGGGGGGTGTGCCTTTCCTCCAATCAGCTCTCACACAGTGTATGCCCAGACTCCGCACCCACTGCTGGAAGAGGAAACAAGATTTCTAACAGGGTGTGGATTTTCTAAAAATTGTAAAAGGGGAAAGACAGCAGATATACATGTAAAACGTATGTAGGGAGATTTGTTTCATCTCTGTGTATCATTTGAGGCTATTCACTTCACTGGGTACAGGAGAGGGTTTACAACTACTTTAAGGTTTCTTGGCTGTCTCTTGGCAACTCAAAGTTTCAGCTCCCTTCATAAATTTTCTGTAGAATTAAGGTATGGAGATTGACTAGGCCATGTCATGACTTTAGTGTGCTTCTTCTTGAGCCACTCCTTTGTTGCATTGGAAGTATGTTTTGGGTCATTGTCATGCTGGAAGACCCATCCACAACCCATCTTCAGTGTTCTGGCTGAGGGAAGAAGGTTCTCATCCAAGATTTTACAATACATGGCCCCGTTCATTGACCCCTCAATGCGGCAAAGTCGGCCTGTACTTTTAGCAGAGGAACCTCCCCAAAGCATCATGTTTCCATCTCCATGCTTGACAGTAGGGATGGTGTTCTTAGAGTCATAGTCAGCATTTTTCTTCCTCCAAACACGGTGAGTAGAGTTAAATTTTGGTCTCATCTGTCCACAGCACGTTTCTTTGTAAGTGGGCAAATTACAAAATCTGCAGGGGATACAATAAATATTTTGCCCACTATATAAGCTCGTGGTTACTTAAGTGACCATAAACTTTTAGCAGAATCCTCTTACTCTGATCAGCGGATTACAATCCGCTAATCGGATTGATTCCCCACCCCCAGCAAACCCAATCCCCTGCAGCTACTCTTGAGAAGCCAGCTTCCCTCCTTTGCCACTCCCGCTGGCTAGAGGGGATCAAAACATGTCCCCCCGCCACTCCGACCTCCGATTAACCCCGCTGCAATGGCCCCCACATCACCGATCCTCAGCTGCTGGGCGGCATTCCTTCCTTCCCCTCCCGCCACCTGTACCTGATAACCGACACTTAGCTCCAGCAAGCTGACAGGCTGGAGAGCAAGGGGGGAGAAGCGATGTGTATGAGGTTGGGGCTGGGGGGCCTAGTGACCATGTGTTTATCATCCCTCTCCCTGTACAACAATGGACACAGGCAGCGATCACTACAGATCACTCCTGTGTCCACTGATAACTGAGTATAGTAACCCGTGTTTACTATGCATCAGTTAATGAACGAGGAGTCTCTATACAGAAACCTTATTCATTCATGTAATGTGCAGCTTAGGCTGCAGAGAAAGGGACTTCCTTCAGTCCCTTTCTCTGAGGAAAGGAAAGAGAAATCAGGGGTCTGTTTAGATCTCACCTAAAAAAAAAAATATTACATTTTAAAAAAACAAATTAAAAAAAAAAAATATATAAAACAAAAACATAGTAAGGCCCCTTTCACATTTCCGTCAAGCAGATGTGCCTGATCAGGAGGGGATCTGTGCTCTGATCCTCACTGAGCAGGTGGATGACAGGTCCGTGTTATCCCTGCTGATGCGTGAGTGGATATGAACACAGATGATCCCCATCCGTCTGGTTTTATAGGACCAGATCAGATAAGAGATGCAGGCAGGTGTAAACAGACACATGTCCATTTACATCAGCCTGTCCATAGAGAACAATGGGTGGCCTGATTGGATCCACTTGAAAAACGGACAGATGGACCCGATCGGTCTGCTCATGTGAAAGGGGCCTTGTTCACACAGGGCATACACAGCATACACTCTGGCTAGGCCGTGTTTACCTGTACAGGGATGCACAGGTGTTCCGGGCATCCCTGTGCATGCAGTCCCATTGATGTCATTTGGGATGTAGCAACTGTACAAACACATACCTTCCAACATTTTAAGATGGGAATGAAGGACACCTATTAACAAACATATGTAGGCATAGGGCACGCCCCCTGCCATACCCCCTTAAAGGAGCATAAACCAAAAAAAGGTTAATTAAACCCACAAGGACTTTTTTTTACCACTACTATTCCTTTAAAATGTACAAATGCAGCAATTTGGAAATTGGATGAAATGTTTAGCACTGGGAACAACTTTTTGAAAGATAAAAAGTGCATTTTATATATACTTATATGGATCTGACCAAAATGAGAGACAAATGAAGAGGGAAGAGGAACAGAGGGACATTGCTCCAAATCAGTGACAGTCCCTTGAAATCACAGGTTGGGTGTATGCAAACAGAACCGTTGTTCCCAATTTGACATCCATGTAGGTCCGCGTTAATGTCCCTGAGCTTACACTGTCTGCGTTCGGGATCGTGCACCCACACGGATGTCAGATTGGGCACAGCGGCTATGCCTATGCATCCCAATTGACATAAATGGGACGGGGATGCACGGAACACTTGTGCATTCCTGTGCAGGTAAACAAGGCCCTCCAAGGGCATACACTTTGGT
Source organism: Aquarana catesbeiana (assembly GCF_042186555.1). Classification (NCBI taxonomy): domain Eukaryota; kingdom Metazoa; phylum Chordata; class Amphibia; order Anura; family Ranidae; genus Aquarana; species Aquarana catesbeiana. The sequence continues at coordinate 492,952,152 of NC_133326.1, read as the reverse complement.
ATGCCACATGTGTATGATGCTTTAGTAGCAATTTAGCCAGAATTTTGTAAGTTAAGTTGTGTTTATGTGCACTAATAATGATTTTAGTGTATTTTTATGATTTGATGAACATTTACGGGGGCCAAAAAATCAGTAGCACTTTTTTTCAATACAACAGGTCATATTCTTTCACAAAATGTATGGTTTGGGGGGACTTTTCAAATTTTGAAAGCTGAAAGTGAAAAATGGTAACCTCCGGATTTTTAGAGTAGAGTGTTTTTATTTACAGTTTTGCGTACCTTCAGCTTTTACCATTTCACAAAAAAGCACAATTTAACATTTACAAATATTTGTTATTTAATAACTCAATACAGTTTTAGATTTTTTATTTAGTAGGAATTTAGCAGGAATTTTGTAAATGTTGCCATGTATGTATCCACTAATAATTATTTTAGTGTACTTTTAATAAAATTGCAGTTTGATGAAGATTTGCGCAACTATTGTGGGGCCTAAAAAAAATCAGTAGCACATTTTTTTTAATTCTATAGGTCATGTGCTTTCAGAAAATCTATGGTTTGAGGGGTCTTTTACAAATTCTGAAAGCTTTAAGGGAAAAATGGTAACCTCCAGCTTTTTAGAGTAAATTGTTTTTATTCACTGTTTTGCGCACCTTTAGTTTTCACCATTTCACAAAAAGGCTCAATTTGAAATTGAAACAGATATTTGTTATTTATTAACTCAATACAGTTTTAACTTTTAAATTTAGTAGGAACCTACCTTCATTTTATTCTACTGGCCCTATGCTTTCAGAAAATATATAGTTTGGAGGGTCTTTTACAAACTTTAAAAGCTGTAAGGGAAAAATTAAAACCTTCAGATTTTTAGAGAAATTTGGTTATTTACATTTTTGTGTACGTTCACTTTTCTCCATTTTGCTAAAAGACATAATTCAAAATGTATAAATATGTGTTATTTACTAACTCAATACAGGTTAAGCTTTTTATATTTACTAGGAATTTAGCAGGAATTATATCTGCTACATAATAATTGGTTTTGAAAAACATTTGCGCAAATATTGCAGGCTTTGAAATCAGTAGCACCTTTTTTTATTCTACAGGTCATGTACTTTCAGAAAATATATGGTTTGGGGGGTCTTTAACCACTTCAGCCCTGGAAGTATTTACCCTCTTAATGACCAGGCCATTTTTTGCGATACGGCACTGCGTCGCTTCAACTGAAAATTGCGTAGTCGTGCGACACTGTACCCAAACAAAATTGATGTCCTTTTTTCACCACAAATAAAGCTTTCTTTTGGTGGTATTTGATCACCTCTGCAGTTTTTATTTTTTGCACTATAAACAAAAAAAAGACAGACAATTTTGAATTTTTTTTATTTTTTTTTCCTTTTTGCTATAATAAATATAAATATCCAAAAAAAATGTAAAAAAAAAATGTCTTCATCAGTTTAGGCCAATATGTATTCTTCTACGTATTTTTGGTAAAAAATCGCAATAAGTGTATATTGATTGGTTTGTAATGTCGGTGATCAGCAATTTTTAGTGGGACTGCGACATTGCGACGGACAGATTGGACAGTTTTTTGGGACCAGTGACATTTTTTACGGTGATCAGAGCTAAAAATAGCCACTGGCCACTGTATAAATGACATTGGCAGGGAAGGGGTACACTAGGGGGTGATCAAGGGGTTAAGTGTTCCCTAGGGAGGTGTTTCTAACTGGGGGGGAGTGGACTGACTGGGAGTAGAGAGAGATTGCTGTTCCTGATCACTAGGAACAGACTATCTCTCTACTCCCCTGTCAGAATGGGGATCTATTTGATTACATTGACAGATCCCCGATCTGGTGCTCTGTGGAGCGGTCGCAGGTAGCTGGCAGACATTGCGGCCACTCGCATCGGATGCGCCGCCGACGCGCCTGCTATAGTCATTAAAGTGACCAACGTAGAGCTACGGCGATTTGTGCAGCTGAGCCAACCTGCTGCAGTATAACTGCGGCGTCTGATCGGCAAGCAGTTAACAAACTCTGAAAACTGTAAATGAAAAATGAAAAACTATAAATTTTTAGAGAAATTTGGATATTTTACATTTTTGCGTGTGTTCGATTGTCACCATTTCACAAAAAAGATGCAATTTATAATGTACAAATATTTGTTGTTTATTAACTCATTACAGGTTTGCTTTTATTTTTACTAGCGAAAAGGTTAAAGCTTATTTATTGTTTGTTAATATGTAAATACTTAAGAGTTAATAGTCTGACCACAGAATCACTTTAATGTTGGACAGTATTTTCACTTCACTGATTATTGCATATGTACCAGAATGCAGTTAAAGCTGAACTTCAACATTCTGCTAGCTTAGCTTTTTCAAATCCTCTTTCCAGGCTCTATAAAAATACTGATAAAGTTTACATTAGGACGGCCTACTTTTCTTGTATACCTCAATTTTACCCTCCTGTGACATCATCATGCCAAAGATAAAAATCACCGTTTCCATGCTTCGGGAGGAGAGGACTCTGCCCTTCTGTGCGTTACATCCATGCTGGTATAAAGAATGAGAAATGCAGGAAGTAGTGGGTAGGGCTATGCTACAGGCAAAGATGAGTATTGAGCTGAGAGCGGAGCTGGATTTAAGCTGCGGGCATGGCTGGGTTCTGACGTTTATCAGTGGGTGGTTCAGACCGGCAGTCTAAGTCTCTCAGGACTGCCCACTACAGTGAGCCAGAGACGTAATAATGTCATGGCTCATTCACACACAACCACAGCAGAGAAGTGGCTAGACCGAAGTACTGGACTTAAAGACAACTAATGTGATTTTCTTGTTTGCTGTTTTGGTATTCATTTAAGCAGTAACAGGTTCTTTGAAGATAAGAAAACATCTTTATATGTTTAAAAACATTTCTGCCTGAAGTTCAGCTTTAATAAGTGTGCCAGAAATCAGTAGGTGCCATTTAAGATTGCTATTTGGGAAGCAAAGGGAGTGCTGAGTGGTCATGCAGCCATTGTGACTTACTAGATGTACATGGGTTGCTGTGCTTATAGGAAGGAAAAGTTTCTTGTATGTCTGTATATAAGTGTGCATCCAGAAAACATGGTGTATAATACGGCAGCTTCTGTATATATCAAAATTTTCTGTTTTAATGAAACGTGAAAGTTTATACTTTGTAGTTTATAGTTTGTAGTTGTAACATTTGCCAACTCATGAGCATGGAAATAATGTTATAAAATGACATCGTGAATAAAGGAAAAAAAAACCTATAAGGAATAACCAGATTAATACAAGCCTTTAATGTGTACCTGCGCCCAGGACATAGTACACATTCTAATAGCATAGATGAATAGAGAATGTGTAACCCCATGCCTCCAAAGTGTATTCTTAGACAAACCTTTTTTTTGATAGAGTGAGAAAGGGTTAGACCCCCTGTCAAGTTTCTATTGCTGTCTGAGGGCACATTGGGGATTTTCTCTACTCTATCAACTATATTCTGTTCTCTATCTATTGACTATGCATTGACATGTGTTTTTCAGACACTTAAAAAAAAGTCTCTAAATTTCCTGGCAAGCTTATGCTGTGTGAATGAGATTTAGAAGAGACTGCGATTAACTGCCAGCATCTCTTATCAATTTGATGTATGACAGCAAAATAGCGTTTTTAAAAATTAAAGAAGAGCTCCAGTCCCCCACCCCCCCAAAAAAAATAAAATTCAGCAGCTACAAATACTTATCTGTCCAGGGAATTCAGTGCTGTCTTCACCCGAGCTGATTCTTTAATGGACTTCGGGTCCAGGCGCAGGCATCTTAACTAAGGGAATCCGGCAATGAAGCCTTGCCGTGGCTATCCGACCGGAAGTGGAAGCGGATACAGGTCAAACTCAGGTACCCACTCACCCCCCCCCAAAAAAAGTGTCAAATGGTAAAGAGGAGGGGGAGGGAGGCAGACAAGTGGATCTTCCCTTTTTTTTCCTTTTGGGTGACGTTCCACTGTAATGCCCCGTACACACGGTCGGACTTTGTTCGGACATTCCGACAACAAAATCCTAGGATTTTTTCCGACGGATGTTGGCTCAAACTTGTCTTGCATACACACGGTCACACAAAGTTGTCGGAAAATCCGATCGTTCTAAACGCGGTGACGTAAAACACGTACGTCGGGACTATAAACGGGGCAGTGGCCAATAGCTTTCATCTCTTTATTTATTCTGAGCATGCGTGGCACTTTGTCCGTCGGATTTGTGTACACACGATCGGAATTTCCGACAACGGATTTTGTTGTCGGAAAATTTTATCTCCTGCTCTCCAACTTTGTGTGTCGGAAAATCCGATGGAAAATGTCCGATGGAGCCCACACACGGTCGGAATTTCCGACAACACGCTCCGATCGGACATTTTCCATTGGAAAATCCGACCGTGTGTACGGGGCATAAGGGTAACAATAGCAATCGCCACATTTCTCTTGTTACAGGTTTCCTTTATAGGGACACTGTCCTAAAAACAGAAAGTTTTGCAAAAATTGCACTCCCACGCTTTGGAAAACAGCATTTATAATTCCATTTGCGCTTCTCTTGAATGGAATCTTAAGTGCTTCTGGACACTTTGGTTGTTACAGATTCCTGTATACTTACCCGCTGTTCATCCCTCATTCCAGTTGCTACTAGCCCCAGAGCTGCAGAGACCCACTAATTAAGTAGCAGCTAATGCTTTAAGGGAGGTAAAGAATGCAAGTGGGGCATGTGACACACCCAGAGCTATGCATGGAAGAGAAGGTTTCATTCAAGTTGGGTGCCAATGGTACCCAGTATGAATGTGTTTTATAAAATATTTGTAATTAAACTATTTATTTATATGACCATGCCTAATTAAAGGTAATATATAATCTTTTTTTAATGTTATTGTACATACACATGTTAAAGGAATACAGTTAATTCAAATATAATTATGTGTATTATTAGGTGTGTTAATGTTTTACAAAACGGTTTCTATGTATGGTTTGTAACATGGGTGGTAGTCATATTTGCTCTTTACATATGCAGTCTTTGCTTCCTTTAAAGCGGAGTTCCACCCAAAAGTGGAAGCTCTGCTGATATGCTTCCTCCCCCCCATCGGTGCCACATTTGGCACCCTTCAGGGGGGAGGGGGGGAACGAGTACCTGTTTTTGACATTGGAAAAAAAACGAAAAGAAACTGTGCTAAGATATATAAATGCACCAAATAAAGTGCATCTAAACAGTAGGGGACTTCTATACGAAATAGTAGAAGCAGCCATTCTCCTGTGTAACACCAGTACAGTGACAAAATAATAAAAGAAGATATAAAATTGCGCTAAACCTGTAAATATAAAGTGAATATGAATCACCCACCGATTTGAGGAGCAATCCAAAATTCAGCATAAATCAAAAATGAATTTGCAAGTGCATGAGTATTAATTTCCAGAACCAAAAATCTCATAAGCACAAATACACATGAGTGAAAACCTTCTAAACCACAAAATAATAAATACTCCAAATTCAATTATAGCAAATAGCTAAAATAAGTGACATTCATATAAGTGAATAGATATATAATGTCCAAATATATATATATATATATATATATATATATATATACTAAAATATATGCAACATCCACCCATGCAAAATAAGTGAAATATTGTCCATCCACAAATAAGGTAAATCTTCAAATGTTGGTATAGAGAAGATTGTGCTGAATCCACCACCGCTATATAGAGAATCACTTCTTACCAGAAGCCCAGGATCCTCCATTACAGAGGATCAAGGGAAGCCTGTAGTATTAATATATTCTCCAGGGCGTACCAAGCAGGACCCATGCACTTCAGATCGTCTGTGGTAGTAGTACAATCTCCAATGTACACCAAACAGGACAGCTACTCTTCAAACCGCCTCATTGAATTCAAGCCTGCGTGTTTCCAATATTTCCTGTTTTTGACAGGTACCCATCCCCAGTTCCGGGAGAATGCGCTGCTGTGCCGTCCCTCTGAATTTTGGCCCCCCTCCTCCTCAATCTACCACCGGTCCAGTTAGAAAGCACAGCACGCTTCGCACATGCACAGTAGGGAACCGGCTGTGAAGCCAAAAGGCTTTACTGCCGGTTGCCCTGACCACTAATGGCGGCGGCAGCACCCGAGAGCCGAGGGGTGCCGACATTGCGGGCTCCCTGGACAGGTATGTATCCTTATATTAAAAGTCAGCAGCTACAGTATTTGTTTTTCCCCAAGCTGGAACAACGCTATAAGGAAAGGGTATTACCTCCTATCAGATAACAACCATTAATCTACTTGACATGAGGGCATTATTAACAATATTAGATTCCTGAAGGAGAAATCAGAGTCAGATGTTGAGTAATATTCAGTGAAGCCCAAAGTTTTGATATTTTTAAAACCACATCATTAGAATGGTGGAAAGTTTCTTACATTGTGTAGGTCACCCTTGTTTTAATCAAACTCCTGTTTAAAGCTTATTATCTTTAACCACTGTAGATGAGCTGTAGCATCTGCAGGATAATGCATAAAACAGAGATGAGACCATGGTTGGGCTGTTCTTTTTGTTTATAATTCCCAAGAACTCAAATATGATATCTAGGACCTCTTGTACATGATATTCCTGTTTGAGCATCTACTTTTTCAGACTTTTTTTTTCTTGTATTTGCGTGTATTTTCACGAATATGCTTTCACGCACACACGCAAAAACGTAATCTCGTGTTTGTATTGCACAATATGTGAATGGACATTTGCACACATTTGTGCACACTCGTGCGTATTTGAGTGCGTGAGGTGTAAATTACTGACCAAAAATGCAGATTTTTCTATTTTTTTTTTTTTTTACTGAAGAATGCATGCCACTTGTTTATGCGCCTGTGTGCATAGCCACATTACATTTAATGAACTGTATTTTAGCCCTGTAAAAAAAAAAAAAAAAAAGCTGTACTGAGCTTTTTCAAGCTGCAGTTTTTTTTTTTTTTTTTTATATCATACTGTAGAATATAAGATTTCCTATCATTTGAGCTCAGTCTTGCCACAAAGAGTTGATCCATCTCTGAGCAATCCTCTTTTATTGTTCAATGAGATAAATCTTGACAAACTGAGAAAAACTTTGTCAAACCCTCCCCCTTGCTGTGAGTGACAGGTGATTTACATCTCGTGCACTAGCCTAAGACATGCAGTATTTTTGAATTCCCTCCCACGCTTTTCTTCAGCAGCTCTGCAAGGATTGGCTGTTCCACACCTCAGCATAATTTGGCATGCTGAAGTCATGTGGTTACTTTTCTGTCTTTTCACTGGATGTTAGAGATCATAGCAGAAGTTCAGTGTAAGAAATACACAGGAGAAAATGCATATTGACAAGGGGAGTGTAGAGGTGGGCGGGGAGTCTACTGACATCACGACTCCACCCACCGAGCTCCAGACAACAGACCCACCCACAGAATATGCAGTTTTTCGGGTCTAATAATAGACAGAGGGGAGACATTTGACAGGTAAAGATACATGCAGGAGGCATGTATATCTTTAAAGATAGCCCCTATGGCAGTAGTTTAGAAAGGATGACATTGGGTTTACATCCACTTTAATATATTAACAATTTCCTTTATACTGCTGCATAAGCAGTAAGACATGCTGATACTTGTAGCTATCTGCACATAAGCTGAAAAGCACAATCACACTGTTTAAAGGCATGTCTGCCATTAAGTTAAAATTAGGCTGGGAGAGGATTGGTCTGCACTCTTAGCCACTTGGATGCTGTTGCATGCACATGTCCTGTTAGGGAACATAATTGAAGAAGCTGACCTTATGGGGGTTAATTACCAAAACTGGGGAGTGCAAAATCTGGTGCAGCTCTGCAGGGAATCCAATTAGCTTCCAGGTTTTATTGCCAAAGCTTAATTGAACAAGCTGAATTTAGAAGCGGATTGGTTACCATGCACTGCTGCGCCAGATTCTGAGTGCACCAGTTTTAAAACATTTCCCCCTATGAGTCCACTGCTTTTTTATTGGCAGGCAGTTGACCAGTCTATGTTGCTTAAAGGAAATTTATGGTCACAGCATACACTTTCGTTTTATAACATCAGCATTGTATTAACAATACAAACAATAGTAATTTTTGACAATCCAATATAATCTAATCTGAAAAATCTCCTTTCATGTTGTGAGTGTGGCCTTTCTGCTGATCATGTTCAACAAATTATTGGATACCCTGTATGCTTTGTAGCTTTTCCTCTGCTGCTTACTTTCAATTTCTACATAAGAACTACATAACCCAAGGTACCTTGCTGCATGAAGCAGTGTATCTTGTACTGACTCCACCTCCTGAAACTCCTCCTCGCAGCACCTCTGTAGTTCAGAACGCAGGCTCTGTGAATTCTGTGACACAGCAGTGTCTAACAGGGCATAGTGAATGTGTCACAGTTCTATTCTGACCTATATCAATCCAAACATCAATATTCCCTGGACTCCCTGCATGATTTCTTGCAAGGCGTGGAATTACCTTGCTTGTGGGATTCTCATAGACCGTTATTAAATTCCCCATTAACTCTAGAGGAATTACAATTGGTGGTCAGTTTGTTCTCGAACCCCAAGGCCCTGGGGGACGATGGCCTTCCTATAGAAGTGTATAAGCAGTATGGAGAAGCTATCCTTCCTAACTTACTCAAAGTATTTAAAGAGGTTAGAAAGGGACAGTGTCTCCCTAGGTCCATGTCTAAAGCTAACATTATCTTTTTGTTAAAACCAGGAAAGGACCCAGGCTCCTATAGGCCTATTTCCCTTCTACAATGTGATATAAAAATACTTGCTAAGGTATTGCCTATGTGTAAATAAAGTTATTGTTATTATCATCCACTCTGATCAACACGGGTTTATCCCTCAAAAATTCACTGCCATTAACCTGCGTATGTTATTTATCAATCTTCAGTCCCAAGTGGACAACCTGGGTGATACGGCCTTACTGTCGTTGAATGCCCACAAGGCTTTCAACAGCATTGAATGGCAATATTTATGGGCGACTATGGAAAAATTTGACTTTGGGACAACTTTTCTCTCCTGGGTACAGTTACTATACAGCTCCCCTCAGGCGGCCATTAGAGAGGCAGGGAGAATTCCACCAAATTTCTCCCTAAGTAGAGGTACTCTCCAGGGATGCCCACTGTCCCCTACTTTTCGCCATCGCCATTGAGCCTTTGTCGGCTTTAATACGCTCTAATCCATCCATTTGTGGCTTTAAATATGTGGAAACACAAGATAAACTCATGCTAAATGTGGACCACTTCGGGAAGCCATGACTATCATCACTAATTTTGGTGTATTCTCCAGCCTCACTATAAATTGCTCTAAATTCTCTATTATGCTCCTCGACAACAATTCTAGTAATGCTGGGTGTATCCTGGATAAGGCTAAAATATGGTCTAGACTTAAACTCTTCGGTGGTGGGTAAAATCAATCTTATAAAAATTAGTTTTCTTGCCACAGCTTTTCTTTATACTACACAGTTCCCTGATGGTCATTCCCTTAAAAATGTTTTGCATTATCAACTCCATCTTTCGAACATTCATCTGGCATTCTAAACCCCCAGAATTAAAGTGAAGCAACTTCAAGGTCCAAAACATAGAGGCGGCCTGGCTCTGCCTAACCCCTGGTTATATTCTCTTGCTGCCCAATTACAGCACATCCTTTGAGCCTTGCTCCAGGAAGGTGCTCCTGTAGATCCCACTAATCATATATTGTATCATGCGACGGTTGTGACTAATGTTGACATGGGGCTGCAGGCTTTAACATTCAGTAAGTCTAATAAGCTTTTTCCTACAAATGCCCTTATGCAAAAGGTATGGAATAAGGCAAGGCAGTTGAAGGAGGTTATTGGTTTTACTAGATTCAGCCCGATTTGGGGTAATGGGCATTACTCCGAATTGAAGTCTTTACAGTATGGGGCCAAAAGGAAACTGTATGGCATCACACATCATTTTTGATAATGGTAAACTGTGTTCCTTTTCTATTTTGCAAGCTAGATTTCACCTTCCACAGTCCATGTATTTTTACTATCTACAACTGCAAAATATTATTAGGGCACATCCTGGCGATGATACCTGGGTACAGTCACCTATCCCTATATTCAATTATATGTCTGAGGTTGATGTCTACAATGTTTTTTTATCCAGATGTTATTATATGTTGTTGTCCAACTTTTTAAAGGACTTCCCCTCGAGAGCTGATGATAGATGGGAACAAGATGTGAGAATGTTTGAGTAGGAGCAGTGGTAGGAAGCTTTACAGGCAGTGCAAATGTGCTCTCTTAATGTCGCACAGTGGCTTTCACAGCTTTACATTCTTCTTAGGGTCCACCTTACACATGCAAGATTATTTAATATGAGGTTGAGAGAGAATTGCATGTGCACCAGATGTTCCATGGGGATTTAATTCACCTCCTATGGAGATACCCGAAGTTACACCTTTACTGGGGGAGTGTCCTTGATACTCCTAACAGGGTATTTTAGGTTGATATTAGTGATGATCGCAAACCCTGTCTTTTGGGTGTCCTGGGGGAACTTTAAGTGAAATATATAACTAAACAAGCAATTGCCAGGGCCCTATTTCAGGCCCGTAAATTGATTCTTAGACATTGGAAATCTGCTGACCCACACTTGTGGAAGGAGTGGATTGCTCAAATGGGTGACATGCTACACTTACAAAAATACATCTTTTAGCGTTGAGGGTGCCCGGGCAAATTTAATATGGTTTGGTCTCCCTGGTTGGACACACCAGTGCTTTCCCTGTTGGAATTAATCTTGGATAGAATTCTATAACATGTCCTCTACCTTGTGATGTTTGGTGTAATATTAGTGCGTTGAATCTACATTAACAAATTGGGCTGTTTTGTTGAAAGAACAGTTTTGATACAAAGTGATGCCCTGACAATGTTGGAATATGGAAATGTGTTATGGTTATGAATGATGTGATTTTCTTTTTGTTCCTGTTTATGTTCTCAATAAAACTTTGCAATTAAAAAAAAAATGTGTCACAGAATTCAAGGTAGAAAATGTGTGGGTATCTTCACACTAGATTTACAAACGTCAGGATCATTCAGATTAGTAGGAGTAGGCTACAAATAATTGAAATATAATGTGAAAATTAATATAATGAATTTATATTTTGATCACAGATGCGATTTAACTGTGTTAGACAACAGAAAAGTAATAACTCTATGTGGTAGAGTTGGCAATATCTCAATATGTGCTGGACAAAATAACAAATCCTTTGTCCAGTAAGACGCTTCAAAAAGATACTCACATTGTGTAATACAATCACCACACTCTTAATTATACACCACAATATTATACTTGCATTTTAAAGTAAAATTATGGGCTCAAATTCCAGTATACTTCCACAGATGCTTCAAAAGAGCTCAAACTAGCAATACTTCTTCCTCTCCCATTTTTGGTCATAGCGGCAGTGCTGATACAACTCCCACAAAAGGCAATAGAGTCACGCCATCCCTTCACTGGTCTCCATACTTCAGTATCTTACAGATACTGGGATTGTACAATCAATACACTACACATGAAGAAAACTAAATTTGTTAGTATAAACCGACATACAAAAACTATTTATTTTATCAAAAAACTTTTATTTTTATTATTTTTTTATTTGATTTAATTTTTTTTTTTTTTTTTTTTAGTGTTCAATAATGCTTTGATTTCTTCCTATTCTGAAGCTAAGGCAAAGTAAGACTTGAGCTTTACCTATATTTAAAATGTTGCAATCTTTTATTTTCTGATACACCAGAGTATTTTATAGTCTCATTTTTCACTTATATACTGTACATAGATGTCACACACGTTAGAATGTCTGTAGAACTTTACCAGCTTAATGAAAGGACATTCTGTAACGTCACAATTTGCATGTTATGCCTAGTTTTATAAAGTAATGTGATTGAGCAGTTCAGCTCAGAGGGCTGATTACTATTTTCTTCGCAACAATAGGAGATTGAAGCAGTTCTAGGTACAATAAATGGGGGATGCAAAAGTACTGAATATGAATAAAATCTTCAGGGAAAAAAAAGAAATTTACATTTTTAGACCTTTCAGGCTGTGAATCACGTCTGAAGATTAACTGGGAACATTGTATTTATTTCTCATGTTCAGTTTTTGCTGCTATTTAGAGAATTGCTTCCAGTGTAATATCTGAGCCCACCCACTACTAGGCTCACCACTTAACATAGGAGCCGATGTTTACCTGTCACATAGTCTAAGGGAGATTATATTCTTGGAATCTGGAAGCTGTGAATTTAATTTTTTATATATATTTTCTTTGGATTTGCATGTAGTCTTTACACTCAAAGGAAATTTGTGCTGCTTTTTCCTGGAAATACTAGCTGCCTAGCGGTCAAGGCTGTCCTCTAACATCAGTACTAGTCAAAACTAGCATACAACAAATAAACCCTTAACTCCTCATGAACATCCTTGTTCCGTTTCTGTGGCTCAGTATACAGAAGCTATCAGGATCAACATGATGACCATTGATCTAGCACTTTTTTAGGAGTGGCCAGGAGTAGCAGCTTCTATATCATAGGTTTCTTTTAAAGGAACAAGGAGAAAGATTGTTTTCTTATGTTTTAGATCTGCATGTGACATACCCCTTGAAATTTTCCACATTTTGTCATTTTGCAACCAAAAATGTAAATGTATTTTATTCTGATTTCATGTGATAGACCAACACAAATGGTTTTTTTTTTTTTTTTTTTACAAATCAATATCTGAAAAGTATGGTGTGCATTTGTATTCAGCCCTCCATAGTCAATATTTTGTAGAACCACCTTTTGCTCCAATTACAGCTGCAAGTCTTTTTAGGTATGTCTCTGCCAGCTTTGTACAGTTAGAGAGTGACATTTTGCCTTTTCTTCTTTACAAAATAGCTCAAGCTCAGTCAGATTGGATAGAGGGCGTCTGTGAACAGCTATTTTCAAGTCTAGCCACAGATTCTCAATTGGATTAAGGTCTAGACGTTGACTTGGCGATTCTAACACATGAATGCTTTGAACTAAACCATTCCATTGTAGCTCTGGCTGTATGTGTAGGGTTGTTATCCTGCTGGAAGGTGAACCTCTGCCCCAGTCTCAAGTCTTTTGCAGACTCTAACAGGTTTTTTTTCTAAGAGTGCCCTGTATTTGGCTCCATCCATCTTCCCATCAACTCTGACCAGCTTTCCTGTCCCTGCTGAAGAAAAGCATCCCCACAACATGATGCTGCCACCACCATGTTTCACAGTGGGGATGGTGTGTTCACGGTGATGTGTAGTGTTAGTTTTCTGCCACACATAGCATTTTTCTTTAGGGCCAAAAAGTTCAGTTATGGTCTCATCTAACCAGAACACCTTCTTCCACATGTTGGCTGTGTCCCCCAAAAGGCTTCTTGCAATCAGAAAACAGGACTTCTTATGGCATTCTTTCAACAAAGGCTTTCTTCTTGCCACTCTTTCAATAAAGACCAGATTTGTTGAGTGTACGACTTATAGTTGTCCTGTGGACAGATTCTCCCACCTGAACTGTGGATCTCTGCAGCTACTCTAGAGTTACCATGGGCCTCTTGGCTGCTTCTCTGATTAATGCTTTACTTGCCCGGCCTGTCAGTTTAGGTGGACAGCCATGTCTTGGTAGGTTTGCAGTTGTGCCATACTCTTTCCATTTTCAGATGATGGATTGAACAGTGCTCCGTGAGATGTTCAAAGCTTGGGATATTTTTTATAACCTAACCCTGCTTTAAAGTTCTCCACAACTTTACCCTGACCTGTCTGGTGTGTTCCTTGGCCTTCATGATGCTGTTTGTTCACTAAGGTCCTCTAACAAACCTCAGAGGGCTTCACAGAACAGCAATATTTATGCTGAGATTAAATTACACACAGGTGCACTCTATTTACTAATTAGGTGACTTCTGAAGGCAATTGGTTCCACTAGATTTTAGTTAGGGGTGTCAGCGTAAAGGGGGCTAAATACAAATGCACGCCACACTTTTCAGATATTTGTAAAAAAATGTTGAAAATCATTTATAATTTTCCTTCCACTTCACAATTATGTGCCAATTTGTGTTGGTCTATCACATAAAATCCCAATAAAACACATTTACGTTTTTGGTTGTAACATGACAAAATGTGGAAAATTTCAAGGGGTATGAATACTTTTTCAAGGCACTGTAACTTAGGTCAGTGTAAAGTCGTCAATATGTGTTAATGCTTGCAAACACATTTCTCAGTCTAGCTAGTGTGTGTGCATATATACTGTATGTGTGTATATAATGTGTGTGTATATATACATGAGAGATTGAGCTCACTTCTTGTCAGAGGCACTGAGCTCAATGAACAACTTGGAGTCTGGAACCAATGGTAAAGTACCATTGGTCCCAGCTGTCCAATAAAAATGCTGCAGTGAAGGCACACCTCTCACCGCAGTGTCATAGAAGGGGCATGTGTCCTAAAGACAATCCCATGTTTTTCTCACACAGTTAAGAGGGAGAAACTGATTCTGTTGAAAAGGTACTGTTATACCCCCATTAGCCCTCCTCATTCTCCCAACCATATTATGTGGGAGTGTGACGAAGGCACTTATTCCCCTGAGAGAGATATTTATTCTCTTTCACGGGTAAATTGTGATTACTTGCAAAAAATAATTTATACAATGTATCATCTAATCTCATATGTTTTTTGTTTACTCTTTACTCCAGAATTCACTGGTTTCTTTCCTATCTTTTCATCTCTTCAGTCCACACAGGTTGATCTGCGCAGTCAGCTCTGCATAACAAAAAGTAAGTCAAAACTATTTGATCTGTTACCATGGCACCACTGAATATACTTTCCCTGAATGTTCAGGGAATAAATATCCCTCAAAAAAGGACCAAAGCCTTCCGTACTTTCCATAACAAGAAGGCTCACATAGTATGCCTCCAAGAAACACACTTCACCAAAGATTCTACTCCAAAATATATTTCTCCTTTTTATCAACAAATTTACACAGCTTCTGCCTGTACCAAACAAAGGGGTACTCTAATTGCATTTCACCGATCCACACCATTCACCTTATCATCAGAAATTAAAGACCCAGAAGGTAGATACCTGATACTCATGGGTTATATAATGGATACAGCAATCACGGTGATTTCCTACTACGCTCCTAACAAACAACCTACACCATTCCTCTCACATATATTACAAGTGATTAATACACACAAAATAGGAACAGTGATAATGTGCGGGGATTCGAACCAGGTCCTCCTCCCATTTCTAGATAAATCACCTTTTACACCATCTAAAATAACCTCTAGATTATCTTTTCCTCAACTTCTTTCCAAATACAATCTGGTAGATTCGTGGAGAGAAAGTAACCCAATGAAAAAGAAATTCACTTATTTCTCGCACCCTCATCAAACCTTCACCAGAATAGATCATATTTTTCTAACAATAGGAATGATACCAGAAATTATTGCATCAGATATAATTCCGATTCCGTGGTCTGACCATAATGCAGTACACACTACTATAGCCTCAGCCATACCAAAAGCGCATGACCCAACGTGGTACTTACCAGACATAATGCTCAAACACCCACTACATCAGATGGCCATTGAACAAGCTTTAAAGGAATACATAACAATTAATAATACAACAGACATTTCCCCAATAACACTGTGGGAAGCTCATAAGCCTGTCTTGCGTGGTACAATACAAAGACAAATGGCACTATTTAAACGGGAACGCAAAAATCTAGCAAAAAAACTAGAACTCAATTTTAATGCAGCCTACATATCATTCCAAGATAATCCATCTCAGAGTACAAAATCTCATCTGGAAAAATCTAGATTGGAATACGATCTATTTCTCACTGAGTCAGTTGATAAATCCCTCAAACGCTCCAAACACAATTTCTACATGAATACAAACAAACCAGGCACATATTTGGCACGGGCATTAAATTCAACTAACAAATCTTTCAAACCAATACGTTTGAAATTATCAAAAAATGTTTATACTTGTAATCCAGTTAAAATAGTCCATAAATTTCACTCACACCTCGCAACTTTATACAAGACAAACAATGAATTTAATCCTACAGAGGCTGAATCCTTCTTCTCAAAAATAACCTTACCTGAGTTTTCTCAGAATCAAAAAAGCAGTTTGGATGAGCCTATAACTATAGATGAAGTTGCTAACGCCATAAAAGACCTAAAACTTAACAAAAGACCAGGCCCAGACGGCTACTCGGCTTTATACTATAAAACATTCTCAGAAATACTCTCTCCCATTCTCACTGAAACTTTTAACAAACTTCTAGAAGGACATTCTTTTCGGCAAGAAACATTAATGGCAATTGTTTGTATGATCCCAAAACCCCTTTCTGATGATACTTCCTGTGTGAATTATCGGCCTATCTCTCTGTTAAACCTTGATATTAAATTATTAGCAAAAATAATAGCAAAACGCCTCAATAGCATTATAGGAAAATTAATACATAGAGATCAAGTAGGCTTCATGCCAAATAGACAGGCAGGCGATAATATACGCAGGGCAGTGTTATTGGCACATATTGCTAAAAAACGGAAAATCCCTTTATGTTTTCTATCTCTCGATATTAAGAGGGCATTTGATACAGTATCCTGGCAATATATGCAATATTCATTACAAAAATGGGGTTTTGGACCCCACGTTTTAACATGGATCAAAGCATTATATAATAAACCCAAAGCCTATATAAAATATGCTGGATACAAATCTGATGCCTTTAATATCGAAAGAGGTACCCGACAGGGTTGCCCATTATCTCCCTTATTATTTGCCCTTATACTCGAACCCATGGCCCAATACATCAGAACAAACCAAACTATAACTGGCATTGAAGTAGGAGGTATTACACACAAATTATGTATATTTGCAGACGATATATTACTTTTTCATCACCACAGGTCTCTGGCCCTAACTTAATACCAGCTCTTGATGGATTTGCAGCCCTATCCGGCCTTATGATTAATCCTAAGAAATGCCTAGTGCTTAATATTTCGCTCACAAACATGGAATTGATCCCGGCTAGGGCTGCACTCCCATTCACATGGGCAGAAAAATCAATCCCATATCTTGGAATTCATTTAACAGCATCTCATTCTGACTTATTCTCAACCAATTATCCTCCTGTATTAAGACAGATCACAAATCTAATAAAACAATGGTCGCAACTTCCTTTATCCTGGATAGGGAAGATTAATGCAATCAAAATGACTATTCTACCCAAATTGCTTTATCTATTCAGAGTCCTCCCTATTCCAATTCCTTCCTATTTTTTGAGAATAGTACAAAAAAGAGCAACTTCGTTTATATGGGGCTCTTCTAAACCACGTATACCTATACACACACTACATCTTCCCAAAAATAAAGGAGGCCTGGGATACCCTAATTTTACTAACTACTACAGAGCAGCACATTTGGCCAGTCTGTCCAAATACCATGCAAAACAGGAAATCCCATTATGGGTATTTATAGAGGCTTCAGAAAATGACCCTCTATTAATATCAAACTTGTTATGGCTTGATCCTAAAGACCGCTTTAAAATTCATAATCCCATAACTAAACACTTCTTATCTCTCTGGGATAAACTAAAAACCAAATATCAGTTACAATCTCCACACAATCCTCTCCTTTCTTTTATCAGAAATCCGGCCTTTTATCCGGCATGGATCTACCCAAATTCTTTTAAAGCTTGGACAACATCAGGCATTCAGACACTAAATGACTTCATAGCATCTAAATCATTCCTTTCATTCCCATCGCTTAGAGAAAAATATGATCTACCAAACTCTGAGATATTTAGATATCTCCAAATTAAAAATTTCTATACACCATTCCTAAAGGAGGATACACCATTATCCCAATTATCCATTTTTGAATCAATCTGTACAAAAGATCCATTTGCTAAAGGTACAATTTCATCACTTTATAATCAATTTTATGGAGTAGTAAATCTTAATAGACCCTCTTACGTTCAGAGGTGGGAGCAGGACCTGGGACGAACTTTAGAAGACACGGACTGGTCTAACATATGGCTCACATCTAAGTCATCTTCACCCAACATCTTAGCACTGGAGACAAATTATAAAGTCCTAACTCGCTGGTACCTTGTACCCGCTAGAGTGGCAAAATATTCACCTAATACCTCAGCTCTTTGTTTTCGAGGATGCCCAGAAATAGGCACACATTTACACATATGGTGGACGTGCCCAGTAATCCAAACCTTCTGGAAGGAAGTCTTCGTGATTGCATCTAAAATATTTAAAAGAATAATACAACCAGATCCATATATAACTTTACTTAATCTAAAACCGGAATGGTTAACACTCTCTCAATTCAAACTTATGATCCAACTAATAACGGCTGCAAAACAAACAGTGGCCAAGGCATGGAAATCTCCTACATTGGTACTAGCAGAAACAATTCACAGAATGAATAATACAATCTCCCATGCTAAGATGGTAGCCATCGATCAAAATCAAATTCCAAAATTTGAAAAACTTTGGCATCCTTGGATAAAACAACAGTTCCTGTCAAATTTCAATGACTCTGTCCTGTTGCCATGGTAACAGATTAAATGACTTACAGAGATACCCATTCTAAGGCTTCAAAGAGAACTAAAAAGAATAATAAACTGACGAGCGGGACAACCTTGTGGACCATACCTCTGCCTTTCTACCCTTTTTCTTCTTTCTCTTTCCTTTTCTCCACCTTACGATTAAAGCTCATTATCAGAATTTATTTGACCTATATACACTCTACCTGTAAACAATATGTATAGTAGGTATAAATCATTTAAATACCTACAAAAGTAACTAAGGAAATGATATATATCTTTAATTTAGGTTTACGTGAACCCAATGTTTAATATTTGAAATTTCATTATATTTACCTATATAAACCCTACTGTAAAACAATGAGCTTACTTTATAGATCCTTGTAAACTTACTTTATGTATCTTTATAATATTGTATACTCAATAAACTTCTTTTGACAAGGGAAAGGTACTGTTATATTAAAGCTAAATCATATATTTATATGCTATATGTTATAACATAATAATTTATTACTTATCTATTTACTGTGAAATTACTGGTTGGAAGTTATAACTTCAAACTTCAGTAATTTGTCTGTTAAGCCACCTGCTTGGGTGCAGATTTTGAAAATATAGTAAATTACCTTAAAAACAATATATAATAATTATTTGTATATTACCTATGTAATTAACCCCTTGCCACCCAGGCCAATTCTGACACTTCTCTCCTACGTGTAATAATCATAATTTTTTTGCTAGAAAATTACTCAGAACCCCCAAACATTATATATATTGTTTTAGCAGACACCCTAGGGAATAAAATGGTGGTCATTGTAACTTTTTATGATGTCACACGGTATTTGCTCAGCAATTTTTTTCAATCTGTTTTTTTGGGGGGGAAAAACGGTTTCATGAATAAAATTTAAAAAAAACACTTACTTTAGCCCGATTTTTTTTTGGATAATTTGAAAGTTGATGTTACGCCGAGTAAATTGATACCTAACATGTCACATTTTAAAATTGCGCACGCTTGTGGAATGGCGCCAAACTTCAGTACTTATAAATCGACATAGGTGAGGCTTTAAAATTGTTTTATAGGTTACATGTTTAGAGTTACAGAGGAGGTCTAGTGCTAGAATTATTTATCTCGCTCTAACGATCGTGGCATATGTAACCTGTGTGTATCTGGCTCTGATACTAGCCAGTGCCTAATTAGCCACTGACCTCACCGCACGTCCCTGGTGTGCACACAACTGCAGCAATCTCTAATGCCTTGCTTCTATTAATAAATGGTAGGCCATTTTGACATGCAAAGCTTGCCTGTCGCTTCCTATGCTCTGCACATTTCTGTTGGCTAGTGAGGCAACCCATCACAATCATAGGCCATTAGCAATGTGTAGGGATGTGAAGAGGCAAGCAATTTTCACCACCATCAGGAAGTGCTAAAGCTCTGCCAGAATTGCCCAGGATTTAACAGTAAAAGCAGATAGAGTATCAAAGGCTGCTTCAGGTAAGTGCAGGCACCTCTAGATATTTGTGCCTTGTAACTATAGCAGTGAGTTTTTTAATAATAGTCCTTCATCTATTGAGCTCTGCAAACAACAGCTATGCAGTTATAATTAGCTTGGTAAACATATGAAAATGAGTCTAGAGCTCTACATGTTAGCTGGAAATCATAAAAATTAAATGTGATATATCATATTTATTTGCTCATGGAGCAAAACCATTTGAATAATAATTTATAGTCCTGAACACAAAATACAACGTAGATGTGAAAACATGTATGTTGTACATGCATAGATTTCCTTTAGTGAGGTCCTTTGTGAATGTGTTACTGTCATCATTTCATTCAGCTCTAATTGGATCTGTATATTCTACAGTGTTCTACCGCAAGGAGCAACTCCCGATTCATCATAATCTGTGACATCATTTTCATCATTGTACATATGTAAAAAAAAAATGCTGATAGAAATAACACATCTGAGCTCCCAAAGGACAGAATAAAATTCATGGAACAAATATAACGAGTTTTATAATAATTGTTTTAAAGATTGTACTTATTGTTCCCCATTTCAGAGAACACTGCAGTGCTATCAAATTAAACATGCTTTATGGAGTCCTTATTCCGAGAAGGTTTTATTAACACCCCGCAGAATTTAATTGCAAAATCATTTAATCCCCTGTATAGGATCTGAGTTATTCAAGAAATTTACTATAACTAATTTCTAAAGGGATAATCTGACTGTCTCGCGTTGCTAAAATAAGCTTGTGTAGTGCCAGCACTAGCAGCGTGGGCAGTTTGTGGTGTATATTCTTGTCAAAGATGAGAATTTTCCATTTGAAGAATAAAAGCTTACGTGCTTGAAATAAAGCTCTAGATACAGCCTTTCTAGCATGGTCCTGTGGAACCACGCCATCCAGCATTCCCAAAATACACTGCTTGAGGTCTAATGAAACAACAGTATTAAAGTAACCTCATAATACTTAAAGTGATATTAAAGGCAGGCTTAAAAAAATAACAAACATGTAATACTTACCTGCTCTGTGCAGTGGTTTTGCACAGAGCATCCCCAATCCTCTTCTTCTCTGGACCCCAGCTAGTGGTCCTGTCCTGTTCCTCCTGCCTAGTGCCCCCAGAGTAATCAGCTTGCTTCTGCTCTGTGAGCCCCCCCCCCCCCCTACACTGGCTGTTGCCTCACTGGCTGTAATGGACAATAGAATGCATGAAGGTAAAACAACATGCAGCCTTTACAACCACTTTAACGTCTTTGTTTAAGCTCCTAGAAGTCCAATTGGTGTTTTCTGCAATGGGTGCTGGCTGGACAGGAGTCCATCTAACTCCTTATACACTGTGGCTATGCATAGAGAAAGGTCCTAAACTTTGGATGAAGCTGACTGAGGCTGCTTTCACCTGTTTACTAATGGCTTTGCTTAGTGTGTGGGAGCTTTCTCTCTGCATATCAACAGTATTAAAGGCTTTATTAATAATTTCAATGACCTGAGACCAATATCTGTGACATTTGGGACACCTCCATATCACATAAATTAGATCTCCATGATCTCTATGACACCTACTACACCTACTACAGATAGGATCCTGCAACAACTGCATCTTGTATAGCTTGGAAGGCATATAGTTAACATGTCAGAAAAGGTATAGTTGAGAGAGTCTTTGAGAGACATTCAAAGAGCTCAGGCGAATGAATTCCCATTCCCATTGGTCAGCTTCCATAGCCCCTACATCAGTCACCCACTGTTCCAAAGCGCTACACGGACAGTCATGCAAGTAAGTATTTAAAAGCATGGCATATAAACTGGAAATTAATCCATTAATAAAGCTGGTGTTATGAGTAAGAATAAAAATAGGAGTGAGAGAAAAATTCCATGCATCTGGAGAGCCCTGTGCTGCTACAGCATGTTTTAGCTGCATATAATAAAATGCATATAACCTAGTAGACTGTATTGGGACTGTAGACCTGAAAAAGGGACAAGGGAACCCCAATTAAAAACATGGTGCATGTGGGTAATCCCAAACACCTGACATTTTACTGCATATTGAAGCTTGGCTAGTCCAGAGTAAGCTTGATTTGACTAAATAGGGCTATAGGTTATGAAGCCTGTCAACCGTTGTAATTGTTTGGCTTTGACCCAGACCTTGTGCATGAATTTATACGTTTTGAGAGTTTTGTTGGGCCTACAGTAATGAGATTCCAGCCCTTTAGGCAGGGATTGAGATTTTGTAAAGGTAAGTAGGACAGATAGTGGGCCTTTAATTGGATTAACCTCCATTTATGATTGTACCATCCCACCATCCATATGTTACATCTCTGCTGCCAGATAATGCAACCAAGGGTTAGGGAGCATTCCTCCCCCATATTTAGGGTGCTGTAACTGTTGCAGTTTGAGCCAGGGTGAGTAATCTCCCAAATGTTCTAAAAATATTATTAATAAAGCAAAAAATGTAAGTGGGATAGCTACAGGCTTGTTATGCAAAAAGTATAGTAAGTAAGCCAAAAATATCACTTTAATTAAATTGGTTATACTTATCAGTGATAACCATAGTTTGTTCCACAGCTTAATTTTATCCTTGAAACCAGACAGCGAAGGCAATGTTCTAGTGGCAGTAATCTAGAAGATTATGGGAGATTATAATTCAAAGGAATTTGAAAGAGGTTGTGACTTTTACCAGGCAGTAAGTCGACAGCGTGGGATTAACAGCCCTATCTAGCAACATTAGGGCAGAATAATGCCAATTTATAGTGAGAATGAAATACGTTCCAAACTCAGAAATAATGTTCAATGTCTTGGGCAAGTATTATCAGAGAAAGTGGGCAGCCTTGTCTTGTTCTATTCTCTAGTTGGAAAGTCTCCCCCCTTCTCCTTTGTCCACCTGTGGGGCATGATATAGTAGGTGAACCCAGGAGATTAATATCAGAGTAAAATCTTACCAATTCTGCAATGACTAGTGTAGTGAATCAATTATTTTACCTGCCAGTGTTAGAAGTCCACCAATGACTCGGGAGGTACATTGAGCATTTACACTTTTTTCGAATAGGCAACCACAGTGTGCTTCCCTTCCTCACAGAACACCAACCTATTAAAAAAAAAAAAAAACTTTTCTTTTTTGCGGAGGAGTTGGCTAACTGGACAAAAATATTTTGTGCAGAAAGCCATGCCTCCTTTGTAGAGTCATTAGTGTTGTATGTATGTGTTTATATTATTCTGCTTGAGTCTTTGTAGCTGCTGAGACATTTCAAAATCATGCTGTTTTGATGCATTCTGAGCCGCCTTAATTTCAGATATAAACACCCCCCACTAAGGAATGCTTTCAATGTTTACCACAATGTCAAAGGATTTGAATCATCAATCTTCTTTTCAATTGAGCAGTGAGACGGAAAGAGATTCAACCAAAAGTTGTTTAGTTTCCAGGGAGGCCTAGGCAAATTTACAGGTAGCTTAAAGTGGTTGTAAACTTTGTTACACCACTTTTACCTACAGGTAAGCCTATAACAAGGCTTACCTGTAGGTACTGTGAATATCTCCTGAAAATGCACAGTTTAGAAGATATTCGGTATATGCGCTGCTGCTGACGTCATTGGCGCATGCGCACTGAAGAAACAGGCTGCTGGTACTGTTTCTTCAGGACTCGTGCCTGACTGGCAGCTCCTGTGCGCATGCGTGCGAGTGATGTCATCTAGGCTCCGGCCATTCACAGCGCCGGAGCCACGAACCTGGAAATAAGATGTCCGCCGTGTACTCGGGGGGCCGACGCAAATTCAGGGCTTCGTTCTGAGGTAAGTATTTCATAATGAGCTAGTACGCGATGCATACTAGCTCATTATGCCTTTGTCTTGCAGGTTTTTTTTCAGAGGTTTACAACCTCTTTAACCATAATCCACACAATTAGTGGGGAGTGATCGGAGATACCCTTTGGAGTATAATGTAAATTCATTAGCAGAGGGCAGAGGAAGGGGTCCCTCTACACAAGTCTATCCAGGATAGGGAAGGAGGAGCCTTAAACAGGAGAATTGGTGCACATTTGGATGTCTATCCCTCCAGATATCTGTCCACCTCACCTCTGATAGAAAGCAACTTTGTGTCTTACCCCTGTAATTAAGTCTCCCTGAAGCCAGGAGTTGTTTGTCTAATAGGGGGGTTACATTGAAATTTTGCAAAAGAAATAGAGGGACATCAAAAGATAGTGTCTCAGCACCACACTAGAAAGGAGGGACGAAGATACAGTGCCTTGAAAAAGTATTCATACCCCTTGACATTTTCCACATTTTGTCAGGTTACATGGGATTTTATGTGATAGACCAACACAAAGTGGAACATCATTGTGAAGTGGAAGCAAAATGATAAATAGTTTTCACAATTTTTTACAAATATGTGAAAAGTGTGACCTGCATTTGTATTCAGCCCCCGACTCAAAACTTTGTAGAACCACCTTTCGCTGCAATTACAGCTGCAAGTCTTTTTGGCTATGTCTCTACCAGCTTTGCACAATTAGACAGTGACATTTTTGCCCATTCTTCTTTGCAAAATAGCTCAAGCTCTGTAAAATTGAATGAAGAGCGGCTGTGAACAGCAATTTCAAGTCTTGCCACAGATTCTCAATTGGATCTAGGTCTGGGCTTTGACTGGGCCATTCTAACATAATTATGCTTTGATCTAAACCAGGGGTCCCCAAACTTTCTGAACAAAGGGCCAGTTTACTGTTCTTGAGGCTTTAGGGGGCCGGACTGTGGCCAGTGGGATTTAAAAAAATGCCATGGTGTCGGGGAGACCATGATTTTGGTAGAAGGAATAGTTTACTATTGATGGTATCAGTGAAAGGAATGTTTCCCCATTGTTGATTTTCAAGGTAGGAATGGTGCCCCATTGTTGGTGTCTATGGGAGGAGGAATGGTGCCCCATCATTGGTGTCTGCTAGTGTGGAATGGCTCCCCTTCTTTGGTATCTGTGGGAGGAGTGATATCCTATCATTGGGGTCTGTGGGAGGAATAGGGCCCCATTATTGCTGTTTGAGAGGAATGGTACCCCATCACTGGTGTCAGTGGATGGCATGGTGCCCCAAGGGCCGGATAAAGGCAAGCACATCTGGCCCATGGGCAGCAATTTGTAGACCCCTGATCTAAACCATTCCATTGTAGCTCTGGCTGCATGTTTAGGGTCATGATCCTGCTGGAAGGTGAACTTCCACCCCAGTCTCAAGTCTTTTGCAGACTTCAACAGGTTTTCTTCTAAGATTGCACTGTATTTGGCTCCATCCACCTTCCTATAATCTCTGACCTGCTTCCCTGTCCCTGCTGAAGAAAAGCATCCCCACAATATGATGCTGCCACTACCATGTTTTATGGTGGGGACAGTGTGTGCAGGGTGATGTGTAGTGTTAGTCTTTTGACACACGTAGTGTTTTGCTTTTAAGCCAAAAAGCTAAATTTTGGTCTCATCTGACCAAAGCACTTTGTACCACATGTTTGCTGTGTTCCCCACATGGCTTCTCCCAAACTGCAAATAGGGCTTCTTATGGCTTTCTTTCAACAATGGCTTTCTTTATGCCACTCTTTCATAAAGGCCAGATTTGTGGAGTGCACGACTAATAGTTGTCCTGTGGACAGATTCTCCCACCTGAGCTGTGGATCTCTGCAGCTCCTCCAGAGTTACCATGGGCGCCTCTTGGCTGCTTCTTTGATTAATACTCTCCTTGCCCGACCTGTCAGTTTAGGTGGACAGCCATGTCTTGGTAGGTTTGCAGTTGTGCCATACTCTTTCCATTTTCAGATGATGGATTGAACAGTGCTCCGTGAGATGTTCAAAGCTTGGGATGTTTTTTAATAACATAACTTCTCCACAACTCGGAAAGTAGGGGAGGCAGTTTATCATCTAAATTACTGATGCGGTTTTCCACCGCTGTAGTGCACTTCCTTAATTTTCTGTAAATCTTGCCTTAATAGAGCTCCTCACAATGCCGAGAGTTTATGGTGGGCGGAACCTGAAAGAGAAGAGCGGAGCTCTGGAGGGGAGAGGGGGAAGCCGGGTGGAAATGATATCCCAGGAGTGCAAACTCTCTAGCCAAGTGTAGAGGAGACATAGGAGGAGGATTTCCTATGATAACCAGACTTAAGCTGTAATCCCTGTTTTGATGCTTATAGCCCATAGGAGTGAGAGTTCTGTGAGCACAGAGGTGACTAGTGGAAGCACAGAGGTTTACTGTCCATACGTCAAGGAGAACAGAGCACTTAAAGCGGGATTCCATCCTAAAAAAAAAAAGTAAAAGTCAGCAGCTACTAACACTGTAGCTGCTGACTTTAAATAAGTACTTACCTGTCCTGGGTGCCCGCGTTGTCGGCCGCCCGAGGCCGACCCGTCCCTCGGCTCTCGGGTCCCGGCACCGACATCCTAAGTAAAGGAAACAGGGAGTGGAGCTTTGCGGCTTCACTGCCAGTTTCCTACTGTGCACGCGCGAGCGGCACGGCGCTCCATTCTGTGAATGGCCCCGTGGTGTTCTGGGAACACACACAGTTCCCAGAAGACAACGGGGCTGCTCACCGAGGAGCAGAACACACCGCGGAAGAGGAAGAGGCAGATTAGGAAGACTGCCTAGCAACAAGGGTTTAGGTAAGTTTAAAAATGTTTTGTTTTTTTTCCAAAAATTTTTTTTTTTATTTTTTTTAGGATTTTTGGTGATTTTTTTTTTTTTCAGGGTGGCCCTCCACTTTAAGTTTGTTGATTTAACAGCACTGGGACATTTTCTTTGTCACCTTAGCAGTTTTATTTTGCTTAGTGATGTACTTTGGACTAGCAACATGTTTATTTGTTCATGGATGTTGTTTTTGTTTTTTATATGTCATGTGATACTGAACCACTCACCACCGATATTTTAACAATTTCTAGTTTGTGTAGTTGTGAACACGATTAGGCGTTGCAGCAATTCCTCTCTATGCAATTGTGTTTTTGTTTCTTACATTAATCAGCAACATTTATTTAGCACATCATTGTTATCATCAGGTAGCGCAGGGGATGACACTTAGTTAACATTTGCAGTTTATCCTCTAAATCACTGATGCACCTTTCCACCGCTGTAGTGCAATCCCTAATTTTCTGTAAATCCTGCCTTAATAAAGACATAATTGAATAGACCTAATTGACCTGAATGAACTGAGGCAGTACATTTATTAACGGCACATAATATGTCTCCAAAAGTTGGCTGCTCCGAGTCTACTGTATAGGCATACTGATAGAGGCATCCTGTGGTTCTGAGTCTTGGGTTTGCATGTCATCAGGGTCTGAGTCTGATGCGGACACCAAGTCCTACTGCATGTCATACACAGTATTGAGATCCTCTGATAAAGTTGGCCCATGGGAGCAGGATAGATTTTGGGTGTAAAACATCCTGTCATGAGTGGCCTTTTGCCTACATGGTGGGAGACCTTACTGGGTTTATTTGCAGCCTCTTTGTTTTTTCTCTGTGCCTCTCGGAAGATGCTGAGGGAGAGAAGATGCAGCGCCGTGTTGAGCCTCTAGAGCCGTGGCTTCTTCCCCATTTTTTTGTCTCATCATACTGGCCAGAGATTTCAGAGCTATTCCAGATGAAGCCTGAGGTTCTGAGAAACCAAATGTGAGTACTTGTCAGCAGTATAGACACCGGGGACAGGATCTGTTACAGGATAAACATTTTATTTTAACTATTTTTCATTTTATTTTTGTATTATTTTTTTTAGATTTTTTTTTTTGGAGACCCATTGGGGAGCTTTGGTGAAATATTATTAGGGGTCTAAACAGACCTTTATATTTTACCTTTGAGACAGAGAGTGGGTCAACTTCCTGATGATGTGCGCTCTAGCGTGAAATGCATAGAGGTGAGGCTTGACGCTTACAACCATAGGAGCCATATATTATTGCTTGCATAGCTGAGATGCACCACGCACATTGCGAGTTTTATACCGGCGTCGGACCGGTTTCTGCTTCCCTCTGAGCGGATTCTTTGTGATTTCATGCTGGACTATGTAAGTGCTCTTTTTAAGCAATAAAACATAAAAGCGGTATTACACTATATCCTGCCTTCCGTGGCTCTTTGTTGGGGAGCTATTTCGCAGACATACTTGATGCAAGTTGATATATGCAGTGGATGCAATTTGATATATGCAGTGGAGAGATGTTATAAGGTGAAGACATCTACATTTGTATACCTGCAAAGTGAATTGGGATCCAGCTTCCTCCATATATGATTGCTTGATTGGAATGGGATGCATAAAGTAGCTACAGCATTGAACTAAGGAGCCCTTCCCATTAGTCATACTTTGAGGTCACTGTGTGGCCGAGGCAATCTGGTGAGCGCATTTTGTTATCACTTCGGGTGAAGCACTTTAAGCAAGTTTACTGAAGCAAGTGTGCATTTTACTTTTCATGGTGTTGGAGCATACACAAGAAGATTTGTTCACATATGATTATTACTGACATTTCTGATGGTTTATTTTATTGTGCATTTTATTAATCAGATACGCAGTGTATATTATTCATTTGATATTTGATTTTTGTATTGTTTCCTTTTCTCTCTCTCTCTGTCTCTCTCTCTCTCCTCACTCCTTCACTTCCTGTCACATTGAAGAAAAATTTTCCAGTAGATAAAAGATTTATAAGGAATTAGGCTTTGCTTTTTGCAAAACCTTTCATTAAAAATTGGTAAAATAATTAGGTTTTTTGTGCATCATGGTACAAACTCCAGTAAAAAAGTAGTCTCTTGACTTCCGAAGGGTAATTTGCGTTTGTCCTTTGTCATTCTTGTATATTCTGATTTACTTGTTCATTTTTGTATACTCTGTTTAGAAGGCCTCTAGCATTAAAAAGGGTGGGCCATCTGACTCTCATCCCACTGTTCTCATTTCATTGTAAGTTCACACCACAAATCGCATAGGAACACAGCGCACACATGTGGTTCAGTGCGTTGCAGTTTGAGCCCATTCATTTTGAAAACACACTGCGTTTGCAACAATGCGTTTGGGGTGTCATTAACTTAAAAAGGAGTCTATAAAGAGAAAAAAAAAGTCAGCAGCTACAAATACCATAGCTGCTGACTTTTAATGACACCTGTCCAAGGATCCCACAATGTCGGCACCCCTAGCCTATTTGACTATCGGCTTTGAGTGCAGGCATCTGTAGTAAGGGAAACAGGAAGTGAAGCCTTGCGGCTTCACAAACTGTTTCCTTCTGCACATGCGTAAGTTGCGCTGGTTTCCCCGCATCCAGTTTGCATGTTAGGAGATTGTGACCGGCTCTCAATGGAGCTGGTTCACACATCTCCGGAGCAGCTCCGGTGTGAATTGCACAGGAGTCCTGTGCGTCTTCTGGTCTGTTTCAGGTCCGAATTCAGCCCAAAACTTGGGCTGAAATCAGACCTCAAACTGTGAATGGAGACACACCGGACCCGTGCTATGAGCCGTTCCATTCCTCAGTGTGAACCCAGCCCTAATGTTTGAACAGCATATGTTAAACAGAGCTTCTTATTGCTAAATTAATGTACAGCATATCATCAAATATTGTACACATAAAGCATAGAAAAGTCAGATTTAAAAAAATGTATTGAAACAGAAATGTCAAATTTTGTAATGCAAACAAGCATCTTCTATTGTGATTTTTGAAATGTAGAGCATTAAAGAAATAGAACTGTTTACATATTCTTGCCCCTTTGCAAGACCTTTAAGATTTAATAACCAAAACGTAGCAACCCCTGCTGGTACTTGGTGAGCTCTTATATTTATTACAGGCCTTAAGCCTTGCTACCTCTGTTGCCATGGCAGCCAGCACAGTTCTGTGCATTTGTCTGTAGAAGATGATGTAATAAATGAAAAAGTAAAAAAAATTGTGTAGCCTTAGCTTTTGCAGTTTACGTAAGCCTCTCACACATAAATCTATTCTGTTACTGCTCCTGAGTGACACTAATTTGGCTATTGTGGGCGCTCAGTGGGTTTTGTGGCCTTTTAAGACATGTTCTCCACTACTAATGAGTTCAGTCAGTGTACATGTGTGTAAGTTCTGAGCATTTGCATGCTTAAATCCCAGCATGTCGCAGTTCTTTCAAATCAACATGTTGATTAATCTATTGCTTTCTGGAAACGCAGCCTAAGCCTAGGTTCACACTGAATGCAGGTTTGAAATCGTGCTCAGCTGAACTCGCATGATTTCAAACCGGCATTTCAGTCCGACTTTAGGGGCAATTTGAGAGACATCGGTGTGGGTTCATGCACAGATGTTTATTGAAATCTCCCTTAAAGTGGACTTCCACCCACTTTTACAACTCTTCAGCATCCCTCACTAAACTGTGCACTGTAAACAAATTGGATATTTTTTTATTTTTTTTCTCAGCACCTACTGTATATCTGTATAAAGTCAGCAGCTACATTCATTTTTCACTTTCTCCTCCCTGGCCGCAGCCCATCGCATCATTTCCTGTTTGCAATGCCTTCTGGGAAGGGGCAGCAACTTCCTCTGAAACTGCCGTTGCTATGGAAACCTGACCTGAAACCTATTACACTGCTTGTGCTGCACTAAGCATGTGCAAGCTCTGCAAGGATGCCCACACTTAAGATGGCCACGGCCTGCTGTAAGTTTATAAAATAACAAACTACTGCTATAAACTAACAAAACAGACCTTAGTTTACAGACTAACTTTACTAGAATACATTAAGCTTGTGTATTATAGGGGTATTTTTATTTAAAAAGTATAATTTTGGCCGGAACACCACTTTAAGTCGCTAGAAGTAGTGCAGGAACTACATTTGGGAATCGGTGCAGCGCAGGAAAGTTGACGTTGCACCAATTCAGATGGTTCCGTTACCGGCAATAGGCTCCAATTTGGCATGCGATTTGACCTGTCAAATCGCATGTCAAATAGGCCCAATGTGAATGTGCGCTGAAGCTGGTAACTTGCTGTCCATTTCGGAGGTAGTGTGGCAGGTGTGGAGGTATGCTTACTGTACAACAGGAAGCTATGATATTGATTTTGCAGGTTTCTGTTATACAGCAGAGCTTTATATTTTGGTGAGCCCCTAATAAATTCAATAAATTCAATAAATTTATAACCGTATTGGACAAACATGCAAACTCCTTGAATTCTACCAATAAATATAGTACTTAAAACCAAACTATTAGCCAAAACTCTAATTGCACAGTTGTTAAATATGTGAACAGTTTTTATTTGCAAACTTTTTGTAATTTTGTTCAGCCAGTCTTGCGATTCTAACCCCAGCCACCAGAACATAACCAGAAGGGTGACACCACCATTCAGATCCTGCAAGGCTGAAGCTTCTGTGGTCGCCTATCCATGTCCAATCTGCCCGCAGCTTCAATTGACTGACTGTTCTGTGTTTTTTAAAGGTTTAGAAGGGTTGTAATTAACAGAAACATAATCTAGTCACGGCAATGTAACTTGTGTAATTGCTTCTTACAGCTTTGTTTCTTAAAGTGACCCTGTTGCCTTAAAAAAAAAAAAAGTTCCAAGTCTTGTTTCCTCCCCCACTACCTGTTCCTGGAATCTTTAATCTTTTGTAGAGTAAAGCCACTAGCAGAACCTTCACATATGACATACTTTTAGATGTGTGAGCATCTTTGTCTTCCGCCACACACTGTAGTTCCATCCACCAGCCCCTCTGCCACTACAGGATCAAGTAGTTCTTGAAGCCAGAGTCTCAAAGACACACAAACTTAAGGACACGGGATCATGAATGGAACTTTTATTATATGTTGCATATGTTTTTCTGCACACAGAATAGAGACAGAGAGCTGACTCTTTGTCCACACCTACCTTAAAGAAGACCAGGCCATTTTTTGCGCTATGGCACTGCATCACTTTAACTGACAATTGCGCGGTCGTGCGATGTTGTACCCAAACAAAATCGTTTTTTTCCCACAAATAGAGCTTTCTTTTGGTGGTAATCAATCACCTCTGCGGTTTTTATGTTTTGCGCAATAAACAAAAAAAAAAACTACTTTATTCATCAGTTTAAGCCAATATATATTCTGCTACATATTTTTAGTGAAAGAAATCGCAATAAACGTATATTGATTGGTTTGCGCAAAAGTTATATCGTCTAGAAAATAGGGGATAGATTTATGGACTTTTGTTTTTTTAAATGTTTTTACTGGTATTGGCGGCGGTCTGCGAATCTTAGCAGGACTGCGACATTGCGGCGGACAAATCTGACCCCAAGTGACACTTTTTTGGGACCAGTGACATTATCACAGTGATCAGTGCTAAAAAAAAATGCACTGATCAATGTATAAATGACATTGGCAGGGAAGGGGTTAACACTAGGGGGCGATCAAAGGGTTACCTGTGTTCCCTGAGTGTGTTCTAACTGTGTGGGAGCAGCACTCACTGGGACAACACAGAGATTGTTGTTTCTGATCACTAGGAACAGCAGATCTCCATGTTGTCCCCTGTCAGAACGAGGATCCGCTTTGTTTACATCTGTGCAGCATTTGCCCACAGTATCTATTGCATGAAACAACGTACAGGTATGGCGTTTCGCGTAATGGTGCCACCTTGAGCATTGAGGAAATGAACACTTTGGTTAGAAGCATAGCATGGGTTACATCAGTAAAAAAAAATGTAATTGGTAGTTTAGTACTTCAAGTAGAGAAAAATGTCTAGCCTGATTTATTCATGTACACTATGGGCCTAATAGTGATCACTAAGTATAGGGAGAAAAAGTAGTCACTCTACATCTAGTTACTCCCAATTAAGCCAATTAAGACCTCAACTAGGTGAACATGCGAATGGAAAAGTAAGTTTTCGGCATAGTCATGGTTACATAACTGGCAATTGCCAACAAGTTTCTTTTATAGAACTTCACTGCAGTATTTTGATATGATTGTGTGTATACATGTATGCCAATAAATATGGGGTGTGCTCTACCTCATGTGTGACTATTTATTTATATTACAATTATTGTGCATAGTTTGTTTTCTTCTTTTGCTAACGAATGCTGTTTTGAATGATTATTACAGCGTAATGTCTGCTATTCCATAAGGTTACATGTATTTATCATTTACAGTTACATATGTTATATGTTAATTTTTTTTTTTTCATGTTACATTTCTTTTTTAGGAGACTATAGAGTTCTTATTATCTATGCTCATTCTTTAATCGTACTAAACTATTATCCTAGTCTAATCGTACTAGGCACTGATAAACAAAAAGCACTTAGGTCATGAGTTCAAATCGTAACCATGCTAACACCCGGTGTATTCACTAGCGTTTGATTATTTTATTGCCACAGAATAATATTTTTGTTAAATAACAGCAAATTATGGAAACAACCATGCTGATGTGGCAGTGGCAATTAGGTGTTCGCCTATTTTCAGCATATTCTGCTGTTTAAACTTTAGTTTGAGACTATGCTTGGGATTTGAACCCATGGTCCAAGTTTTTCTAGGTATGAGTGCTACCCACTAAACCATTGAGATGAGCACAATTATGCTTAGAATATACAGTAGTACAATGATTAACGAATGAACATAGATCAAGAGAATCTCTATTACTCTATTAAAATACAAATGCAAGATCATTGCTAAATCATCAAAAATTGGTAGATGTTACTGGTTTTGCTTCTTTTGCTGATATTATATTCTTATCATTGATGTAAGAGTTATATCTCTGTTCTATATATGTCAAACTTTTTTTATTACTAATTCAAATTTTATGAAAATGCATTCTATTTATATATGTTCATTCTGTAATCATGGTACTTCTTTATATTCTAGGTATAGCTGTAATCAGCACAGTGGCTAGCAGCACTTAGGTCATGAGTTCAAATCCCACCCATGCTACCACCTCCATAGAATTGCAATAGCAAATGCATATGTGCTTTGGCAAACGCATAAGTGCCATCAGTGAGAGATAAATTGTATCACGGTGATGGCAAATATGCTTTCGGCTTCACACCTATCCATTCCCCATTGAAACTTTAAGGGGGTGATAGGTTTCTACATAGGTGGGATTAGGACCCATGACCTGACCTGACTGTTGCTAGATCAGAGCACTAAGCCACTGTGTTGATCAGATTTCTACTTAGAATATATAGTAGTACCATGATGAAGGCATAAACATATATAACTGGAAGTCGACATTCTTATAACATTCTATTTAGACATTAACAATTATTTATCATATAATAGAGAGCTAAAAGCCTG
Organism: Aquarana catesbeiana; assembly: GCF_042186555.1. NCBI lineage: Eukaryota > Metazoa > Chordata > Amphibia > Anura > Ranidae > Aquarana > Aquarana catesbeiana. The sequence continues at coordinate 492,917,887 of NC_133326.1, read as the reverse complement.
GTTTGGATTGGAGGGACTCCCACGCTGATTTTTTTTCTGATTGAATTCATGTTGTTACACCCACTTGTGGCAGGCAGCACAACTCCACTTCACAAAGCTACGTAGAGTTCCCTGGACACAATTAGGAGCTACCCCTAACTTTCTAAATGTTACTGAAGTGGATTTGCATTTTGAAGATGTAGTTGCAAAGTAAACAAGAATTAGAAGTATTTCGCAACTAGTTCAATTTACGTGGCTAAAGGTGGCCATACACTATACAATCTGATTGATTGTACAAGCTCTGTTCAATCTCCTTTTAGATTTGCCAAAACTATATAATGGGAGGACACACCAGCTATCCTATCACTCTGCTTCCAACCATGCAGGCCCTTACACTACATAATTGATGGCAGATCTAAAGGAGATTGTACAATCAGATTATATAGTGTATGCTGAGTTGTACAGAACCCAGGACACGCTTCTCCTGTTCTCAATACTACAGCTCTATCCAAATCGGCTGTTATCTGATCTCTCATTTCCTGCACTCTCCAAATGAACAGATCTATGCAAGATGAATTTAAGACAAACAAAAAATCTGTATTTAGTGAGATCAGTGATTAATTGTATTAGAAAACCATGCACCTAGCTGGGGATGGTTGGGATCTGCTGAAAGGAGGGAACGCAGCCACAGGTGTGTGCTAATGAGGTCAGCTGTTGAATGCCTTCCTGTGTTTTACTGACTTCTATGTCTAATATCTACATACCAGCAAGAGATGAAGTGTTCTAAGGAAATATAGCAAAAGTCAGCATTGCGAGGAATGGGGAGGAAAATCAGCAGTGGAATTTACCCCCTTCCTGACCGGAGCACTTTTTGCGATTCGACACTGCGTCGCTTTAACTGACAATTGCGCGGTCGTGCGATGTTGCACCCAAACAAAATTGACGTCCTTTTTTTTCCCCACAAATAGAGCTTTTTTTTGATGATATTTGATCACCTCTGCGGTTTTTATTTTTTTGCGCTATAAACAAAAAAAGAGTGACAATTTTGGAAAAAAAAACGCAATATTTTTAACTTTTTGCTATAATAAATATGCCCCAAAAATACAGTGGGGACGGAAAGTATTCAGACCCCCTTAAATTTTTCACTCTTTGTTATATTGCAGCCATTTGCTAAAATCATTTAAGTTCATTTTTTTCCTCATTAATGTACACCCAGCACCCCATATTGACAGAAAAACACAGAATTGTTGACATTTTTGCAGATTTATTAAAAAAGAAAAACTGAAATATCACATGGTCCTAAGTATTCAGACCCTTTGCTGTGACACTCATATATTTATTTAACTCAGGTGCTGTCCATTTCTTCTGATCATCCTTGAGATGGTTCGACACCTTCATTTGAGTCCAGCTGTGTTTGATTATACTGATTGCACTTGATTAGGAAAGCCACACACCTGTCTATATAAGACCTTACAGCTCACAGTGCATGTCAGAGCAAATGAGAATCATGAGGTCAAAGGAACTGCCTGAAGAGCTCAGAGACAGAATTGTGGCAAGGCACAGATCTGGCCAAGGGTTACAAAAAACTTTCTGCTGCACTTAAGGTTCCTAAGAGCACAGTGGCCTCCATAATCTTTAAATGGAAGACGTTTGGGACGACCAGAACCCTTCCTAGAGCTGGCCGTCCGGCCAAACTGAGCTATCGGGGGAGAAGAGCCTTGATGAGAGAGGTGGAGAAGAGCCTTGATGAGAGAGGTAAAGAAGAACCCAAAGATGACTGTGGCTGAGCTCCAGAGATGCAGTCGGGAGATGGGAGAAAGTTGTAGAAAGTCAACCATCGCTGCAGCCCTCCACCAGTCAGGGCTTTATTGCAGAGTGGCCCGATGGAAGCCTCTCCTCAGTGCAAGACACATGAAAGCCCGCATGGAGTTTGCTAAAAATCACCTGAAGGACTCCAAGATGGTGAGAAATAAGATTCTCTGGTCTGATGAGTCCAAGATAGAACTTTTTGGCCTTAATTCTAAGCGGTATGTGTGGAGAAAACCAGGCACTGCTCATCACCTGTCCAATACAGTCCCAACAGTGAAGCATGGTGGTGGCAGCATTATGTTGTGGGGTGTTTCTCAGCTGCAGGGACAGGACGACTGGTTGCAATCGAGGGAAAGATGAATGCGGCCAAGTACAGGGATATCCTGGACAAAAACCTTCTCCAGAGTGCTCAGGACCTCAGACTGGGCCGAAGGTTTACCTTCCAACAAGACAATGACACTAAGCACACAGCTAAAATAATGAAGGAGTGGCTTCACAACAACTCCATGACTGTTCTTGAATGGCCCAGCCAGAGCCCCGCCTTAAACCCAATTGAGCATCTCTGAAGAGACTTAAAAATGGCTGTCCACCAACGTTTACCATCCAACCTGACAGAACTGGAGAGGATCTGCAAGGAGGAATGGCAGAGGATCCCCAAATCCAGGTGTGAAAAACTTGTTGCATCTTTCCCAAAAAGACTCATGGCTGTATTAGATCAAAATACTGAGCAAAGGGTCTGAATACTTAGGGCCATGTGATATTTCAGTTTTTCTTTTTTAATAAATCTGCAAAAATGTCAACAATTCTGTGTTTTTCTGTCAATATGGGGTGCTGTGTGTACATTAATGAGGAAAAAAAAATTAACTTAAATGATTTTAGCAAATGGCTGCAATATAACAGAGTGAAAAATTTAAGGGGGTCTGAATACTTTCCGTCCCCACTGTATATAAAAAAACTATTGTTTTCCTCAATTTAGGCCGATATGTATTCTTCTACATATTTTTGGTAAAAAAAATCGCAATAAGCGTATATTGATTGGTTTGCGCAAAAGTTATAGCGTCTACAAAATAGGGGATAGTTTTATGGCATTTTTATTATTAATTTTTTTTTATTAGTAATTGCGGTGATCTGTGATTTTTGTCCGGACTGCGACATTAGACGCATCGCAGACGCATCGGACACTTTTGACACTATTTTGGGACCATTGTCATTTATACAGCGATCAGTGCCATAAAAATGCACTGATTACTGTGTAAATGACGCTGGCAGGGAAGGGGTTAACCACTAGGGGGTGATGAAGGGGTTAAGTGTGTCCTAGGGAGTGATTCTAACTGTGGGGGGGATGGGCTACAACTCACATGACAGGGATCACTGCTCTTAGATATTCTACAAATGGAAAAGTCCCTGGCATACACAATGCACATGGCAGAATATGCACAAATGTATATACTTCAGAGAATGCATGTAGAATATCTATCTATATCAAATATGTTAACAATATATAGATAGATATATCTATATCTATATATAGAGATATAGATATATCTATATCTCTATCTATATATAGATATATAGATAGATATCTATCTATATATATATATGTAGATAGAGATATAGCTACATGTCTATCTATATAGCTATATCTATATATATCTATATAGATATTGATTCTATATAAATATATATCTATATAGATATATCTATATAGATATATATATAGAGGGAGAGAGAGAGAGAGATCTATATATATATATATATATATATATATATATATATCTATATGTAGAGATATATAGGTAAACATATATACAGGTGATACTCGAAAAATTAGAATATCGTGCAAAAGTTCATTTATTTCACTAATGCAACTTAAAAGGTGAAACTAATATTTGAGATAGCCTCATTACATGCAAAGCAAGATAGTTAAAGGTGTGATTTGTCATAATTGTGATGATAATTATGGGCTTACAGCTCACGAAAACCCCAAATCCACAATCTCAGAAAAGTTGAATATTGTTAAGGCCCCTTTCACACGATCGGACCGTTCAGGTCCGCCTGTCAGTTTTGACGGCGGACCTGAACGGGCGATCCATGTTAGCCTATGGAGCGTCGGATGTCAGCGGAGACATGTCCGCTGACATCCGACCCCGTCCGATCCGCTAAAAGCAGACGTATGGCTCTACGTCCAGATCCGTCGCTGGCGGATCGGATCGGGTGAGATCTGACGAAAACGGACACGCTGTCCGTTTTCGTCCGATCTCTCCATAGGCGGCAGCGGCGCCTGACAAGCCCCTCCCCGCTCAGTGAGCAGAGAGGGACCTGTCATCCGCCGGCTCAGCGGAGATCAACGGACTGATCTCCCGCTGAGCCGGCGGACCGAGGCGGGCTCCGTAGAAACGGAGCCCGCCTCGTGTGAAAGGGGCCTAAAAGGTGCAATATTCTAGGCTCAAAGTGTCCCACTCTAATCAGCTAATTAAGCCATAACACCTGCAAAGGGTTACTGAGCCTTTAAATGGTCTCTCAGTCCCTGGTTCAGTAGGAATCACAATCATGGGAAAGACCGCTGACCTCACAGTTGTGCAGAAAACCATCATTGACACCCTCCATAAGGAGGGAAAGCCTCAAAAGGTAATTGCAAAAGAAGTTGGATGTTCCCAAAGTGCTGTATTAAAGAAAGAAATAATAGAATATTTATAGAACGTTATGTGGAAGGGAAAAGTGTGGAAGAAAAAGGTGCACAAGCAGCAGGGATGACCGCAGCCTGGAGAGGCTGGTCAGGAAAAGGCCATTCAAAAGTGTTGGGGACTTTCACAAGGAGTGGACTGAGGCTGGAGTCAGTGCCTCAAGAGCCACCACACACAGACGGATCCTGAACATGGGCTTCAAATGTCGTATTCCTCTTGTCAAGCCACTCCTGAACAACAAACAACGTCAGAATCATCTTATCTGGGCTAAAGAAAAACAGACCTAGTCTGTTGCTCAGTGGTCCAAAGTCCTCTTTTCTGATGAGAGCAAATTTTGCATCTCATTTGGAAACCAAAAACCCAGAGTATGGAGAAAGAATGGCGAGGCACACACTGCAAGATGCTTGAAGTGTGAAGTTTCCATAGTCTGTTGATTTGGGAAGCCATGTCATCTGCTGGTGTTGGTCCACTGTGCTTCATTAAGTCCAGGGTCAACGCAGCTGTCTACCACGAGATTTTGAAGCACTTCATGGTTCCTTCCGCAGACAAGCTCTATGGGGATGCTGAGTTCATTTTCCAGCAGGACTTGGCACCTGTCCACACTGGCAAAAGCACCAAAACTTTGTTCAATGATTGTAGAATTACTGTACTTGATTGGCCAGCAAACTCGCCTGACCTGAACCCCATAGAGAATCTATGGGGCATTGCCAAGAGAAAGATGAGACATGAGACCGAACAATGCAGAAGAGCTGAAGGCCGCTATTGAAGCATCCTGGTCTTCCATAACACCTTAGCAGTGCCACAGGCTGATAGCTTCCATGCCACGCTGCATTGAGGCAGTTATTGCTGCAAAAGGGGCCCAAACCAAGTACTGAGTACATATGCATGCTTATACTTTTCAGAGGTCCGATATTGTTCTATGTACAATCCTTGTTTTATTGACTGCATGTAATATTCAAATTTTCTGAGATTGTGGATTTGGGGTTTTCATGAGCTATAAGCCATAATCATCACAATTATGACAAATCACGGCTTGAACTATCTTGCTTTGCATGTAATGAGTCTATCTCATATATTAGTTTCACCTTTTTAACCACTTAAGGACCGCCTAACGCCGATTTACGTCGGCAAGGCGGCACGGGCAGGCAAAATCACGTACATGTACGTGATTTGCCTCTCGCGGGTGGGGGGTCCGATCGGACCCCCCCCCGGTGCCCGAAGCGGTCCCGTTCTGTTCCCCGGCGATCCGAGATGAGGGGGAGGCCATCCGTTCGTGGCCCCCCCCTCGCGATCGCCGCCGGCCAATGGGAACACTCCTTTGCTGCTGTATGCTAAACAGCAGCAAAGGAAATGATGTCATCTCCCCTCGGCTCGGTAGTTTCCGTTCCAGCGCCGAGGGGAGAAGACATCAATGTGAGTGCACAACACACACACACACAGTAGAACATGCCAGGCATACAAAACACCCCGATCCCCCCCCCGATCACCCCCCAATCACCCCCCCCCCCCCTGTCACAAACTGACACCAGCAGGTTTTTTTTTTTTTTTTCTGATTACTGCATAGTGTCAGTTTGTGACAGTTACAGTGTTGGGACAGTGAGTATTACCCCCCTTTAGGTCTAGGGTACCCCCCTAACCCCCCCTAATAAAGTTTTAACCCCTTGATCACCCCCTGTCACCAGTGTCGCTAAGCGATCATTTTTCTGATCGCTGTATTAGTGTCGCTGGTGACGCTAGTTAGTGAGGTAAATATTTAGGTTCGCCGTCAGCGTTTTATAGTGACAGGGACCCCCATATACTACCTAATAAATGTTTTAACCCCTTGATTGCCCCCTAGTTAACCCTTTCACCACTGATCACCGTATAACCGTTACGGGTGACGCAGGTTAGTTTGTTTATTTTTTATAGTGTCAGGGCACCCGCCGTTTATTACCTAATAAAGGTTTAGCCCCCTGATCGCCCGGCGGTGATATGCGTTGCCCCAGGCAGCGTCAGATTAGCGCCAGTACCGCTAACACCCACGCACGCAGCATGCGCCTCCCTTAGTGGTATAGTATCTGATCGGATCAATATCTGATCTGATCAGATCTATACTAGCGTCCCCAGCAGTTTAGGGTTCCCAAAAACACAGTGTTAGCGGGATCAGCCCAGATACCCGCTAGCACCTGCGTTTTGCCCCTCCGCCCAGCCCACCCAAGTGCAGTATCGATCGATCACTGTCACTTACAAAACACTAAACGCATAACTGCAGCGTTCGCAGAGTCAGGCCTGATCCCTGCGATCGCTAACAGTTTTTTTGGTAGCATTTTGGTGAACTGGCAAGCAAGCACCAGGCAGCGTCAGATTAGCGCCAGTACCACTGACACCCACGCACGCACCGTACACCTCCCTTAGTGGTATAGTATCTGATCGGATCAATATCTGATCCGATCAGATCTATACTAGCGTCCCCAGCAGTTTAGGGTTCCCAAAAACGCAGTGTTAGCGGGATCAGCCCAGATACCTGCTAGCACCTGCGTTGTGCCCCTCCGCCCGGCCCAGCCCACCCAAGTGCAGTATCGATCGATCACTGACACTTACAAGGCACTAAACGCATAACTGCAGCGTTCGCAGAGTCAGGCCTGATCCCTGCGATCGCTAACAGTTTTTTTGGTAGCATTTTGGTGAACTAGCAAGCACCGGCCCCAGGCAGCGTCAGGTTAGCGCCAGTACCACTAACACCCACGCACGCAGCATACGCCTCCTTTAGTGGTATAGTATCTGAACGGATCAATATCTGATCCGATCAGATCAGATCTATACTAGCGTCCCCAGCAGTTTAGGGTTCCCAAAAACGCAGTGTTAGCGGGATCAACCCAGATACCTGCTAGCACCTGCGTTTTGCCCCTCCGCCCGGCCCAGTCCAGCCCACCCAAGTGCAGTATCGATCGATCACTGTCACTTACAAAACACTAAACGCATAACTGCAGCGTTCGCAGAGTCAGGCCTGATCCCTGCGATCGCTAACAGTTTTTTTGGAAGCTTTTTATTGAACTGGCAAGCACCAGCGGCCTAGTACACCCCGGTCGTAGTCAAACCAGCGCTGCAGTAACACTTGGTGACGTGGCGAGTCCCATAAGTGCAGTTCAAGCTGGTGAGGTGACAAGCACAAGTAGTGTCCCGCTGCCACCAAAAAGACAAACACAGGCCCGTCGTGCCCATAGTGCCCTTCCTGCTGCATTCGCCAATCCTAATTGGGAACCCACCACTTCTGCAGCGCCCGTACTTCCCCCATTCACATCCCCCAACGAAATGCAGTCGGCTGCATGAGAGGCATTTTTATGTGCTCCCGAGTACCCCTACCCAACGAACCCCCCCCAAAAAGATGTTGTGTCTGCAGCAAGCGCGGATATAGGCGTGACACCCGCTATTATTGTCCCTCCTGTCCTGACAATCCTGGTCTTTGCATTGGTGAATGTTTTGAACGCTACCATACACTAGTTGAGTATTAGCGTAGGGTACAGCATTGCACAGACTAGGCACACTTTCACAGGGTCTCCCAAGATGCCATCGCATTTTGAGAGACCCGAACCTGGAACCGGTTACAGTTATAAAAGTTAGTTACAAAAAAAGTGTAAAAAAAAAAAATATATATATAAAATAAAAAAAAATAGTTGTCGTTTTATTGTTCTCTCTCTCTATTCTCTCTCTCTATTGTTCTGCTCTTTTTTTACTGTATTCTATTCTGCAGTGTTTTATTGTTATTGTTATTGTTATTGTTATTATGTTTTATCATGTTTGTTTTTCAGGTATGTAATTATTTATACTTTATTGTTTACTGTGCTTTATTGTTAACCATTTTTTTGTCTTCAGGTACGCCATTCACAACTTTGAGTGGTTATACCAGAATGATGCCTGCAGGTTTAGGTATCATCTTGGTATCATTCTTTTCAGCCAGCGGTCGGCTTTCATGTAAAAGCAATCCTAGCGGCTAATTAGCCTCTAGACTGCCTTTACAAGCCGTGGGAGGGAATGCCCCCCCCCCCCCCACCGTCTTCCGTGTTTTTCTCTGGCTCTCCTGTCTCAACAGGGAACCTGAGAATGCAGCCGGTGATTCAGCCAGCTGACCATAGAGCTGATCAGAGACAAGAGTGGCTCCAAACATCTCTATGGCCTAAGAAACCGGAAGCTACGAGCATTTTATGACTTAGATTTCGCCGGATGTAAATAGCGCCATTGGGAAATTGGGGAAGCATTTTATCACACCGATCTTGGTGTGGTCAGATGCTTTGAGGGCAGAGGAGAGATCTAGGGTCTAATAGACCCCAATTTTTTCAAAAAAGAGTACCTGTCACTACCTATTGCTATCATAGGGGATATTTACATTCCCCGAGATAACAATAAAAATGATTTAAAAAAAAAAAAAATGAAAGGAACAGTTTAAAAATAAGATAAAAAAGCAAAAAAATAATAAAGAAAAAAAAAAGCACCCCTGTCGCCCCCTGCTCTTGCGCTAAGGCGAACGCAAGCGGCGGTCTGTCGTCAAACGTAAACAGCAATTGCACCATGCATGTGAGGTATCGCCGCGAAGGTCAGATCGAGGGCAGTAATTTTTGCAGTAGACCTCCTCTGTAGATCTAAAGTGGTAACCTGTAAAGGCTTTTAAAGGCTTTTAAAAATGTATTTATTTTGTTGCCACTGCACGTTTGTGCGCAATTGTAAAGCATGTCATGTTTGGTATCCATGTACTCGGTCTAAGATCATCTTTTTTATTTCATCAAACATTTGGGCAATATAGTGTGTTTTAGTGCATTAAAATTTAAAAAAGTGTGTTTTTTCCCCAAAAAATGCGTTTGAAAAATCGCTGCGCAAATACTGTGTGAAAAAAAAAAATGAAACACCCACCATTTTAATCTGTAGGGCATTTGCTTTAAAAAAATATATAATGTTTGGGGGTTCAAAGTAATTTTCTTGCAAAAAAAAAAAAACTTTTTCATGTAAAAAATAAGTGTCAGAAAGGGCTTTGTCTTCAAGTGGTTAGAAGAGTGGGTGATGTGTGACATAAGCGTCTAAATGTTGTGCATAAAATGCCAGGACAGTTCAAAACCCCCCCAAATGACCCCATTTTGGAAAGTAGACACCCCAAGCTATTTGCTGAGAGGCATGTCGAGTCCATGGAATATTTTATATTGCGACACAAGTTGCGGGAAAGAGACACATTTTTTTTTTTTTTGCACAAAGTTGTCACTAAATGATATATTGCTCAAACATGCCATGGGAATATGTGAAATTACACCCCAAAATACATTCTGCTGCTTCTCCTGAGTACGGGGATACCATATGTGTGAGACTTTTTGGGAGCCTAGCCGTGTACGGGACCCTGAAAACCAAGCACCGCCTTCAGGCTTTCTAAGGGCGTGAATTTTTGATTTCACTCTTCACTGCCTATCACAGTTTCGGAGGCCATGGAATGCCCAGGTGGCACAAAACCCCCCCAAATGACCCCATTTTGGAAAGTAGACACCCCAAGCTATTTGCTGAGAGGTATAGTGAGTATTTTGCAGACCTCACTTTTTGTCACAAAGTTTTGAAATTTGAAAAAAGAAAAAAAAAAAAAGTTTTTTCTTGTCTTTCTTCATTTTCAAAAACAAATGAGAGCTGCAAAATACTCACCATGCCTCTCAGCAAATAGCTTGGGGTGTCTACTTTCCAAAATGGGGTCATTTGGGGGGGTTTTGTGCCACCTGGGCATTCCATGGCCTCCGAAACGGTGTTAGGCAGTGAAGAGTAAAATCAAAAATTCACGCCCTTAAAAACGCTGAAGGCGGTGATTGGTTTTCGGGGCCCCGTACGCGGCTAGGCTCCCAAAAAGTCCCACACATGTGGTATCCCTATACTCAGGAGAAGCAGCTAAATGTATTTTGGGGTGCAATTCCACATAGGCCCATGGCCTGTGTGAGCAATATATCATTTAGTGACAACTTTGTGCAAAAAAAAAAAAAAAGTGTCACTTTCCCGCAACTTGTGTCAAAATATAAAATATTCCATGGACTCAATATGCCTCTCAGCAAATAGCTTGGGGTGTCTACTTTCCAAAATGGGGTCATTTGGGGGGGGTTGTGCCACCTGGGCATTCCATGGCCTCCAAAACTGTGATAGGCAGTGAAGAGTGAAATCAAAAAGTTACACCCTTAGAAATCCTGAAGGCGGTGATTGGTTTTCGGGGTCCCATACGCGGCTAGGCTCCCAAAAAGTCCCACACATGTGGTATCCCCGTACTCAGGAGAAGTAGCTGAATATATTTTGGGGTGCAATTCCACATAGGCCCATGGCCTGTGTGAGCAATATATCATTTAGTGACAACTTTTTGTAAATATTTTTTTTTTTTTTTTTTTTTTGTCATTATTCAATCACTTGGGACAAAAAAAATAAATATTCAATGGGTTCAACATGCCTATCAGCAATTTCCTTGGGGTGTCTACTTTCCAAAATGGGGTCATTTGGGGGGGTTTTGTACTGCCCTGCCATTTTAGCACCTCAAGAAATGACATAGGCAGTCATAAACTAAAAGCTGTGTAAATTCCAGAAAATGTACCCTAGTTTGTAGACGCTATAACTTTTGCGCAAACCAATAAATATACGCTTATTGACATTTTTTTTACCAAAGACATGTGGCCGAATACATTTTGGCCTAAATGTATGACTAAAATTGAGTTTATTGGATTTTTTTTATAACAAAAAGTAGAAAATATCATTTTTTTTCAAAATTTTCGGTCTTTTTCCGTTTATAGCGCAAAAAATAAAAACTGCAGAAGTGATCAAATACCATCAAAAGAAAGCTCTATTTGTGGGAAGAAAAGGACGCAAATTTCGTTTGGGTACAGCATTGCATAACCGCGCAATTAGCAGTTAAAGCGACGCAGTGCCAAATTGGAAAAAGACCTCTGGTCCTTAGGCAGCATAATGGTCCGGGGCTCAAGTGGTTAAGTTGCATTAGTGAAATAAATAAACTTTTGCACGATATTCTAATTTTTAAAGTATCACCTGGATAGATAGATGTATCTCTTCTCAAACTTTCAAGCATATTTCTGCTTTCACAACAATATTTGAAGCCACTTTAGCCCCAGAGGATTTGGCTGCTAGATAGAGAGATAGATAGAGAGATAGATAGATAGATAGATAGATAGATAGATAGATAGATAGATAGATAGATAGATAGATAGATAGATAGATAGATAGATAGATAGATAGATAGATAGAGAAATAGGTAGATACAGAAAGAGGGGATACAGGAAGTGCCAGGTTCAGGGAGGTTATTTTTTTCTACAGTTTAGAGGGGGGCAGATTACACAGCACAAGCACTGTGCTGTGTAATCTGCTTTAAGTGACCAGGATCTGTATATTTTTTGGGGGGGTTATCAATCACTTTATTTTAGGAATTAAAGAGTTCATCTCAAAATAAAAATGTGTGTTTTTGTGGAAGTAACAGTTATACAATAAGAATCAATGGTTGACACTTGCATTTATATATAAATAGTACATAGTTTGCTAGCTCTCACAAATTCCCGTTCGGGAATGGGAATTCCCACATTTTGGAATTTACTATAACACGGGGCTAAAATAAAATGAGAGTAGGATTGTAACTATTTTTCAGTCTGGGCATGCTGAGTTGTGTCAGTACAGAGTTCTAAAAAGGGGAAATGTATCTCTTCTCAAACTTTCAAGCATATTTCTGCTTTCACAACAATATTTGAAGCCACTTTAGCCCCAGAGGATTTGGCTGCTCAATGACCAGAGCACTTTTTACAATTTGGCACTGCGCTGCTTTAACTGGTAATTGCGCGGTCATGCAATGCTGTACCCAAACGAAATTTGCGTCCTTTTTTCCCACAAATAGAGCTTTCTTTTGATGGTATTTGATTGCCTCTGCGATTTTTATTTTTGCAATATAAACAGAAAAAGACAGAACATTTAAAAAAAAATGATATTTTCTACTTTTTGTTATAAGAAAAATCCAACAAACTCAATTTTAGTCATACATTTAGGCCAAACTGTATTCAGCCACAAGTCTTTGGTAAAAAAAAAATGTCAATAAGCGTATATTTATTATTTCGCGCAAATGTGTGCATCTACAATCTAGGGTACATTTTCTGGAATTTACGCAGCTTTTGGTTTGACTACCAATCTCATTTCTTGAGGTGCTAAAATGGCAGGGCAATACAACCCCCCCCACCAAATGACCCCATTTTGGAAAATAGACACCCCAAGAAAATTGCTGAGAGGCATGTTGAGCCCATTGAATATTTTTTTTTGTCACACGTGATTGAAAAATGACAACAACAAAAAATTACACAAAGTTGTCACTAAATGATATATTGCTCACACATGCCATGGTTATATGTGGAATTACACCCCAAAATACATTCTGCTCCTTCTCCTAAGTATGGGGATACTTCATGTGTGAGACTTTTTGGGTGCCTAGCCGCGTACAGGACCCCGAAAACCAAGCACTTCCTTCAGGATTTATAAGTGTGTAAATTTTTGATTTCACTCCTCACTAACTATCACAGTTTCGAAGGCCATAAAATGCCAAGATAGCTCAAAACTCCCCCAAATTACCCCATTTTGGAAAGTAGACACCCCAAGCTATTTGCTGAGAGGCATGTTGAATATTTTGCAGATCTCGCTTTTTGTCACAAAGTTTTGAAATTTGAAAAAAGAAAAAAAAATACATTTTTCTTTTCTTCATTTTCAAAAATACATGAGATCTGCAAAATACTCACCATGCCGCTTAGCAAATACCTTGGAGTGTCTACCTTCCAAAATGGGGACATTTGGGGGGGGGGGTTGTGCTATCTGGACATTTCAGGGCCTCTGTAACTGTGATAGATAGTGAGAAGTAAAATCACAATTTTACAACTTTAGAAAGCCTGAAGACGGTGCTTGGTTTTTGGGGTCCTGTATGCGGATAGGCTCACAAAAAGTCTGACACATGTGGTATCCCCGTACACAGGAGATGCAGCAGAATGTATTTTGGGGTGTAATTCCACATATAACCATGCCATGTTTGAACAATATATCATTTAGTGACAACTTTATGTGAAAAAAAAAAAATTGTAATTTTTCCGAAACTTGTGGCAAGATATCAAATATTCCATGGACACAACATGCCTCTCAGCAAAAAGCTTGAAGTGTCTGCTTTCCAAAATGGGGTCATTTGTGGGGGTTTTGTGCTATCTTGACATTTCAGGGCCTCCGAAACTGTGATAGGTAGTGAGGAAGTGAAATCACCATTTTACGCCCTTAGAAAGCCCGCAGGCAATGATTGGTTTTCGGGGTCCTGTACATGGCTAGGCTAGGAGAAGCAGCAGAATGTATTTTGAGGTGTAATTTCACATATGCCCATGGCATGTTTGAGCAGTAGATCATTTAGTGACAACTTTGTGCAAAAAAAAAAAAAAAAAAGTGTAATTTTCCCGAAACTTGTGGCAAAATATAAAATATTCCATGTACTCAACATGCCTATCAGCAAATAGCTGATTTCCAAAAAGGGGTCATTTGGGGGGGTTTTGAACTGTTCTGGCATTTTATGCACAACGTTTAGAAGCTTATGTCACACATCACCCACTCTTCTAACCACAAGACAAAGCCCTTTCTGACACTTTTTGTTTACATGAAAAAATATTATTTTTTTGCAAGAAAAATTACTTTGAACCCACAAACATTATATATTTTTTAAAGCAAAGGCCCTACAGATTAAAATGGTGGGTTTTGCAATTTTTTTTTCACACAGTATATGCGCAACGATTTTTCAAATACAATTTTTTTTGGAAAAAACACACTTTTTTAAATTTTAATGCACTAAAACACACTATATTGCCCAAATGTTTGATGGAATAAAAAATATGATCTTATGCCGAGTACATGGATACCAAACATGACATGCTTTAAAATTGTGCACAAATATGCAGCGGCGACAAACTACATACATTTTTAAAAGCCTTTACAGGTTACCATTTTAGATTTACAGAGGAGGTCTACTGCTAAAATTACTGCCCTCGATCAGACCTTCGCAGTGATAACTCACATGCATGGTGCAATTGCTGTTTACATATGACACCTACATATGCATATGGGGGGGGGGGGGTACTTTTTATTAATAGTTTTGCTTTTTTATATATTTTTAAACTGTTCCTTTCGTTTTTTTTTTTTTTTTAATCATCTCAGGGAATGTAAATATCCCCTATGATAGCAATAGGTAGTGACAGGTACTCTTTTTTGAAAAAATTTTTTTGGACCCTTGATCTCTCCTATGCCCTCAAAGCATCTGACCACACCAAGATTGGTGTGATAAAATGCTTTACCAATTTCCCACTGGCGCTGTTTATATCTGTTTATATCTGGCAAAACCTAAGTCATGAAATGCTCCTAGCTTTCGGTTTCTTAGGCCCTAGAGATGATTGGAGCCGTTCTGGTCTCTGATCAGCTCTATGGTCAGCTGGCGGAACCACCGGCTTCATTCTCGGGTTCCCTGTTGGGACAGGAGAGCCCAAGAAAACCATGGGAGGGGGGAGACATTCCCTCCCACTGTTTGTAAAAAGCAGTTTAGAGGCTAATTAGCCACTAGGATTGCTTTTACATGAAAGCCGACCACTGGCTGAAAAGAATGATACCAAGATGATACCTGTCAGGGCTGAGCTCAGCCCTTCCTTCTCTGAGCTGGCTGCTCAACTGTCGGCTAATTGCCAGCTCGTTTCTCTCCACAGTGACTCAGCTGTTGATGATCTGCTCGTCAGTCCTGCCTACTTAAAGCCGTCCAGCTCACTTCATCTCTGCCTTCGCCTTTGGTCACATCTCAGAGATATTCTCCTGCGTTCCTGTTGAAGACTTGCTCAGCTAATGTCCCTTCTGGCTCCTGATCCTGCTTGCTGTACTGCTACGTTGATCTCTAGCTTTCTGACATTGGCATTTGCTGACTACCCGATCTGGTTACTGAACTCTGGCTATGTATTGACTATGCTTACTCTGTTTACCTTTCTTATTATTTTTTTTTTTTTTATTATTATTATTAAACAAGTGTGATTAACTGTACTTCTGTCTCAGTCTGATTCATGATTTATGACAATACCTAAACCTGCAAACATAATTCTGGTATAACCACTCAAAGTCTAGCAACATACCAGTACGTTGCTGGTCCTTGTTGGGCATACATTGTAATGTTCTTTTTTTTCATGCTGCCTGTGGACTGAACGAAAAAAAGAGATTGATCGGTGGGTATGCCCACCATTAGAATACCGCCCTTCATCCACCCACTCCTAATGATGGGCATACATGCACCATTTTTTTTTTTTAACTGTGGTGGTGAAATCACCTCCTACAGTGCTGGAGTCGCTGATTTATGTATCGTGGGAGTAAACGCTGTGGCTGTCAAGATAAATAAATCAGTGCTGCAGCTGAATGGCGTACCTGCTAAGCAAATGATGGTTAACAATAAAACAAAGTAACATTACAGTATAACAGTAAGACATACCATACCTGCAAAGCATATAAAATAAAATATAGCAAAAATAAAATATTTTTTAACGCAATCTGTGCCTAAAAAATATATGCCTAAGCATGGGCGCAAATGCCCCTCCACCCCTGCCCCCCATGCTTCGGCTTCCACGATAGAGCTATAGAGATCTTCCATGAAAAACAACGAATAAAAATCAAGTGACGTAAAATCAACTGTTTCCACCTGAATTCCGGGTTGGCTAGTGAATGAGGGAAGTACAGGTGTTGCAGAAGTGGAGGGCTCCCAATTAGGATTGGCAAATGCAGCAGGAAGGGCACTATGTTTGTCTTTTTCTTGGTGGCTGTGGGACACTAGTTGTGCTAGCCACCTCACCAGCTTCAACTGCACTTATGGGACTCGCCACGTCACCACGTGATACTGCAGTGCTGATTTGACTACGACCAGGATGTACTAGGCCACTGGTACTTGCCACTTCAACAGAAGGATGAGCGGCACTAGTACTGGCTATCTGCTCCATACGAGAGCCCTGCGGTTCTTGCACCTCAACAACAGCAGAAGAACGGGATCAGGTACGCCTGACCTTGGCAGGGACCACAACTCTGTCGTCAGAGCTGTCAGGGTGCCGCTGCTCTACAGGATCGTATTCTGAGCCTGAATCTGACAGATGAGTGACTTCCACTTCACTATCTGTCATGCTCATAAACGTGTAGGCCTCTTCACTAGTGTACCTTCGATTTGACATTTTGGCCTCTAAATTTACTGGTACACTAGTGAGACTCATAGGAAAAAGAGCTTCTGACTGTCAGCGACTGATTCAAACGCTGCCAAAAAAAACGTTCTCAGAGATCAGGCCTGACTCTGCGAACGCTGCCATTATGTGTGTTGTGTTTTTGTAAGTGACAGTGATCGATTGATACTTCACTTGGGTGGGCTGGGCAGAGGGGCTAAACGCAGGTGCTAGCAGGCATCTAGGCAGATTCCTGCATTTTTGGGAACCCTAAACTATTGGGGATGCTAATATAGTTCTGATCAGATCAAAGATATCAAGCCGTTCAGACACTATACTACTAAGGGAGGTGTATGGTGCGTGCGTGGGTGTTAGCGCTACTGGCACTAATCTGACACTGCCTGGGGCGTCGCAGACACTGACTGACGCTTAAACCTAACTGATATCACCCGTCAGGCGATCAGGGGGTTAAACCTTTGTTGGGTAATATAACGGCGGGTGCCCTGATGCTGTAAAAAAACAAACTAACTAGTGTCACCCGTAACACTAATACGATGATCACTGGTGACAGGGGGTGAAAGGGTTAACTAGGGGGCAATCAGGGGGTAAAAACCTTTATTAGGTAATATATGGGGGTACCTGACGCTATAGAAACCTGACGGTGAAACGAATCAACTAACTGGCTAACTAGCATCACCCGTGACACTAATACGGCGATCGATTAGGGACACTGGCGACGGGGTGCAAGGGGTTAAACCTTTATTAGGGGGGTTTAGAGGGGTACCCTAGACCTAACGAGGCCTACTACTAACTACCCTAACACTTATTTCACAACACTTATGCCGCGTACACACGAGCGGACTTTCTATCCTACTTGGTCCGGCACACTTTCCGACGGACTTTGTCCGCCAGGTGCGCCGGACTTTAAAACGAACGGACTTGCCCACACACGCCGGGATTTTCCGGCGGGCTAAGTCCGCCCGTCTTTCCGACGGACTTTCGCCGGAGTTCCGGCGGACTTTCAGAATGAACGGACTTGCCCACACACGGACAAGTCCGTTCATTTTGAACGTGACTCAGGTGCGACGGGACTAGAAAAGGATGTCAATCTTGCCGCTTTTATCGGCTAGATTGACACCTTGCGAGCCCCGTCGCGGGGCATACCAGGCCCTTAGGTCTGGTATGGATTATAAAGGGGAACCCCGCTACGCCAAAAAAACGGCGTGGGGTCCCCCTAAAATCCATACCAGACCCCGATCCGAGCACGCAGCCTGGCCGGTCAGGAAAGGGGGTGGGGACGAGCGAGCGCCCCCCCCCTCCTGAACCGTACCAGGCCGCATGCCCTCAACATGGGGGGTGGGTGCTTTGGGGGAGGGGGGCGCCCTGCGCCCCCCCCCCCCAAAGCACCTTGTCCCCATGTTGATGAGGACAAGGGCCTCTTCCCGACAACCCTGGCCGTTGGTTGTCGGGGTCTGCGGGCGGGGGCTTATCGGAATCTGGGAGCCCCCTTTAATAAGGGGGCCCCCAGATCCCGGCCCCCCACCCTATGTAAATGAGTATGGGGTACATGGTACCCCTACCCATTTACCTAGGAAAAAAGTGTAAGTAATAAAACACACTACACAGGTTTTTAAAATATTTTATTAAACAGCTCCGGGGGGGGATCTTCCTCCGGCTTCGGGGGTCTTCTTCCGGCTTCGGGGGTCCCTCCGCTTCATCTTCTCCCGGCGTCCGGTTGGTTCTTCTCCGCTCTCCGGCCTCTTCTCCCGGTGTCGCAGGTCTTCGGCCGGCCCCTCCGCTCTCTTCATGTAGCTCTATTGCGAGCGGAGGTCCGGACTTCTGGGCTTCTTGGCTTCTTGGCTTCTTGGCTTCTTGGCTTGGCTTGGCTTCTCTTCTCTTCCCCCAGATGTTGACACGACGCTCTCTCCGGCTGGACTGGTTTCTGAGGGCTGCGTTGTGACTTATATAGGCGGAGACCCCGCCCCCATATGATGTCACAGTCCCTGGGCATGCTGGGACTGTGACGTTTTAGGGGGCGTGGTCGACCACGCCCCCTAAAACGTCACAGTCCCAGCATGCCCAGGGACTGTGACATCATATGGGGGCGGGGTCTCCGCCTATATAAGTCACAACGCAGCCCTCAGAAACCAGTCCAGCCGGAGAGAGCGTCGTGTCAACATCTGGGGGAAGAGAAGAGAAGCCAAGCCAAGCCAAGAAGCCAAGAAGCCAAGAAGCCCAGAAGTCCGGACCTCCGCTCGCAATAGAGCTACATGAAGAGAGCGGAGGGGCCGGCCGAAGACCTGCGACACCGGGAGAAGAGGCCGGAGAGCGGAGAAGAACCAACCGGACGCCGGGAGAAGATGAAGCGGAGGGACCCCCGAAGCCGGAAGAAGACCCCCGAAGCCGGAGGAAGATCCCCCCCCGGAGCTGTTTAATAAAATATTTTAAAAACCTGTGTAGTGTGTTTTATTACTTACACTTTTTTCCTAGGTAAATGGGTAGGGGTACCATGTACCCCATACTCATTTACATAGGGTGGGGGGCCGGGATCTGGGGGCCCCCTTATTAAAGGGGGCTCCCAGATTCCGATAAGCCCCCGCCCGCAGACCCCGACAACCAACGGCCAGGGTTGTCGGGAAGAGGCCCTTGTCCTCATCAACATGGGGACAAGGTGCTTTGGGGGGGGGGCGCAGGGCGCCCCCCTCCCCCAAAGCACCCACCCCCCATGTTGAGGGCATGCGGCCTGGTACGGTTCAGGAGGGGGGGGGCGCTCGCTCGTCCCCACCCCCTTTCCTGACCGGCCAGGCTGCGTGCTCGGATCGGGGTCTGGTATGGATTTTAGGGGGACCCCACGCCGTTTTTTCGGCGTAGCGGGGTTCCCCTTTATAATCCATACCAGACCTAAGGGCCTGGTATGCCCCGCGCTCGCCGCAATAGGAAGATTTGTTTTTCCTATTGCAGCGAGCGCGAGATGCAATACCATCCCCTCGTGTCGTATTTGGTCTGTCGGACCAGCCTACACACGAGCGGGCTTTCCGTCGGACCAGCACACACACGAGCGGACTTTCCGCCCGAAACTGAGTCCGACGGAAAGATTTCAAACATGTTTGAAATCTAGGTCCGGCGGGCTTTTGGGAAGAAGTCCGCCGGAAAAGTCCGCCGCCGCCCACACACGGGCGGATTGTCCGGCACACTCTGGTCCGCCGGACCAAGTATGCCGGAAAGTCCGACCGTGTGTACGCGGCATTACAGTCACAAATGATACCAATGCAGTGATCAGTGAAAAATCTGAAAACTGCAATTGGTGACACAGTGACAGGGAGTGAAGGAGTTAACTGGGGAGGGGGGGGGATCGGGGCGTGATAAGTGTTCGTGTGTGTACTGGTGTTAGTGTAGTGTTGTGCAACTCACGGTTCTCTCTCCTCTCGTTGGAATTGAAAAGACTCCACGAGGAGAGATTACATTACTTCCTCCTGTCTGTGTTTACACTAATGGGAAGGTTCCTTAGGACCGATCAGCAGGTCCAGGCCATAAGTCATTGGCCTGGCCCCGAGTACTGAACGGTCCTCTAATGAATCTGACCGCTGCGGGCACAGGGGAGGGGGCATGATTGCGCCCTCGCCCACTGGGAGGGATGCACAGGTACGCCCATTTGCCCACCGTGCCATTCTGCCGACGTAAATCGGCGTGCGTCGGTCGGCAACTGGTTAAAAGCAGATCATCTCCAAACAAAATACCACATGTTTAGGAACCATTTAATCTATGATATTAAGCTCTAAACACTATTTCCATGTGCAATTCCCGTGCTTCTACCACGACTACTGATTTAGTCAGTTACTGATTTATGTGACCTATAGTGAATTTGATTTTGTGACTATTTATTCCCTGCGTTCTATAGTGAATACCTTTTCTGACTAGATTTAGTCGTTTTCTATGGATTTTAGTTGCTTGTGACCATTTGTTCCCCCATTTTCCAACTAGGTGCTATAGTAAATAAACCCCTGTGTGTGCATATGTATACCTGGTTGATTGCTTTTACTATATATATTGAATTATATTCATTGAATTGAATTAAGAGTTTGAGTTTTGTATTGAGTAACAAAAAAAGGGGTTATATAAGCAATACTATAAAATATATGATAACTTCATAAGCTGAAAAGCTGTACACACTGGCATCCATTCAAAATTGAAATAGTTTGTGGGAGGATTGTTTTTGTTTCATGGGATTTAGGTGTCCTTCACATGGCTGTTTTACAGCCTTCGAGGGCCATGTTTGTCTACATGTGGATACATAGGTTTTCCATGCATCCACATGCAGGCAGTTCCATTCATGTCAACTGGGATGCAGTGGCTGCATGGACACATCTGCTGCTCCCAATTTGGCCTCGTTCACATGGGTGCACTTTTGTGTATGCCCAGGCAAGGGCCATGTTTGCCTACATGAGGGTTGCAGAGGTGTTCCATGCATTCTTGTGCATGTAGTCCCGTTCATTTCAATTGGGATGCAGGGGGATGCACTGACACAGCCACTTCTCCCAATTTGACAGCTGTATAGATGCAGGTGCAAGGCCCCAAATGGAACACCTGTGCATCCCCATGCAGACAAACATGGCCCTTGCACAAGCATTCGCTATAGTACGTCTATGTGAAGAGGCCTTTGATAGCCATGGAGGAGCACAGCCCTGAATGCACTTTGAGTTCAGGGAAATGCATCTGCACCCTAATAGCTGTCAGATTGGGAACGGCAGCTGTGTCCATGCAACCATTCTATCTCAATTGGCATGAATAGGACTGCCTGCACTGGGGTGCACAAAAAACATCTGTGCATTCCCATGTGGGCAAACACGGCCCTCACACAGGTGTATGTTGTAGTACGCTCATGTAATTGAGGCCTTAAATCTAAAAAAATATCTTTAAAGAAATGCTATCATTGATTGGAAACAATCAAAAGATGTAAGAGAATGCTGAAGCTCTTACTTTCACAGTCTCTGCTGAGAGGCAGAGTTGGCTACATTTTCCTTTGCGGTACAATTCATTGAATTAAGTTACTTGCATCATAAATTCTTCATCAGGGAAGAAAAGAAATGTTAGAATTATAAGGTTGAGCGTGCACCACTAGGATAGCAAATCTGTAAATTCTCCATCTCCTCAGCTGCAGCTCTCTGCCTATTTTGTAAGCAATAAGGATCCACTCTCTGAGAATATAGCTAATGCTTTCACAAAAGAGCTCTATTATTGGTTAGTGGCATGCCTCTGATTTATGATGTTCTCTCTGACAACACTGTCACAGACTGTCTAAGTCCTGATGGATTTATGGATTCATGTAATCCCCACTGGTCTCTCTGTTCTTCCATATTTTATTGACTCTCATGCTTCTCTAATATACAGTCACGCTGTGAAACAAAAGTAATTTAAAGATATGAAAGTGTGTGTGTATAAACAGACGATTTCTATAAGCCATCCAACAATACCTGATATCTCAACTTGAGACTCAACCCTGCGAATACCGGTAATTAAAAGCGGAAACTGGTATAATGCAAACTGGCATATTAGGAAATACAACACTTGCTGTGTACACTAGCCAAGGAACTATTAAAACATGACTGTCACAGCCTTGCCAGAAGACCAGTGACATTATTTTAAAGTCACTCATAATAACTGTCATGCAATGTCTTTATCTACTTTTTTATCCTGTGCTTTACATCCAGTGAAAAAACTGGTATAATTTCATTGAAAGTGGTTTTTCATTTTCCTGTGAGACTCCTTTAGATTGGTTAACCACAGTGTAAGAGAGACTTGTACTGCTAGTTTGTTTTCAAGCAATTGCAAGGCCAGTGGATGATTTAGTGCTATCCAAGGTTGTCCTTGGCAGACCTAGGACAGATATAACATTTTCAAGCCTACTTTAAAGCTGAATACCAGACATTCAGCTCCCTTGTAAAAAAAATTAAACATGAGTTAAGTCCAGCGAGGCGCATAACACCTCCTGGGCTTGGCTCTATTACTTATCTGACATCTGTAGTACTCATGGAAGACCGCTATCGCTGTAGTTCCAGGAGCCCAATTCTGATCCTTCTGAGCTACAGTATGCCTCATGCTCCATTTGATCAGCTGCTTTTGGGGGTAGAGCAGAGATCTAGGATCTAATAGACCCCAGATCTCACAGTAAGGGGCACCTGTCACTGCCCAGCTATCACAAGTGCTGAACTGTATGCTGTCTACCGAGCGCTCAGGTTCGGCACATTACGGATCTGGTGGACACATTACTGGGAGGGGCTGGGGAGGACCCGGCTGTCATGGTGCACGTTGACACCAATGACAAAGTCAGAGGCAGATGAAGTGTCCTAAAGAACGATTTTAGGGACTTAGGAGCTAAATTGAGGAAAAGGACCTCCAAGGTAGTATTCTCAGGAATACTAAGTGGCTGAGGAGCTGGTGTAGTAAGGTGGGGTTTGGGTTCCTGAAGAACTGGTCTGACTTCTCAGTTGGTCACCAGTTCTATAGAAGGGATGAGCTGCACCTAAATGAGGCGGGTGCAGATCTGCTGGGAGTGAAGCTAGCCGAAAAGTTAGAGAGGTTTTTAAACTAAGCGACGGGTCCAGAGGTAGAGATAGTCAGCAATGAACATGTTCCAGGGGGTAGTATTGGGGGCTTTAGTGGTAGGTTGACTAAAGCAGTGGTCATCAACCCTGTCTTCAGGGCCCACTAACAGGCCAGGTTTGCAAGATAACTGAAATACATCACAGATGATATCATTTTCTGCTCAGTGATTGCAGTATTCTAGTCTGCATCTACCCAAGGTAATACATAAAACCTGTCCTGTTAGTGGGCCCTGAGGACAGGGTTGATGACCACTGGACTAAAGCATATAAACCTGAGGTAAGTATAGTAACAAGTCCTATTTGCAATCTCGGAACACCCAATAAGAGGACAGTATGCGACCGGTCTAAACTACGTGGCTTGTTCACCAATGCCAGGAGCCTGGCGGTCAAGATGGGTGAACTAGAGATACTGTTGAACAAGGAGGATTTAAATTTTATGGGAATTTCAGAGACCTGGTTCAACAGCTCTCATGATTGGCTGGCAACCGTTCAAGGTTATATCCTTTATCGCAGGGATAGAGGGGCTAAAAAGGGGGAGGGGTATGCCTATATATCAATATATAGAATAATGTGTGTGTATATGTGTATATATATATATATATATATATATATATAGAATAATGTACAAGTGAATGCGAGAGATGACATCAAATAATGGAGCTAGGGAGGAGGTGGAATCCTTATGGGTAGAACTCCAAAGGGATGAAGCTAAGGGGAAAATAATACTGGAAGTATGCTATAAGCCCCCTTACCTGAGGGAGGGGTGGGAGACGGACCTCCTATCACAATTTGGATTAGCAGCAAGGATGGGAAGTGTTATCATAATGAGGGATTTTAATTATCCAGGCATAGACTGGGCGGAGGGAACCACACATTCGTCTAAGGCTCGCCAGTTCCTAAATGTCTTGCAGGACAATTTCATGGGTCAGATGGTAGATGCGGAAACAAGGCATTACTAGATCTACTGATTACCAACAATACAGACCTGATCACGGATGTGGAAATACAGGGCAATTTAGGAAACGGCGATCACAGGTCAATTGACTTCAGTATAAATCACACAAATATGAAACACAAGCGGAACACAAAGACATTACATTTCAAAAGAGCCAACTTCCCTAAACTACAAACCTTTGCTAGAAGATATAAATTGGGATAAAATCTTAGAAACAAAGAACACAGAGGAGAGATGGGTTCGCTTTAAGAGCATATTAAGGGCATTAGCCAGTGCATCCTATTGGAAAATAAATTTAAAAGAGCGAGCAAAAGTCCTGGATGGCTTAACTCCAATGTAAAAATGCATATGAAAGCAAAGGAAAAGGCCTTCAAATAATACAAGGCTGAGGGATCATCATCAGCATTCAGACTTTACAAAGAATGCAACAAGATATGTAAGGGTGCAATTAGGGCGGCTAAGATAGAACACGAAAGACACATAGCGGAGGAGAGCAAAAAAAATCCGAAGAAAGTCTTTAAGTATATAAACAGTAAAAAAGGGAGGACAGACCATATTGGCCCCATAAAGAATGAGGAAGGACATCTGGTTACAAAGGATGGGGAGATGGCGAAGGTATTGAATTTATTCTTCCCCTCAGTCTTCATGAGGGAATCGGGGGGCTTCAGTAATAAAAACTGCAGTATTTGTACTCATGACACATCACAGGAAGCACCCTCATGGTTAACAGAGGACAGAATTAGAATTAGACTTGGGAAACTTAACATTAATAAATCACCAGGACCAGATGGCTTGCACCCGAGGGTACTTGGGGAACTCAGTCAAGTAATTGCTAGACCATTGTTCCTAATTTTTACTGACAGTCTACTGACTGGAATGGTACCAGCTGATTGGAAAAAAGCCAATGTAGCACCAATATTTAAAAAAGGGCCAAAATACATCCATGGGAATTAGACCAGTTAGCCTAACATCAGTAGTATGCAAGCTCTCGGAGGGGATGATAAGGGCAGTAATCGGCATGGATTCATGAAGAATCGTTCTTGTCAAAACAATCTATTACCTTCTATGAGGAGATGAGCTGCCATCTAGATAAAGGAAGGCCCGTAGACGTGGTGTATCTTAGGCCCCTCATTTGGCCCGTGTGTATGGCAGCATGCTGGAAAACCAGCAGCCAACTGGCTCCCGATCAGCGCTCTCAGCCAATGACAGAGAGTGCTGATCGGAATGTTCATCGGAATAGAACAGCAGGGGAGTTCGCTGTACTAACATCCGATTGTTATTACAGCGGCTCTGACGGAAGCTGTCAGTTTTTTTCACTTTGAACGAGAAAAGATTAGTTGTGCGTACTAGGTTTAAGAGAATGAGATAATGAGAGCATGATAAGTTAAGCATGAGAAAGTTAACTCACTTTTACTTAAAGTGGTTGTAAACCCAGATGAAAAAAATAATTATGTAATACTTACCTTAGAACAATGCTGTTGTAGCGGTCCCGGCACACCTCTGTGACCGGCGACATGTCGTCCCGGAGTTATGTCCGGATTCGTGGGCTCCGGCGCTGTGATTGGCCAGAGCCGTGAAGACGTCACTCCCGCACATGCGCACGGGAGCCGCCGGTAACGGCACAGCAGCTGAAGAAACGGCACAAGCGAGTCGTTTCTTCAGTGCGCATGTGCCGATGACGTTGGCACATGCGGATACAGTGAATATCTCCTAAACTATGCAAGTTTAGGAGAAAGTCAAAGTACCTACAGGTAAGCCTTATTACAGGCTTACCTGTAGGTAAAAGTGGTTATGCAGGGTTTACAACTACTTTAATCTTATTTCTGTAGTTCAATGTAGGGAGAATATAGAGAGCATTTAACAGGTTACTAGTGAGTGGGACATGTAACCCCATGTTTCTCTACTTCCTCGATCGTTAATCCCATTATAATTTCAAGGCAATTTTGAACCTAATTGGTTGAAATGAGAAACTTCTTCACAACTGGCAATTTTTACATTGGACTTTTTTTGCATGTGAGAACAGAAAGATTTGTGTTATGATTGTGTTTGGAAATATCCCAAATGGATCACTAGATTACCAATTAACCCTGGTGGTAGTGGGGTGGACCATTGTGCTTTATCAATGCATGCATGAAAGTTTTTAAAAGATTGTTTTGTCTTGTTTTTTATATATATAAAGTAGTGAGCAAATACTGTGCTTCCTATATGCATCTTAAGGTCCAATTTTTAATTCTGCCTGGAGCAAACCTTTAGTAATGTTGCCCACATTTGTAGAATTTTCAGTGATTTGATAAGTGTTTGGTTCAAAATGTCTGAAATTTAAAATGGCAAGAGTTATGCCAATCCTTGTTGTAGTATTGTATATCCTATATGTAGTAATCTAAAACATAATGAACAACTGAAGATTGGAAGCTTTGAATCCTGCATTAGCTTCACTTGTGTCTTTAACCACCATGTATTACATAACAAACATGATGTTTAGTCATTGTTTAGTAATGATGCTGTGTTCATCGCCTTGTATCTTCTCTTGTAAGCAAGATCTGATTGAAGACATTCTGTCAGCTAGCAGACTGAGACAGGTGGCCGAATAGCAAATGCTTGCCATGTGATATGTTTAATTAACATACTTTGGCCACTAGGGCTCAGAAGGGCTTTGAGATGAGAGGTAGACAAGAGACCAAAGCCTTGGTTTCAACAGATGCCTTGTCTTGTTCCATCTCACATGCTGTTGGTGTTCTGTGATCCACCCTTGCAAGGTTGGCCTAGGTGCAGTTAATGGATTTCAGGTCTCACTGCTTCTTCAAAATATAAAATGATGTCTTAATTTAACGTTACAAGAAGAACTAAAGGCATAGTACATTCCAATGAAATGTTATATTTTTGAACTGTATCATTCAGTGGGCTGACTTTAATTATTTATGAACGCAAATCGGCTATATCTCATCACATGACAACCTTTATATGTGTTTCAAAAGAAAGGTGAGCAATATAATTTGTGCTTTTTCAGTCCACATAAAAAAAGTGTGCTCATTAAAAAAAATAATAATAATTTGGCCTCAATAATGAATCACTGCTGGCTTCTTGCCACTTCATCCACCCACAGATTGAAAAAATTTACTACAAAGTACTGTGTCTTCAGCTGACCCGCTCCATTCCCCCATTAAACACATTGTACTTTTCATTAAAAAAGTTTTTTTTCATGCATGTGTGTGTTCCTGTGCAAGGGATGAGAAATAAAGGTTGCAGAGATCTTATTTCATCTCTGATCTTACAGTGTCGAAATCGCATTGATATGCATAGTGTACTGAGTCTCAGGAGACCAACCGCAATACAAGTCTAGCTAGTTTGTTTTTTTTATTCTTTCCAGTGAGCATACATTGTTTGGAGTGAATAATCTTTGTGTTTTATTCCACAACATAATCACATATTATTACAAGTCTAAAAGATAAGTAGGTCAGGTTTTTCTTTGCAGGTTAACCCATTGAAAGAAGGATCAGCCTCCAATATAGACTAGTGGAATGTTCATCCCAGGTGAAGGTTTGCTTGCAATTTATAGCATGGCTATAATTTTATGGGTTTTAAAAAATATTTTTAGCGTGGAAGAATGTGCTGGTTGAATTTTTAATCTTGGAAGTGACATGTCTGTTACAATCATAGTCAGTGTGGTGGACTACACATCTGGTTAGATTGGAATTAGGTTGGAAAAATACACAGGTACATCAAGTCTATGTCTGTGTGTCAGTCTGAGTTGTTTAAAAATATACATATCCCTGTATATTGTGCTTATTAGGGAAGGCATATAGAGTTTTTTTTTTTTAATTGTCAACACTCCCAGTTGACACCACTGCCTTGGGAAAGGGAGTCCAACATTTCAGCTGTTTGAACCTAAAGGGTCTATTCACACTTGCGAATGCGCCCTGGTTGCGATCAGCTGTGAGAACCCTTGCTGGGGTTCCCGTGATTAGCTGTGAGTAGGCAGCCCCATTGAAAGCAAAGGAAAGCTGTCAGCTCTCACAGCTAATCATGTCCACTCGCATTGATCACATGCGAGTGATTGGCCTTGAACCCAGACTCCCTGATGGCTGCATGAGCGTTTACATGCGAGTGGGCGTCATTAACTGTGAGAGCTGACAGCCTCCCTTTGCTTTCAAAGGGGCTTCCTACTTCCAGCTAATTGTGGGAGCTCCAGCAGGAGTTCTTGCAGTTGATCATAGACAAGGTGCATTCGCAAGTGTGAATGCACCCTAAAGAACCCCCGACACATTTTCAGGTTAAACCACTTTTATTCAAAGCTCAATTTGTGGTATTGTGCCCTGGTCACTTTTCACCATCCCTACAGTCACATCTCGTCTCTAAGGCAAATATGTGCAGTTTACTCTGTCAGTCCTCATAATTGAGGTCCTTCACCCCTTATTCATTTTGTTGCCCTATGCTGAACTCTTTCTAATTAGAAGACATCCTTCTTGTTGTTTGAGGACCAAAATTGTACTGCATACTCAAAATGAGGCTGAACAAGTGTTTTGTAAAGGAGTATAAGTATTGATTTATCCCTCAAATAAATACACTTTTTAATGAATGATTAAGCTTAAAGTGGTTGTAAACCCCATTCATGAAATTTGACCTAGTCACATACTGTATATCTGTAGTGTTTACTTATCTCTAGCTCTAAGTGCCGTGTCTTTCTGCTGCTCCGTTCCTCTGTTATCAGCAGTTACTTCTGGCAAGTTCTCTGACACACCAGATAACATCAGCTGAAAATTTGTGCCAGGGAGGTTGCTTAGAGGTACAGTGGGGACAGAAAGTACACACAACACCCCATATTGACAGAAAAACACAGAATTGTTGACATTTTTACAGATTTATTAAAAAAGAAAAACTGAAATATCACATGGTCCTAAGTATTCAGACCCTTTGCTCAGTATTTAGTAGAAGCACCCTTTTGATCTAATACAGCCATGAGTCTTTTTGGGAAAGATGCAACAAGTTTTTCACACCTGGATTTGGGGATCCTCTGCCATTCCTCCTTGCAGATCCTTTCCAGTTCTGTCAGGTTGGATGGTAAACGTTGGTGGACAGCCATTTTTAGGTCTCTCCAGAGATGCTCAATTGGGTTTAAGTCAGGGCTCTGGCTGGGCCATTCAAGAACAGTCACGGAGTTGTTGTGAAGCCACTCCTTTGTTATTTTAGCTGTGTGCTTAGTGTCATTGTCTTGTTGGAAGGTAAACCTTTCCGCCAAGTCTGAGGTCCTGAGCACTCTGGAGAAGGTTTTCGTCCAGGATATCCCTGTACTTGGCCGCATTCATCTTTCCCTCGATTGCAACCAGTCTTCCTGTCCCTGCAGCTAAAAAACACCCTCACAGCATGATGCTGCCACCACCATGCTTCACTGTTGGGACTGTATTGGACAGGTGATGAGCAGTGCCTGGTTTTCTCCACACATACTGCTTAGAATTAAGACCAAAAAGTTCTATCTTGGTCTCATCAGACCAGAGAATCTTATTTCTCACCATCTTGGAGTCCTTCAGGTGTTTTTTAGTAAACTCCATGCGGGCTTTCATGTGTCTTGCACTAAGGAGAGGCTTCTGTCGGGCCACTCTGCCATAAAACCCTAACTGGTGGAGGGCTGCAGTGATGGTTTACTTTCTACAACTTCCTCCCATCTCCCGACTGCATCTCTGGAGCTCAGCCACAGTGATCTTTGGGTTCTTCTTTACCTCTCTCACCAAGGCTCTTCTCCCCCGATAGCTCAGTTTGGCCAGACGGCCAGCTCTAGGAAGGGTTCTGGTCGTCCCAAACGTCTTCCATTTAAGGATTATGGAGGCCACTGTGCTCTTAGGAACCTTAAGTGCAGCAGAAATTTTTTTGTAACCTTGGCCAGATCTGTGCCTTGCCACCATTCTGTCTCTGAGCTCTTCAGGCAGTTCCTTTGACCTCATGATTCTCATTTGCTCTGACATGCACTGTGAGGTGTAAGGTCTTATATAGACAGGTGTGTGGCTTTCCTAATCAAGTCCAATCAGTATAATCAAACACAGCTGGACTCAAATGAAGGTGTAGAACCATCTCAAGGATAATCAGAAGAAATGGACAGCACCTGAGTTAAATATATGAGTGTAACAGCAAAGGATCTGAATACTTAGGACCATGTGATATTTCAGTTTTTCATACTCGCGCATGCGCAGTGCGTGCCTGGCCGTGGAGCAGCAAGCTGTCACGGCCAGGTGCCCACAGTTCCAATGGATGCACCAGGGAGAGGAGCGGGGCTCCGTGCAGCCGCATCACTGGACCGTGGAACAGGTAAGTGTCTGTTTATTAAAAGTCAGCAGCTAAACTTTTTGTAGCTGCTGACTTTTAATAAAAAAAAAAAAAAAAAAAAAAAGCCTGAAACTCCATTTGAACTAATGATGTGTCGTTGGAAGAGGATTAACAGCACCAGTGATAATTTACTCGTGTCACATAAAAGTGGGTGTATAGTTTATAGTGAGTTATTTTGTGCGTTTTCCTTTCAGAAAGTTTGGCGTTTAAGTGATACTCTTTTAATTGGTGAAAGTTATTAAACATTCAAGCTTTCATGACCTATTCATTTCCTAAAGTTTGCATGTTTACCTAAAGGATAAGTTTACCTTTCTCAACATGTTACACTTGTATATAGGGTGGAACAGATAACACATTAAGCATTCTTCCCCTAAACCTCACCCTCCTTGTGACAGCAGATGGTGGGCCTTCTCGCTGCACTTGCTGTCACAGTTTGCAAACAGCGCAGTTGTGTGGGTCTCCACCCACAGGACCGCTTTATTCATTCACACAGTTCTGTGAATAAATGCCTACAAGTACCATCACCCATTGTGGCTATCGGCTTGTAGTTCTCAGTGAACTGACAGCCTGACACTGCTTCTGCTATCTGCTGATCGTGGGTGCGTAGACTTACAGGCTCACAAGAAAAAAAAATGCAAATTTTTTTAACATGCAAAAAAATATGCATTTACTATTTTTTTTTTAAAGGTGAATTTATCTTTTAAAGCATATCTAAAACAAAAAAATGAATATAGTGCAGCTTACCAATCCATAGATGTGGTGGCTGCATTAGTATTCTCTTTCTTTTCACCTGGTGATCCTGGTGATCCATTCACAAGTATGTCATTTTTATCTTCCTTTAACAGACCAAGCAACTAGTCAACAAAAGTGTCAGTTAGGTGAGACAAACCATTTAACACTGGCAGGGGTACTTACAATGGTCAACTTCATCCCTAAAGGGAGACAAAAATTATTCTGTAAATGCTTAGTGTTAGATTGGATTGGAGTTTAATATGTTAGTCACTTGTGTAAAGTTCATCTATATCTACTAATCCATCTAAAGCCAGCCATACATGGATCAAAAAGCGTCCGGGACCGTCAGAATTTTGATCCATGTATGGGCAGGCTGATTGTACCCAATTCGATCCATTAATCGACTTGGGTATAACCAGCTGTTGGATTTTTATAGCCGCTAGCAGTAATCATGGTGGGATAGCTCCCCGGCACTAAATACCCCCCTGCCGGCCCTGGCAGAAGAACACAATATTGCTGCGGGAGAGATTGCACCCATGGTGGAAGGAAAGAAAATCGAATCATCTATGGGCTGCCTGACACTACCCTGTCCACAGGTTGACAGTTGTGCTGTCCAAGGGTGGCTACGTTTCTTCTCCATAAATTAGAGTGGAGGAGTGTTTATAAGCACCCAAAGACAGAGTGTGCTACTGGCTGAATCACCAGGTGAAAAAAAGCCTGAAATGAGAAAACTAATGCAGCAGCCACATCTAAGGCCTGTAAGCTGTAATATGTTTTTTTTTGTTTGTTTGTTTTTGGGTTTAGATATGCTTTGAGTCACTTAAAGTGTTACTAAACCTACAACAGTAAAATCAGTCTGTATATGCAGTAAAGCGTGCTCACCGTGGAACCTAAGGGGTTAATCCTCTGCATTGTGAAGAAAGGCTGCTTGATATTGTATGCACAGATCCTCCCCTTCCTGCACTGTCCCCCTGGACAAGTCCAAATACAGAGCCTTTGGAGTCAATCTGCACATGCTCTGTTTGGTGTGTATTTCTAGAGAGGTTTTTTTTTTTTCTTGGGAGAGTGCATGTGATCAGCACTGTCCAGACAGAGGGTCAGGAGCCCTACAGCCTCATGGGACAGCTCAGTGCAATATGAAAACTCTTTCTACAGGCTTCACCAGGAACTGATAGGAATCATAAAATTGCTATATACTGCTCATGTGAAAAGGTTTTGGTTTTCTGTGTTCTGTGTACTGTGGGAGACCAGATATAGTGAATGCAGGGCCCAGGGTTTAGCAACACTTTAAAGGGTAAGTTCACCTTTGTACATTTTTTTTTCCTAAATTCCAGCTCCCCTATGCACCAATTTCCAGACCTTGAACGTCTGGAAACATGGATTAGGACAAGAAAAGTAAGTGACTGTAGATTTAATGGAAAGCTTTGAATATTTTTGCAAAAAAGCTACATGAATGCTAAATTGGTGCATAGGGGAGCTGGAATTTAGAAAAAAAAAGTGTACAAAGGTGAACTTACCCTTTAACCCCTTCCTGACCAGCCACCACAGTTATACTGCAGCAGGGTACTGCTGCGCGAGCCCTCATAGCTGTACACTGGCTCTTTAAGACACGCTGTAGCAGGCGCGCACGCCTGCTGCAATGTCCCCGGGGCCAATTCGCGTGCCCAGCAGGACAGAGCGAGAACCGGGATCTGTGTGTGTAAACACACAAATCCCGGTTCTCTTAGGGGACAGGAGACCGATCGTGTGCTCCTACTAAGTAGGAACACTGATCGGTCTCCTCCCCTAGTTAGTCCCATCCCCCCACAGTTAGAACACACCTAGGAAACACAGTTAACCCTTTGATCGCTCCCTAGTGTTAACCCCTTCCCTGCCAGTGACATTATTACAGTAATCAGTGACTATTTTTAGCTCTGATCGCTGTATAAATGTCAATGGTCCCAAAAAGTGTCCGATCTGTCTGCTGCAAAGTCGCAGTACCGCTACAAAGCACAGATCGCCGTCTTTACTACCTAAAGAAAAATTTATAATAAAAATGCCATAAATCTATTCCCTATTTTGTGGACGCTATAACTTTTGCGCAAAACAATCAATATACGCTTATTGCGATTTTTTTATTTTTAATCACAAATATGTAGAATAATACATATCGGCCTTAACTGATGAATTGTGGGGTTTTTTTCAAATTGTCGCTCTTTTTTTGTTTATAGCGCAAAAAATAACAAGCCCAGAGGTGATCAATACCACCAAAAGAAAGCTCTATTTGTAGGGAACAAAGGACAAACATTTTGTTTGGGTACAGTGTCGCACAACTGCGCAATTGTCAGTTAAAGCGACGCAGTGCCGTAACGCAAAACATGGCATGGTCAGGAAGGGGGTAAATCCTTCCAGGCTGAAGTGGTTAATAGGTTTTTGCTCAAACGTGAATGAACTGCTTTAATTAATCAGCTAATAAAGTACAAGACTCTACTACTGCTGTACTTTGTATTTGAAATCATAGCAGAGATCTGTTTATATTATGATTAAAGAATCTGATTCTGTTGATCAGTTTAAAAAAAGCAAAACAATGAATAGACAACGACTATGATTCAAAGTTGGAAAGGTGTATAAAAATGTGTATACATCACGGAGTGGTGCCGTGGATACACTAAGGTAGTACCGTGCCGCGTCCTATCAATTACATATCCCAAAAACAGGGGGAGAAGGGACTTATGGACTTTTTAGGCACCACAAAACTAATAAATAACAAACTTCCTTATTTTATTTGATATCAAAAACACACCATAACAAAACAAAAATAGTATAGTTTAAACACAACATGTGTCTGTACTTGAATCATTGCTATACAACACCGTCTACAGTATGAAAATCTTCGGGCATTAGGAGAAATAGCTTCCCATGTAGGTCAGTCTGAGAAGTGGCTATATAGCAGTTCCAAAGTCAGTTCATATGTTGAGAATAATCGATGCTCGACATGTTTCGCGTATGGACTACGCTTCCTCAAGAGCAGTAGCAGTATATGATGTAGCTATCAAGGTATATAACATTACAATTAATTATTAGTACATATACATAAAAAGCAGGCGTCTACAGGGGCGCCACATATCTAGTACCAAAAGAACAATTGTGTGCTTGCTCATAACGGAGTGATGGTGGGCGCCAACGTCCCAGCGATACTGAAGGACTGCTATGGGGGCGTGCACAAATAATTATAGGTGGTATACAGAGTGTTAAATTTGTAACCCCGGTCAGGTATTTAAGAGAAGGACGAAAGGGGAGGGGGAAGGGGGGGGAAACAGGCAGAAACAAGAAAGAGACAAAGGGGGGGGGAAAAGAGGGGGCGGGGGAGGGAAAAGGGGGATAGAGGAGGAAGAAGCGGGGGGAAGGGGAGAGGAGGGCGAGGAGGGGGGAGGTGAGGGATGGGGTGGGGGGAAGGGGAGAAGGGGGGGAAAGAGGGGAGGGGGAAGGAAGGGGGGGGAAAAGGAGGAAAGGTAGGAGGAGGGGAAAATAGGGGAGGGGGAGGGGGGGAGAGGGGGGGGGGGGGAAAGGAGGCGGGGGCAGGGGAAAACGGGGAAGGAGCGGAAAGGAATGAGGGGGTATACAATGGTAGCCCCCTGGTAGCACAGCCAAGTAATAAAGGTAAATTATGAGAAAGATACTTACATTTAAAACCAATATGAAACATTAAAGGGGGGTATTAGTCCGCTAGCAAAGAAAGACCAGGTGACTTGACCATATAATAGAGCTTTACGTCTCCGAGTCAGTATGTTTACTATTTTCATATATATATATATGGGCCTGTTTCTGAAGTAGAGAAGGTAATGCACTTATAAAAAGAAGAAAAGAAAGATTTTTTTATAATATCTATATATATAAAAGTCAGACATAAGTATTTATATATCTATATATGTACTAAAAGTAACCTATTTCCTTGCTGTGGTCTGAGACACTCACCACTATTAGTCTTACAAGTCGGGGATTGTAGTCTATGTGCCTCTGAGGTTCACCCTGGAGTACAAGCAGGCATAGAACGCAGTGTCACTGTTGTAATACCCAGTATAAACTTAGGTATAAACCCTAAAAGTATAATGGAGCCAGGAGCATAAGGAAGAAAAAGATACAGAGAGGGAAGAGAAGGGAGAGAGTGGAGCCTCAGTTAATAATATAGAACCACCATCCAGCAATATATGCCATAATCAGTTCATGCCGTGGTCAAACAAAGTACCTGAATATAGAGACGGGGAAGCCTGTAGTATGTATAGTCCTCCTGATCCTGGAGCGGAACGCACACTGAATCAGGACGCTGTCCTATTTGTGTGCCCGTCCGTCCGTCGACGTCCAATCGGCGGCCGCCGACGTGACGTCATCCGGACCGGCCAAGGGCTCTCCGTGCGCATGCGCCCCCACCAGCCGGAAGGGCCGTCAATCCGAACAGCGCCTCCAGCAAGAGGGCGGCGCACGCCCACCGCGAGCTGCATCCGCCGGCTAGAATAGCCAGCCGATGCGCGCGCCGCATCGGAGGGGACCAATGCGGCGCTGGGCGGCCGCATAGCAGTCAAGAATGCACCACCAGGTGGCGCCAACGCACACCCATCCGTAGAGCTAAGCACACAAAGAAAGATTGTACACATGTACCTAAAAAAGGGGGGATTATTCAAAACATATATTGAGTTACAATGGAGCAATACAGAAATTTCTATTATTGCATATGAATACCACCATATATATATTTGATATATCTGCTCTGTAAAGAACTATATATGTACCTTCACAATGACCTCTATATCTCTAAGATGGATTTTGGGCCGTATAGGTCTATTCGGATTAGCCAAAGGGGGCATATGCTACCAAAACACAAAAAAAACAGGGGGGAGCAATCCAATGGAAGTTACAAAAAGGGTTTATAAGACTGTGAATCATTAATGCCAGGGGCCCGAGACGCATTTAACGCTCTATCCACAAGGTTTCCTGCCTTAAAATTGTTTGTCCAGTCGCCACCGACTGGGCTTCTGGGAATAACCGCAAGGGCAAAAAGGAGACCACCGAGGTGTCAAATTTATGGTAGAGGTCCAAGTGTCTACTAACAGATGTGATCATTTTCCTCCTCCAGAGTAATACACATGATCTTTGATACGTGAACGGACAATGGCGGATAGTTTTTCCGACGTAGAAGGCTTGGCACTCACATGTCATGAGATAACTAGGCCCTGAGTTCGCAATTGGCATGAAAGTGAGGAATAAATGTTTCTCCATTGGGGAGTTGGAATCTGGTCCCTGTGTGGATCCAGGGGCAGAATGAACATCTGCCACACATGGTCATTCCTGTCAGGTGGAACTGTGTAGTAGAGTCATTACTGAAATGACTGGATGTGAGTTTGTCCCTAAGGGATCTGCTTCTTCGAAAGTAATGGTAGGGGTGGGGGTTGTGAATTTGGCCAGGATCGGGTCTTCGCGTAATAGCGACCATGTATAATAGAATATTCCGTATTTCCGCATGTTGTTGGGAGTATTTTGTGATGTATCTAACCATCGTGTTTGCTTTTGGAACTTTTTGTTGATACAGTAAAGTGTTACGAGCTGACGCAGTACCCTATTGTATGCACGACGGAGTAATGATTTGCTATATCCCCTTGCTTTTAGACGCTCACGAAGTGCTTTAGCTGTAGTTTACAGTCCTCTGTAAAGGTGCAATTTCTCCGGAGTCTGAGGTATGGGCATATGGTATGCTGCGTAAAAGAGTATATGGATGGGCGCTTTCCGCAGTAGCAGAGTATTCCCTGCTGTCTCTTTGCGGAACAGAGAGGTGGCCAATTTACCATCATTATCTTAACAATGTGAGGTCAAGGAAGGTAATGGTGAATGGTGACTGCATACTGTACAATTCAAAATGAACGAGATAGCAGTTAAGTATAATTTACCTGCATGTTCGATATTTCCATAGACCCTGACCAAACAATAAAGATGTCATCAATAAAGCGCACCAACACATCACCTGACTGGTCAAGTGTGATATGCTGTCATCTGAAAAAATGAGCGTTCCCCACCCCCCCAGGTACAGGTTGGCATAGGTGGGCGCACAACAAGTGCCCATAGCCACACCCTGTACCTGGAGGAAGTGGGATCCGTCAAACGTAAAACAATTGTGCGTCAAAATGAAATGTAACAACTTCAGGATGAATTCGCAATACTCCCAACGGTGATGCGTTTGCTCACGAAGGAAGGTACGTGCTATCCCGACGCCCTGCTCGTGAGGGATGCTCGAGTAAAGGGCCTCGACACTAGGGTCACGAGCAGGGCATCAGGAGGCACGACCATCCCCCTCAATTTGTTTAATAGGTCCATTGTGTCTCTAATATATGAGGGTAGGGCCAGTACATGATGTAAAGAATTGAGTCCACTAACTCGGCTGGCGTTTTCTGTTAGAGACCCTATACCTGACACTATTGGTCTACCCGGGTAGACCAATAGTGTCAGGTATAGGGTCTCTAACAGAAAACGCCAGCCGATAGTGGACTCAATTCTTTTACCACATGTACTGGCCCTACCCTCATATATTAGAGACACAATGGACCTATTAAACAAATTGAGGGGATGGTCGTGCCTCCTGATGCCCTGCTCGTGACCCTAGATGTCGAGGCCCTTTACTCGAGCATCCCTCACGAGCAGGGCGTCGGGATAGCACGTACCTTCCTTCGTGAGCAAACGCATCACCGTTGGGAGTATTGCGAATTCATCCTGAAGTTGTTACATTTCATATTGACGCACAATTGTTTACCGTTTGACGGATCCCACTTCCTCCAGGTACAGGGTGTGGCTATGGGCACTTGTTGTGCGCCCACCTATGCCAACTGTACCTGGGGGGTGGGAACGCTCAATTTTTCAGATGACAGCACTTCACACTTGACCAGTCATGTGATGGATGCGCTTTATTGATGACATCTTTATTGTTTGGTCAGGGTCTATGGAAATCTGAACATTCTGGTAAATAAACTTAACTGCAACTCGTTCAATTTGAAATTACAGTATGCAGTCACCATCTGGTAAATAAACTTAACTGCAACTCGTTCAATTTGAAATTTACAGTATGCAGTCACCATTCAACCATTACCTTCCTTGACCTCACAATTTGTAAAGATAATGATGGTAAATTGGCCACCTCTCTGTTCCGCAAAGAGACAGCAGGGAATACTCTGCTACATGCGGAAAGCGCCCATCCATATACTCTTATACGCAGCATACCATATGCCCAGTACCTCAGACTCCGGAGAAATTGCACCTTTACAGAGGACTTTAAACTACAAGCTAAAGCACTTCGTGAGCGTCTAAAAGCAAGGGGATATAGCAAATCATTACTCCGTCGTGCATACAATAGGGTACTGCGTCAGTCTCGTAACACTTTACTGTATCAACAAAAAGTTCCAAAAGCAAACACGATGGTTAGATACATCACAAAATACTCCCAACAACATGCGGAAATACGGAATATTCTATTTAAACATTGGTCGCTATTACGCGAAGACCCGATCCTGGCCAAATACACAACCCCACCCCTACCATTACTTTTCGAAGAAGCAGATCCCTTAGGGACAAACTCACATCCAGTCATTTCAGTAATGACTCTACAACACAGTTCCACCTGACAGGAATGACCATGTGTGGCAGATGTTCATTCTGCCCCTGGATCCACACAGGGACCAGATTCCAACTCCCCAATGGAGAAACATTTATTCCTCACTTTCAATGCCAATTGCGAAACTCAGGGCCTAGTTTATCTCATGACATGTGAGTGCCAAGCCTTCTACGTTGGAAAAAACTATCCGACATTTCCGTTCACGTATCAAAGATCATGTGTATTACTCTGGAGGAGGAAAAATGATCACATCTGTTAGTAGACACTTGGACCTCTACCATAAATTTGACACCTCGGTGGTCTCCTTTTTTGCCCTTGCGGTTATTCCCAGAAGCCCTCGTGGTGGCGACTGGGACAAACAAATTTTAAGGCAGGAAACCTTGTGGATAGAGCGTTTAAATGCGACTCGGGCCCCTGGCATTAATGAATCACAGTCTTATAAACCCTTTTTGTAACTTCCATTGGATTGCTCCCCCCTTTTTTTTTTTTTTTTTTGGAAGCATATGCCCCCTTTGGCTAATCCGAATAGACCTATACGGGCCCAAAATCCATCTTAGAGATATAGAGGTCATTGTGAAGGTACATATATAGTTCTTTACAGAGCAGATATATCAAATATAAATATGGAGGTATTCATATGCAATAATAGAAATTTCTGTATTGCTCCATTGTAACTCAATATATGTTTTGAATAATCCCCCCTTTTTTTAGGTACATGTGTACAATCTTTCTTTGTGTGCTTAGCTCTACGGATGGGGGTGTGCGTTGGCGCCACCTGGTGGTGCATTCTTGACTGCTATGCGGCCGCCCAGCGCCGCATTGGTCCCCTCCGATGCGGCGCGCGCATCGGCTGGCTATTCTAGCCGGCGGATGCAGCTCGCGGTGGGCGTGCGCCGCCCTCTTGCTGGAGGCGCCGTTCGGATTGACGGCCCTTCCGGCTGGTGGGGGCGCATGCGCACGGAGAGCCCTTGGCCGGTCCGGATGACGTCACGTCGGCGGCCGCCGATTGGACGTCGACGGACGGGACGGGCACACAAATAGGACAGCGTCCTGATTCAGTGTGCGTTCCGCTCCAGGATCAGGAGGACTATACATACTACAGGCTTCCCCGTCTCTATATTCAGGTACTTTGTTTGACCACGGCATGAACTGGATTATGGCATATATTGCTGGATGGTGGTTCTATATTATTAACTGAGGCTCCACTCTCTCCCTTTCTCTTCCCTCTCTGTATCTTTTTCTTCCTTATGCTCCTGGCTCCATTTATACTTTTAGGGTTTATACCTAAGTTTATACTGGGTATTACAACAGTGACACTGCGTTCTATGCCTGCTTGTACTCCAGGGTGAACCTCAGAGGCACATAGACTACAATCCCCGACTTGTAAGACTAATAGTGGTGAGTGTCTCAGACCACAGCAAGGAAATAGGTTACTTTTAGTACATATATAGATATATAAATACTTATGTCTGACATATAATATATATATATATAAAAAAATCTTTCTTTTCTTCTTTTTTAAAAGTGCATTACCTTCTCTACTTCAGAAACAGGCCCATATATATATATATGAAAATAGTAAACATACTGACTCGGAGACGTAAAGCTCTATTATATGGTCAAGTCACCTGGTCTTTCTTTGCTAGCGGACTAATACCCCCCTTTAATGTTTCATATTGGTTTTAAATGTAAGTATCTTTCTCATAATTTACCTTTATTACTTGTCTGTGCTACCAGGGGGCTACCAATGTATATACCCCCTCATTCCTTTCCTCTTCCTTCCCCTTTTTCCCCTTCCCCCGCCTTCCCATTTTCCCCCCCCCTCCCCTCTCCCCCCCCTCCCCCTCCCCTATTTTCCCCTCCTCCTACCTTTCCTCCTTTTTTCCCCCCTTCCTTCCCTCCCCTCTTTCCCCCCCTTCTCCCTTCCCCCACCCCATCCTCCCTCCCCCTCCTCTCCCTCCTCTCCCTTCTCCCCCTCTCTTCTTCCTCCTCTATCCCCTTTTCCCTCGCCCCTCTTCCCCCTCTCCCCCCTTCCCCCCCCCCCCCCCTCCCCCCCCCCCCCTCTTTCCCCCCCCCTTTTTCTCTTTCTTTTTTTCTTCCTTTTTCCCCCCCTTCCCCTCCCCTTTCGTCCTTCTCCTTCTCTTAAATACCTGACCGGGGTTACAAATTTTAACACACTGTATATACCACCTATAATTATGTTGTGCACGCCCCCATAGCAGTCCTTCAGTATCGCTGGGACGTTGGCGCCACCACCACTCCGTTATGAGCAAGCACACAATTGTTCTTTTTGGTACTAGATATGTGGCGCCCCTGTAGACGCCTGCTTTTTATGTATATGTACTAATAATTAATTGTAATGTTATATACCTTGATAGCTACATCATATACTGCTACTGCTCTTGAGGAAGCGTAGTCCATACGCGAAACATGTCGAGCATCGATTAATCTCAACATATGAACTGACTTTGGAACTGCTATATAGCCACTTCTCCGGACTGACCTACATGGGAAGCTATTTCTCCTAATGCCCGAAGATTTTCATACTGTAGACGGTGTTGTATAGCAATGATTCAAGTACAGACACATGTTGTGTTTTAAACTATACTATTTTTGTTTTGTTATGTGTGTTTTTTGATATCAAATAAAATAAGGAATTTTTATTTATTATTTTGTGGTGCCTAAAAAGTCCATAAGTCCCTTCTCCCCCTGTTTTTGGTATATGATTCAATGTTGTCAGACAATAAAAAAAAAAAAAAAAAAACACCAAGTGATCACTGTTGGGTGATAATCATGGTAACATTGATCTTACATAATGTGAAACATACATTGAAGTGAGTACATTAGTCAAAGTTGTTTCTCTTAATAAGTTATGACCCTGTGTCTTTTTCAGCCAACCACTGTTTCACCTTTGGTTGTTAATCACCTTGCAGACAGCTGGACATTTATGCTCAGAATCCTCATTAGACTCCTATCAATAGAAATTCACAAGCTACCATTCCAGATGATTGATGCAATAGTGGGTTATAACACAACATTATCTCACTCTGGCCTTTACTGCTATGAAATCTGTAGATTTGTGACCTCTATACAGTTTTCATCTAGCTGTCCTCATTTGCACTCTGATGGAATACAGATAATCTCTGAGGGAACCTGTCTTTTTAATATTTGTAGCTTCTTCTAATGACTCCCATTCTCAAGCCATCTATCTTAGGCAAACTGTGTACGGGCAAATCTCTCACCAAGTATGAGAAGATTCCTGTGCTCATTTGGAACTCTACCACTGCGAGTGCAAAGACATCGTACTGATTTTGCCATCATTATGACGTGCCACGTGAACAGTGAAGAGACTTTTCCCTTTTCTACAGTTAAAAGGGAATGATCGCCGAATGATCAGAGAGATTTTCCAGCATGACCTAATGAGCACTCCTAATGCTTGCAAGAGCTTGTTATAACCAGAGAATTAACCCTAGAACAACTGTTGCTTTGTGCTCAAAGCAGTTACATTAGCCACAGATACTGCACTGTTACATTTTCCTTATTCTTAAAAACTCCTATTTTTTTATTTGTATTTTTTATTGCAGTACAAGTCATTTTGTGACTTATAAAATATCACAGAAAGTTAAAGAGTAACTCCACTTTTGTTGAGAAAAAACATCCCCTCTTGGTGATCTATGTTCGTTACAAGGATTTTAACAAACTTTATTGCAGATTCCTACATTTTGAAATTCTGGAGAAATCCCTGTGTGTTTGCCTGTGTCTGTGGAAAGGGAGTCTAATGGGGGCTGTTTCATAATGATCAATCAGCTGCTGCACCTGCAGGGCTGTAATGAGGCATAATTCAGGGTCTACATCCCTATAGACATGATTTCCCATTGGGAGTATCTCACCAAAATGAATTTTTTGTTACAGGGGATGCGTGATATTTGACTTGCATCTTAGTGTAGACTTCTTGGAAAAATCAATGAGCCAATCACACAAACAGGAAATTATGTTTCTGTGTACAGAACACCTCCAGGTAGCCATATTGCATTATATTTACAGAAAATTACAAATTGAAAAGGAAAGGTAATATTTTATAACATTAAATTACAATATGACGTGCGTCACAATTGTGTATCCTATATTATTATTATTATTATATTTGCTGTTTTTTCCCCATGAAAGTGGAGTTACCCTTTAATCCAAGGTTTTATCCAAATGCCATTTTGCATCAGGAATAATCTTGTTTTCTTTGTTAACCCCCTTCATAATGGAGGGTATAACAAATCCTAATGACTGACACAGTTTTGCAATTTTTACATGGGTTATTAAATGAGAAGTCCAGCCTGAGCTCATTTAGCTGGGCTTCTCCTATGGGTCACAGGAGTGCAATTCCTTTTGCACTCCTGTGTCCCGTTTTCAGCAGAGCGCGGTCTGAATTCCTCTCATTGCTGACGTCACACAGATCAGTCCAGGTACCACGTCATCCCGACTCTGGGAGTCTGGATCCGCCAGGTGCCTGGACTGATGGCTGTCTCGCTGAGATGGCTGCTCCCCGCCCCTCCACAGCTCAGCGCTCCAATGAGCGTGGAGGAGCAGAGCAGGAGAGCTGCTGACTGTCAATCAGCTCGAGGATCTGTGAGAACCGAGCCATCGGCCGTGTTCGATGGCTCGGCTCTCAGTGCAGAGGCGCAACTGATGCTGCATCCACCTATGTAAGTATAATGGGGGAAAAAACCCCAAACTCATACCTTTTTAAAACTGTAATTAGTGTAGCCATCACCTGGATTATACCTTTTTTTTTTTCAGAACAAATTAGGTGTTCATTCAGTGATGAAAGGTAATGGATATCTTGTGGCGTTTTTTTTATCATCGAAGGGAAGCTGCAACAAAATAATAAAATAAAAATCATTGTTAAAATTTAGCTGTATATTGTTTTCTATTGCCATAAATTACCACTAAAGAACAGCCCAAAATAAATTCTCTTGCTCCGGATGATGGCAGCAATACCAAATATGTGGATGTTAAGCGTTGTTTGTACCTGTAGTAAGGCTCAGAAACCATAGTGCGCATTTTGCTTTTTTTTATCCTATCTAAAAAAAACGCTGACACTGATACTAAATTGAATACAATTTTTTTTTTTTTTTAAACCCTAAAATCTAAAATCTAAAATTTACTTTGACTTTTGACACAACCATGGCATTTGATCCTAACCCTGACACTGATCTAGTTCAAACCCTTTAAAGCGGAGTTCTGCCGGAAAAAATAAATAAATAAATTTAAGTCAGCAGCTACAAGATCATATTATATGTTTTATGTCATTTACTTGGGTGGTAAACCGTATCCTCTTTGAAAAAAAAGTCAGCAGCTACAACTCCTGCAGCTGCTGACTTTTAAAATA
This sequence comes from Aquarana catesbeiana, assembly GCF_042186555.1. Lineage (NCBI taxonomy): Eukaryota > Metazoa > Chordata > Amphibia > Anura > Ranidae > Aquarana > Aquarana catesbeiana. The sequence continues at coordinate 492,873,577 of NC_133326.1, read as the reverse complement.
AGGACACTTACATGTTCAGGGTGCCCACAATGTCCTCACCCAAAGCTGCACCATCCCTCGGCTTTGGGTGGAGAAAACACCCTTCACAACAGTTGGCCAGATCAAGAACACTCTCCAGGAGGTAGGTGTATGTGTGTTAAAGTCAGCAATCAAGAGAAGACTTCACCAGAGTGAATACAGAGGGTTCACTACAAGATATACAGTAAACCATTGGTGAGCCTCAAAAACAGGAAGGCCAGATAAGAGTTTGCCAAACAACATATAAAAAAGCCTTCACAGTTCTGGAACAACATCCTATGGACAGATGAGACCAATATCAACTTGTACCAGAGTGATGGGAGGAGAAGAGTATGGAGAAGGAAAGGAACTGCTCATGATCGAAAGCACCACATCATCAGTGAAGCATGGTGGTGGTAGTGTCATGGCGTGGGCATGTATGGCTGCCAATGGAACTGGTTCTCTTTATTTATTGATGATGTGACTACTGACAAAAGCAGCAGGATGAATTCTGAAGTGTTTCGGGCAATATTATCTGCTCATATTCAGCAAAATGCTTCAGAACTCATTGGACGGCGCTTCACAGTGCAGATGGACAATGACCCGAAGCATATTGTGAAAGCAACCAAAGAGTTTTTTAAGGGAAAGAAGTGCAATGTTATGCAATGGCCAAGTCAATCACCTGACCTGAATCCGATTGAGCATGCATTTCACTTGCTGAATACAAAACTGAGGGAAAACAAGCAGGAACTGAAGACAGTTGCAGTAGAGGCCTGGCAGAGCATCACCAGGGATGAAACACAGCATCTAGTGATGTCTATGCTTTCCAGACTTCAGGCTGTAATTGACTGCAAAGGATTTGCAACCAAGTATTAAAAAGTGAAAGTTTGATGGATGATTGTTAATCTGTCCCATTACTTTTGGTCCCTTAAAAAGTGGGAGGCACATATACAAATTCCTACACCGTTCCCCTGATTTGGATGTAAATACCCTCAAATTAAAGCTGAAAGTCTGCAGTTAAAGCACATCTTGTGCGTTTAATTTGAAATCCATTGTGGTGTATAAAAGTCAAAAAGATTAGAATTGTGTCGATGTCCCAATATTTATGGACATGACTGTATGTGTGTGTGTGTTTATATATATATATATATATATATATATATATATATATATATTGGGGACAGAAAGTATTCAGACCCCTTACATTTTTCACTCTTTGTTAAATTGCAGCCATTTGCTAAAATCATTTAAGTTCATTTTTTTTCTCATTAATGTACACACAGCACCTCATATTGACAGAAAAATTGTTGACATTTTTGCAGATTTATTAAAAAAGTAAAACTGAAATATCACATGGTCCTAAGTATTTAGACCCTTTGCTGTGACACTCATATATTTAACTCAGGTGCTGTCCATTTCTTCTGATTATCCTTGAGATGGTTCTACACCTTCATTTGAGTCCAGCTGTGTTTGATTATACTGATTGGACTTGATTAGGAAAGCCACACACCTGTCTATATAAGACCTTACAGCTCACAGTGCATGTCAGAGCAAATGAGAATCATGAGGTCAAAGGAACTGCCTGAAGAGCTCAGAGACAGAATTGTGGCAAGGCACAGATCTGGCCAAGGTTACAAAACATTTCTGCTGCACTTAAGGTTCCTAAGAGCACAGTGGCCTCCATAATCCTTAAATGGAAGATGTTTGGAACGACCAGAACCCTTAGATCTGGCCGTCCGGCCAAACTGAGCTATCAGGGGAGAAGAGAATTGGTGAGAGAGGTAAAGGAGGTAAAGAAGAACCCAAAGATCACTGTGGCTGAGCTCCAGAGATGCAGTCGGGAGATGGGTGAAAGTTGTAGAAAGTCAACCATCACTGCAGCCCTCCACCAGTCCGGGCTTTATGGCAGAGTGGCCCGATGGAAGCCTCTCCTCAGTGCAAGACACATGAAAGCCCACATGGAGTTTGCTAAAAAACACCCAAAGGACTCCAAGATGGTGAGAAATAAGATTCTCTGGTCTGATGAGTCCAAGATAGAACTTTTTGGCCTTAATTCTAATGCCGCGTAGACACAGTCGGACTTTTCGACTGGACTGGTCTGACGGACGCCGACGGACCAAATCCGGCGAACAATCCGATTGTGTGTGGGCTTCACCGGACCTTCAGCGGACCTTTCCAGTCGCAAATCTGACGGACTTTAGATTTGGAACATGCTTCAAATCTTTATGTCGTAACTCCGCCAGACCCAGAAATCCGCTCGTCTGTATGCTAGTCCGACGGACAAAAAACAACGCTAGGGCAGCTATTGGCTACTGGCTATCAACTTCCTTATTTTAGTCCGGTGTACGTCATCACGTACGAATCCGTCAGACTTTGGTGTGATCGTGTGTAGGCAAGTCCGGTCGTTAGAAAGTCCGTCAAAAGTCTGTCGAAAGTCTGTCAGACAGGCTGTCGGACTTTTGTAGCTGAAAAGTCAGACCGTGTGTACGCAGCATAAGCTGTATGTGTGGAGAAAACCAGGCACTGCTCATCACCTGTCCAATACAGTCCAAACAGTGAAGCATGGTGGTGGCAGCATCATGCTGTGGCGGTGTTTTTCAGCTGCAGGGACAGGACGACTGGTTGCAATCGAGGGAAAGATGAATGCAGCCAAGTGCAGGGATATCCTGGATGAAAATCTTCTCCAGAGTGCTCAGGACCTCAGACTGGGTTGAAGGTTTACCTTCCAACAAGAAAATGACCCTAAGCACACAGCTAAAATAACGAAGGAGTGGCTTCACAACAACTCCTTGACTGTTCTTGAATGGCCCAGCCAGAGCCCTTACTTTAAACCCAATTGAGTATCTCTGGAGACACATAAAAATGGCTGTCCACCAATGTTTACCATCCAACCTGACAGAACTGGAGAGGATCTGCAAGGAGGAATGGCAGAGGATCCCCAAATCCAGGTGAGAAAAAACTTGTTGCATCTCTCCCAAAAGACTCATGGCTGTATTAGATCAAAATACTGAGCAAAGGGTCTGAATATTTAGGACCATGTGATATATTTCAGTTTTTCTTTTTTAATAAATCTGCAAAAATGTCAACAATTCTGTGTTTTTCTGTCAATATGTGGTGCTGTGTGTACTTATTTATTTATTTTTTAAATATTTCTTTGTTTCTACTCTAGCATTTTCTCACTGACAGCTCAGTCTCTATGCTGGTAGCATACTGTGAAGCACACTGTCAGCACAAACACAGCGGTGCTCATATGTGGCCCCACTAGGGTACAGCAGGGGAAATCGGATTGTGGACAGGAGGGGGTGATCAATGTGGCAGGGGGGCAATTACTGGAAGCAATCCCCCTGCGTGGTTCTCCCTGAAACAGCTGAAAGTCAATGGGAAGAAGGGGAGGTGAAGCTGGCTTTCAGCTGCTGCAGGGAGATCTATACGGGGGGATCAGTTATCAGTTTGAGTATTTGCTCCCCTGCCACACTGATCATCACCGTCTCTCGTTAGCGATCTGATTTCTCCTGCTGCCTGTGTTTACTATGCTTCAGTTTATGAATGAACAATTGCCTCTGTACAGAGTGCTTCTTGTTCATTCATCTGCAGTGAAGCTGAGGCTGCAGAGAAAGGATTGGGAATCTATGTCCTCAATTATTTTCTCTGTCTCAAAAGTGAGACATTAGGGGTCTGTTTAAACACCTGATGTTTCACCCCAGCCCCCCCAACAGCATTTTTTTTTTAAATCATAAAATGTAATAAAATTTTAGAAAGTAATTAAAAAATATAATTTAAAAAAGGGCTCATTCACATGGGTTCTCTAGCCCATATAATGTGAATTAGCTGTTATTTTGGGGCACAGCGGCTGTACAAACTTAGCCGCAGGTCCTAATTTTACAGGCATGCTAGTGTGAGTGCCACCAAATGCAGTGTCTGTGTTCAGGGCTGTATACCTGAACACGCACGCCTTTTAAATTAGGACCTGCGTCTGTGTTTGTACTGCTGTTCTTCCAGTCGGGAAAGCTGTATGGGGCCAAGCGATTTCTAATAGCAGCCCTGGGCTTCGTAGATAAAGACCCACTTATGTGAGGTTACATATATGCGTACACATGGCAGGAAGGGGTTAAGGCAAACTGGACCAACCTCTGCAGAGGTTTTTGCCTTCCTTTTGGTTTAGGTAGGGTTTTTGAGGATAGAGGATTGGTTTTAATTTTTTAATCTATGTAAAATCTTTTTATCTTTTTTATCTATGCTAAATTTATTTACCTCATTTGGATAAAACCCTGAATCTACTTTATGGGATTTTTTAAATTGCAAGTATTTTTTTTTCAGAGCGGCGTGCAGAGACACAAACCACCACATTGCACCATGCTGCGGCCAGTCAAACTGAATTAAATGTCACTTTGTATCATTTTAAAAAAGTTCTAACAAAAACAAAAAAATAGTTACAGAATCGATACTGCTGTCTTCACATCGCACACTAGCAGCAGTGCACGCTGTTGGTGTGAACCAGCCTGGAAAGTTTTCCAGTCTTCACAGCACCTGCTGCTAGCTATCATGTCTCTGCATGCACAGGTAGTCAAATGAATGTGCTACACTTTGAAGTAAAAACTCTGAATATGAAAACACATAATGTTTCAGATGGATAAACCAGTAACTGAGCAACAAATCCATGTTGAAATTCACTACAGTTTTTCGTATACTTTTTCCCAAGCCAGTGGAATCATATGTACATTTTTAGTGTACTTTCCCCTAAAAATATGTTTTCCAGACAATACCTTATGTTTTTAAATGAATAAAGTTTTACAACTGTTTTATGCTGCCCATTCTTGGAATGTTAATCAAGCAATTAAAAAAAAAAGTCTTTAGCAGTGTTGTTCACTGATGAGATAAGGAGATTCAAATATCTGGGAGTACTGCTTTCGTAGTCATACAGTGCAAGACACAGAATCTTTAGTCAGTATTAGGGATGAGCCAGACGGTTCGGTTCGCAGCAGAACATGCGAAAAGGCAAAAAATTTGTGCGAACACCGTTAAAGTCTATGAGACACGAACATGAAAAATCAAAAGTGCTCATTTTAAAGGCAAGTTATTGCCATAAAAAGTGTACGGGGACCCGGGTCCTGCCCCAGGGGACATGTATCAATGCAAAAAAAGTCAGTTTTTTCAGGAGCAGTGATTTTAATAATGCTTAAAGTGAAACAATAAAAATGAAATATTCCTTTAAATAGCGTGCCTGGGCGGTCTCCTTAGTCTGCCTGTAAAGTAGCGCATCTTTCCCATGTTCATAACAGTCCCACAGCAAAATGAAATTTCTAAAGGAAAAAATGGCATTTAAAATTGCTTGGGGCTGTAATGTATTGCCGGATCCCAGCAATATACATAAAAATAATTGAAAAAAATGGCGTGGGTTTCCCCCAAGTCCATTACCAGGCCCTTCAGGTCTGGTATGGATTTTAAGGGGAACCCCGTGCCAAAATTTTTAAAAAATGGCGTGGGGGTCCCCCCCAAAGACCATACCAGACCACTATCCAAGCACGCAATCTGGCAGACCACAGGAAAAGTGGGGGGGGGAGCGCCCCCCCTCCTGAACCGTACCAGGTCACGTGCCCTCAACATGGGGAGGGTGCTTTGGGGTCCTTGATGGGGACAAGGGCCTAAACCCTTGCCTGGTGGTTGTGGGAGCCTTCGGGCGTGGGGCTTATCGAAATCTGGAAGCCCCCTTTCAAAAAAAAAGTGTCCGCGATGTCCATCCATCTTCAATCACGGCGCCAACGGTCCCGGGAAAAAAAAAGGAAAAACTCTGCCTCCATGGGAGGCGTCCCTGTGACTGCTGTCTTTTTGCTGACAGCTCTTATATAGCCAAGGGCGGGATCACCCGCTGATGTAACCGAGTGACCCCCGCCCCTTCTGACGTCATGTGATGTCAGAGGGGGCGGGGTCACCCATTTACATCACTGGGTGGCCCTGCCCTGGACTAAATAACAGCTGTCAAAGCAAAAAGAAGGCAGTCTAGGGGACGCCTCCCAAGGAGGCTGAGTTTTTCAGTTTTTTTGGGGGGTTTTCGGGACCGTCGGCATCGTAATTGAAGATGGATGGACATTTTTATTTGTTTATTTTTTTTATAAAGGAATTGTCCAAGACTATCTCCTGCCATTTTTACTTTTTTGACACTTTTGTGTTAAAGGGGGCTTCCAGATTCCGACAAGCCCCCTGCCCGCAAACCCCACAACTACCTGGCAAGGGTTGTGGGGATGAGGCCCTTGTCCCCATCAACATGGGGACAAGGTGCTTTGGGGGGAACCCCAAAGCACCCTCCCTATGTTAAGGGCATGTGGCCTGGTACGGTTCAGGAGGGTGGGCACTCTCTCCCCCCCTTTTCCTGTGGCCTGCGTGCTTGCATAAGGGGTCTGGTATGGATTTTGGGGGGACCCCCACGCCATTTTTTTTGTAATTTTGGCAAGGGGTTCCCCTTAAAATCCATACCAGCCCTGAAGGGCCTGGTATGGATTTGGGGGGGGGGGGAGACCCCACACCTTTTTCTTTTTAAATTTAGTTTTTTGGCGCAGGGCTTCCCTTAAACACTTCAATATACTATATTATATATACTACACTGCCTAAATATAGATTCTACACTGAATATCTAATCCACACTAAATGCAGAGTATATACAGTTGCAATAAAAAGTAGTGAACCCTTTTGGAATGATATGGATTTCTGCATAAATTGGTCATAAAATGTGATCTGATCTTCATCTAAGTCACAACAATAGACAATCACAGTCTGCTTAAACAAATAACACACAAAGAATTAAATGTTACCATGTTTTTATTGAACACACCATGTAAACATTCACAGTGCAGGTGGAAAAAGTTTGTGAACCATTGGATTTAATAACTGGTTGAACCTCCTTTGGCAGCAATAACTTCAACCAAACATTTCCTGTAGTTGCAGATCAGACGTGCACAACGGTCAGGAGTAATTCTTGACCACTCCTCTTTACAGAACTGTTTCAGTTCAGCAATATTCTTGGGATGTCTGGTGTGAATCGCTTTCTTGAGGTCATGCCACAGCATCTCAATTGGGTTGAGGTCAGGACTCTGACTGGGCCATTCCAGAAGGCGTATTTTCTTCTGTTTAAGCCATTCTGTTGTTGATTTACTTCTATGCTTTGGGTCGTTGTCCTGTTGCAACACCCATCTTCTGTTGAGCTTCAGCTGGTGGACAGATGGCCTTAAGTTCTCCTGCAAAATGTCTTGATAAACTTGGGAATTCATTTTTCCTTCGATGATAGCAATCCGTCCAGGCCCTGACTCAGCAAAGCAGCCCCAAACCATAAAGCCCCCACTACCATACTTCACAGTTGGGATGAGGTTTTGATGTTGGTGTGCTGTGCCTCTTTTTCTCAAACATAGTGTTGTGTGTTTCTTCCAAACAACTCAACTTTGGTTTCATCTGTCCACAGAATATTTTGCCATTACTGCTCTGGAACATCCAGGTGCTCTTGTGCAAACTGTAAATGTGCAGCAATGTTTTTTTTGGACAGCAGTGGCTTCCTCTGTGGTATCCTCCCATTAAATCCATTCTTGTTTAGTGTTTTACATATCGTAGCTTCGCTAACAGGGATGTTAGCATATGCCAGAGACTTTTGTAAGTCTTTAGTTGACACTCTAGGATTCTTCTTCACCTCATTGAGCAGTCTGTGCTGTGCTCTTGCAGTCCTCTTTACAGGATGCCCACTCCTAGGGAAAGTAGCAGCAATTTGTCTTACCTTGGACTGATGAACAGCAAGGCTTTTGGAGATACTTTTATAACCCTTTCCAGCTTTATGCAAGTCAACAATTCTTAATCAATCATAGGTCTTCTGAGAACTCTTTTGTGCGAGGCGTCATTCACATCAGGCAATGCTTCTTGTGAAAAGCAAACCCAGAACTGGTGTGTGTTTGTTTTTTATAGGACAGGGCAGCTGTAACCAACACCTCCAATCTCATCTCAGTGATTGGACTCCAGTTGGCTGACACCTCAATCCACTCCAATTAGCTCTTGGAGATCTTATTGGTCTAGGGGCTCACATACTTTTTCCACCTGCACTGTGAATGTTTACATGGTGTGCTCAATAAAAACATGGTAACATTCTATTCTTTGTGTGTTAATAGTTTAAGCAGACTGTGATTGTCTATTGTTGTGACTTAGATGAAGATCAGATCACATTTTATAACCAATATGTGCAGAAATCCATATCATTCCAAAAGGGTTCACATACTTTTTATTGCAACTGTAGCCCCCCATTGTTGCATATTTATGGAAATTACTCTGTATATTACATATTTATGGAACTTACTCTGTATGTTACATACTTTTGACCAAAGCACTCTGTATCTATGTTGTGCATGATCATTTCACCCTGTACATTAAGTTTTTCTGATTGCTGCAATCTCATTGTTATTACATGCTTGTGACCAAAGTGTTCTTTATTTCAATAGTTGCTGGTTGCTAAGTAGTCCCTGGCTATTTTAATGATGTTTCCAGCAAAAACTATATATATTAATGAGCTTTATTTCCTATGTTTGTTAGTCCCTATAGTGATGTTGCAAACCCAGTCATCTAGTAGTTAATTAGTGGTGTTCACCTTATTTTTCTTCTTGTTTTTTCTTTTAATTATGCATGCATGTCTCTTATTTTTACATAAAGCCTTTCTGTTCTTACTCCTTGAATGTCTGCCTCTTCTTCCAAAGTGTGTGACTAGTTGTGTAAAAGTGTTTGTATTTGTGGGTGTAGTGTAAAATTGGGGGGAAAAAAAAAAAATAGTTTAGGTGAAACTGTTGCAATATACTAGTTTTTAGGGTGCAGGCTCTAGAGCTTTCACTGTATTTCTAGCTGTGCTATCTAGTAAGTTGGTGGGGTTTATTTATCAAATAAATACAGAATGTTCATTTTTAATTTTTTCTTTACATAAAATCTGTGAAAACAGCAGAGGATAATGTCCCTCCAAAAAACTTTACTCCTCTGCGGTCTTCATCGAGTGCACACCCAATAGCGTGCCCATGCTCTACAGGAAGATCACTAAAAGGAATGATGGGAATGCACACTGATGACATCACAGTGGTTAGAAAGCCTTATTCCGGTAACACAAATCCGCAATGTGACTTCCCACCTGTCATCCACCTGCTCCAGTGCATTTTGCCCAAAAGGGCTTAATCATTGAGACCTCTCCATGAATAAACCCTTTTGGGTGAAACACATTGGAGCAGGTGGCTGAAGGTGGCAAGTCACTTTGTAATTTTTTTTTTCCTAGTTAGTGAATAAGGTGAAGCTGTGCTGACTTCATCCAATTGCGTAATTTTTTGGGGGGTTTTTTGTTATGTTTTTTTTAACGATTTCCAGCCTTTAGGCTGTATGTATATATGTTCTACAGCTGCTTGGTCACTTTTACAGGGCACCAAGTCCCCCAGCCACTGCCCACTGTTGTTCCTAGCCTTTTCATGCCATCAGAAAACCCAGGACTGCTGCAAACAGAGGACAGGGAGGAATGTCTGCTCCTTCCTTTCCTTTTTGATGAATGAAGCCGCAAGTGACATGTATTGCGTTGCTTCAGGTTTCAGTTTTTTGTTTACTGGCTGCTATAGGCCAGTAAAGAAGCTATCAAACCAATCTTGGTTTGATCAGCTGCTTTGGAGGACAGAGGAGAGATCAGGAGTCTAGTAAACCCTCACACCTCCCATTGAGGATTACACCATGTTCATGGATGTGGAAGACAGTTGGAGGCCCTTTTTAAAGCTTTATTTTCTTTGGTAGTCCTGTCATGCAGCCAGCGGTTGCTTCTATGGGAACCTGCCAGATAATTGCTATCTGGACTAAATGAATGGTATGAAATTCTAGTATCTTTTTACTGCATGAATGGCTTGGCGTACACACTTCGTAAAATTTCCAGGATGGGTCTTATCTCCATCCATATGCAAAGATCCTATAGTTTAAATGCTGGTCAGCTGAACTCCCGTACAGAAAGTGCTTTGAGCGATAACCCTTTTGAAGGTAAATGCCTGTTTGGTCCCTCCTTGGATAACTACATCAAGGAGATTTCAGGGGGTATTCTTCTACCCCAGAAGAAAAAGGCTTGCACCTCTACCCATAGGATTTCCACCCCTGACGTTAGAAAAGGTTTCTTTCATCCCTTTCAGTCTTCCAGTGCCAAGTCTAGGACAGGAACTTTTTTGGAAGGAGACATGGCCCTCCAAACCAGTCAAGACTGTTTAAAGGGTCTGTTTCTAGTGATGAGACACCCTCTACTTCTAAGAGTGAAGGGACATCATACCAGAAAATCTCAGATACTTGGATCCAGAGTGTCATTTCCAGGGGTTACAACCTGGAGTTTCACATTCGCTCTGCTTTCCTGTCATGGCGAGCTAATCTGCTTGCTGCTGCTCAGCAGCTCCTGTCTCAAAGAATAATTTACCCTGTACCAACGGAAGAACACTTAACAAAAATGAAAGTAGGACTCCAGTCCATTCTGAATCTGAAGACTTAACCTGTTCCTATGGGTTTAAAAGTCCTGTATGGACTAGGTCAGCCATAGCCTCCCTTATTCCGGAGAATAGGGTAAGACTGGGCTTCCCTTATGTTTACACTGTTAAACTGTTTCTTGGCTCTTGCAAAATCTCTACCTCATATTATGTAGACCTATAGGCAGAGGAATTGGTTTCTATTCACTTTATTGTTGTAACCCCTGCCATTTTGTTTCTAATGCTTCTTGGCATAAGCAATTTAAAATTGGCAGTTTTTTCCTCTTCCTATCCAGATTTAGTTTCAGAATAATGAGGTAACTGCGTCACCCCCATCCTGCCTGACTTTTGCACCGAGAACAGGGTGTTGCTGCAATCATGCTGCCATCTTCTGAGAGACACACACACACAAATAGTGTGCTCTGTTTTTTCTTAATAAATGTGAGTTTAATGTATTAATGTATTAAGCTGCGGTGGTGAGGTTCATTCAGCTTAACGCCTAGGTACTGCACTATTGGAAGAACTTTTATCTTTTTATGTCAGTTTGGAGCTGCTGGTAATCAATACAGAGCCACTATTAAAGGTGAAGTACACTGTGTGCAGAGCGTGTTTGACCCCTGCAGGGTCTTTATAGGAGCCACGGGATTTCAGTGTGGAGCCATTTGCTAATGAGTAAGGATGAGCTCAGACGTGTTTGCAACTCGCACGAGCAGAGCCTGCCAGGAAGTTGGCACTGCACCGCGCTAATCACAGGCAGGGAGACATTTCTCGATCTCTGCAGCCGCGGACCGGGAATATGTCTCACTGCCTGCGATTAGTGCTGTGCAGTGCCGAATTCCTGATGGGCTCTGCACGTGCGGGTTGCGAACATGCCTGAGCTCATCCTTACTAATGAGAATTATTCTGAGTTCTGAGCGTGTTTGACCCTTTCAGGGTCTATGAAGGAGGTAAGCTTCCATTGCACCTGGTGAAGGGAGTGTCAGGGTTGGGCTCAGCCCTTCCTTCTCTAAGCTGACCGCTTAGCTGTTGGCTAATTGCCAGCTCCTATCTCTGCACAGTGACTCACCTGTTGATATCCTACTCATCAGTTCTGCCTACTTAAGCCGTGCAGCCCAGATGATCTCTGCCTTCGCCTTGGTTACATCTCTAGAGACGCTCTCCTGTGTTCCTGTTAAAGACTTGCTTGGCTGATATTCCTTCTGGCTCCAGATCCTGCTTGTTGTTCTGCTACGCTCATCTCTGGCTCCCTGATGTTTTGGCTTGTCTGACTATCCATTCCGGTTCCTGAACTCTCTGGCTATGTTTTGACTACGTTTATTCTGTTTACTTTTTTTTATTATTAAACAAGTGTGATTTAACTGTACTTCTGTCTCAGTCTGATTCATGGTTTCTGACAGGAAGCCCAAGTCATGCATTGGAATTTGTTTGTTATTCACAATTTTCACAGTGAAGATTGAAGTGTGCTGTTTATAAGGAGACTCTTCATTTATATATTAATTTCATTTTCATTCCTATGGACTGTTTGATTTTGATTTTTTTACTCAATATAATTGCTTAGTTATGTCTTTTGACATTTATTCATTGACACTGACACTTTACATATAAGAGTGGTTTTAGACAACTATTTCAATAGCCTTAAGCAGCACTATCACACTATCATATTCTTCTTCTCAGTTGCTGGCTTTCAAGCTGATCTCCAGCTTTTAGTGACATTTAAATAGGTTGCTTGGACCAAGCTGATCCAATTACCAAAACTAAAATGCAGTGGCTGGGAGCGGTGTATAATGTATGTAGCCTCAACTACACACAGTATACAGCGCTGTGGTCTGGCACCGGGACTGGGACTTCTATTCTGCTCCCGGAACAAAATTGAGTCAGGCTGAGCACAGCTCAGACATTCACAGGGAGTTCTGTATTCTATGAATAAATACAAAGAATGAATACTCAATTTTGTTTCAGGAGCAAGATAGAAATTTTCCATCCTGCTTCTGGAACACAGCACTGTATACTGTATGTAGCTGAGGCTACGAACAGTTAATACAGAGCTCGAAGGTCACTGAGTCTGTTAGTGAAAGCAGTTATTGGTTTGGGCCAGCTTGGTCCAAACAAACTATTTAAACTTCACTAAAAGCTGGAGATACAAAAGCTTTAATGACATGGCTGTTGAAACCCAAGTCTGGGACAGGAGTATTTCTGATATTCTTATTCCCATTATACCAATAACAAGAATATCCAGCTTCTGCAAGATTTATCATTTTACACCGAAGGCTTACTTGACTGATCTGAGGACAGTCCCAGGGAATATTCTACCATTCATACTTTGGCTTTTCTTCAGTCTGGTCTTGACCAGCATATAGCCCTAAGTACCCACAAGAGGCAAGTTTCTGCTTTATCCATTTTTTTCCAGAAACCTCTTGCCTCATAATCTCTCCTCAAGACTTTGCTTCTGGGAGTGTCAGAAATCATGAAATCAGACTGAGACAGAAGTACAGTTAATTCACACTTGTTTAATAATAAAAGTAAAAAGAACAAATGTAGTCAAAACATAGCCAAAGTTCAGTAACTAGAACAGATAGTCAACCAAGCCAGAAGTCAGGGATCAAAGTAGGATCTGGAGCCAGAAGGGATGTCAGCAAAGCCAGTCTTTAAACAGGAACGTAGGAGATAGTTTCTTGTGATGTGATCAAGGCGAAGGCAGAGCTCCTCTGGACTGGACGGCTTAAGTAGGCAGGATTGACGAGCTGGATCATCAACAGTTAAATCACACTTGTTTAATAATAATAATAAGGTAAACAGAGTAATTACATTACATTACATTACTGCTTCTGGATTTAACAGACTGCATGCAGAAGAGCTCTTAAACCATTCCTGGACTAATGATGGAATTGTCTGATGTCTGAGCGGATCTACCTCCCATATTCCATTTAAATACATCTAAGCATCCGTGGTACCTGGATTAACCTGTACAAAGCATAGATACCATCGTGGGTCCCCACTATTTAAAGCTTGATTGACCCAGTGGGTGTACACCCAGCTGTGTCCAATCCCTCCGGTAAGCCTCCAGCTTAAAGGTGGTGGATCTTCTTTCAACACATACAAAGTCTTGTCACAAATTTTTGGGTGTTAAATGCTTCCTAAGGACTCTTTAAACCCTTTGAGGACTTTTTAATTTTTGTTATTCTTCACTTTTCATTTTTATTCCTTGGAGCGAAGTATCACCATTACTTCCCTTCACATTATGTATATATTGTGTACAGTTTTATAAGGAGTATTTTGTACATTTATACTTCACATATAAGTTGCACAACTTTGCACACGTATAGTGGTGTTGTTTATAATTCTTAGCGCTACACTTCTTTTATATATATGCTTATCAGAACTCCCTTCTTCAAAATACAGGTGTGTCTATATCTCCTAAAACAGTATAGTCGACGCACACCCTTCCTGACATTTTGCAGCTGCAGCCTGTAGGAGTGCATCAAGCACAGATGGAGAACATACTGCCTCGCTGTAGTAGCATAACACTCTGTATGCCATTTGTTCTAAAGATGCTCCCCACTGTGAGGAAGAAGGACACAAAGGAGGCTGTACAGTCACATGGCTGTCAAAGAATAAAAATATAATACCTAATGTTTATTTTTTAATAGTAAAGGTGATTATAGTTCCCAAATACAATATGCTGTCTTAGTCTGTGTTCACAGATACTTTTAAAGATTAACTACACTTTTGTTGAAAAGAAGCAAGCTCCTCTGGGTGATCAATGTACAACATGTGGATTTTAACAGATTTTGTTGCAGATTTTGCAGACCTGTTTCTGCTCTGGTATCGCTGTTTGACCATGTTTGTGCATACTGATTTTGAATAGGAGTGACTGTTTCATTATATTTAGCTGATGCACTTTCAGTTTTCTGATGAGAAAAGTTGCAGTATCTGTAACTCAATATAAGTGATTAACCCTTAGGAAGTACATCACCAAAAAAAAAATTTCTGTTGAAGAGGATGACTTAAAGCTGAGTTCCAGCCACCTGTGAAAAAAATAAGTCAACAGCTACAAAAACTATAGCTGCTGACTTTTAAAAACCAGTCACTCATCTGTTACAGGATCCAGCAGTGTGCTCACCCCAGTCGGTCTCACCCTGTTTTCGGTCTCCGGTGCTGACACTTAGTGCCGACTTTTGCGAAAATCAGTAAGCCAATCACGCAAGTAATAATTCATTTTTGGAGAAGTTGTGTACACCAACAGTTTACACACTGCCTCCAGGTTGCTATATTGCATTGAATTTCACAAAAATCTACAGCAATGCAGATTAAGATTAAATCAATTTTTTTATAATATTAGCAATAAATTACAATATGGCTTTTGTAGCCATATTGTATATACTATAAAAAAAAGGTTTATATTTTATGCCACAAAAGTGGAGAGCTATCCTTTAGGTAACACTAGCAGGTCTTGTCCCCACCTTTGACTAATTAGTGAAGGAAAGGTAGCAGACTTATGGGCTTATCTCTCTGTCACTTTGCTTTCTCAGCATGTTCCTTGTCAGCATAGCAGCACACTTGAATGGCTCCTTAAAGTGGTGTTCCACCCTAAAAAAAAAAAAAAGTCATGATAGTGTCTAAAAAAAATATAAAAAAAACATTTGAATATATATATATTTTTTTTTACTTACCTCTAAATGCCTGTTGCTAGGGGGTCCCTCGTAGTCTGCCTCTTCCAGTGCCTGGGCTGGTGACATCACTTCCCCCTCGGCACAGGAAGGGCTCAGCTCTGCTCCCTCCCTCCTGTCAATCATCTGGGACTCATTACAGGTCCCAGGTGACTGAGCGGCCAATCACGGCGCGCGGCGCCGCTCGTGCATGCGCAGTGGGTGCCAGGCAGTGAAGCCACAGCCCGGCGCCCACAGTTGCAATGCCGGCACCACTGAACGGAGGGGGAGACGAGCGGGGCTTCGATCCCCCGCATCGCTGGACCCTGGGACAGGTAAGTGTCCAATTAAAAGTCAGCAGCTGCAGTATTTGTAGCTGCTGACTTTTAATTTTTTATTTTTTTTGATGGGCCCCCCTCTTTAAGTTGCTTTGATTTCATTCTCATTTAAAAGCAGTAGCCTGCTTTTTAATCAGACCTCTGTTTTTAATCAGACTACAGTGTTTTTCTTCTTAACCATCTTGTACATGCAAGGTATGCCCTAAAGAAACGAAGTGATGCTTGTTTTTTTTGCCTTAAAATGAAAAAAAAAAGATGTTATACGTACCTGCTCTGTGCAACGATATTGCACAAAGAGGTCTCTTACATCCTCTTCTGGGGTCCCCCATCGGCGCTCTCTGCTCCTCCTATCCTCTCTGTTAGTTGCTAAGGGGGGGGACCTGTGCACATGTGCTCTCAAGCCAGACTATGTACATCCATAGACACACACACAGCATGGCTCAGCCACCCCCTTGTTCCTTCCTCACAGAATTTGACAGCAGCTGGAATTAACGGGAATACTCCCACAAAACTGTCAGAAAAGCTAACCGATGAGCTGTGGAATGCAATCGTGAGGACCTTTTTAAAATCAGTAGAGCTAAAGGAACAGGATCAGAAGAAAACAGCTCCTGTGAGGACAATCACAAGATATGGCTCCCAAAGGAACCAGGTCAAATGTATTCTAGATAGACACTGTCCTCACTAGATCTCACCTTCTGGTGGAAATCATAGGCCCATGTCCTCTAATGGTGGCGCGAAAAGCCTGTAACCTTAATGACAGTCTAGTTCACAGGTGTCAAACTGGCGGTCCTCCAGCTGTTGCAAAACTACAAGTCCCATGAGGCATTGTAAGGCTGACAGTTACAAGCATGACTCCCACAGGCAGAGGAATGATGGGACTTGTAGTTCCGCAACAGCTGGAGGGCCGCCAGTTTGACACCCCTGGTCTAGTCCATTCAGAATTTTGAACACCATTGAGTAATTAATTGGCTTACGGACCTTCCACCTATGTGTGGGATGCACACCTGTGTATATTGTCAGATATGTATTACGTGGAGAAAACAGATGTGTTTACCAGCTCAGATGGATTTTAGACGGATGTCAGAGATTTAAGATCCACCAATTCATTCACTACTGGCACCCATGCTATAGAAGGCTACAGCACGGGCTTTAAAAATCAGGAGGGCGTCCATGGACGTCCTCTCGTGCTCGCAATGCCTGCTTGCCCCCTGCGGCATGCTTTGTGATCCTCGAGTCCTTGGGACTCGGCTGATCACAGATCGGGGTCAGCCAATGACAGCTGATCACGGAAGTAAACAGAAGCCGGTTATCGATAGTGAATAAAGAAAAGAGAGAACCAGCTTCTGTTACAGGGACATCGGTCCCCCTCAGTACCCACCAGTGCCCATCAGTACTACTAATCCATGGCCACCTGTCAGTGTGTATCAATGCATCATCATCAGTGTCACTTATCAGTGCCTATCGGTGCCCATCAGTGAAGGAGAAAAATTATCTGTTTGCAAAATTATATAGCAAACTATAAACTCTTTTTATTTATTTATTTATTTTGGTCTTTTTTTTGTTTAGCAAAAAACCCAGTGATTATTAAATACCACCAAAATAAAGCTCTGTGTGAAAAAATTGATAAAAATGTTATTTGGGTACAGGGTTGCATGACCACGCAATTGTCATTCAAAGTTCAACAGTGCTGAAAGCTGAGAATTGGCTTGGGCAGGAAGAGGGTGAAAGCAAGTGGTTAACTGTTCAGCAACTCATTTAGTCTATATGCTACAGCACCCTTGTGATAAGTTCTATGTGGGTAAGACCAAACAACAACTGAGAGTTCGAATTGGTGAACACATTTGCAGTATAAGGAAAAAGGATGACGAACGTCCACTGGCTGTGCATTTTGCCTAGTTTCATCAGAGCAACCCTGAAGGCCTACGTGTAAAAGGTATCTATGATCAAAACTTCCCGGCAAGAAGGGGAGACTTTAACACAATCCCAGTGCAGAAGGAAAAGATGTGGATTTTCAGTTTAGGAACGCTGATTCCCAAAGGACTGAATATTGAATGCAACTTGGAAGCCTAGTTTATAGTCAATGATAGTTGCTAAATACATATGTTCACTCCTTATACATCTTTTTCCGACCTGCCCTGGATCTGTGAAAATTATGCCTACTTATTCCCCTACTCCCTCCTTTCCCCAACCTTCCTCCTATATATTGATAATGAAGTCTTAAGGGATTCCTAAAAATAATGCGCAAAGCTCTTTTTACTCCAGCTCCCAATATCGGGAGTTTATGTGCGTAATATTAACAAAATATGTTGAATGCACCTATATACTACCTTACGTGTTTTCAGCAAGAGCAAACGCTAAGTAAAAGCTACTGATAGATGTCTGTTGAGGAGTGAGAGCAAGTGATGACATCTGACAAAAGTGCAGTATTACACCCTAGTCAGGAGATTTAAGACAGCACAATGAAGCTCCGTCTGATTGGCAAGCGAAAAGCATCAGGGTGACGTCATCCTGCATGACGACTACTGCAAGCATGCGCACTTTAGACTGAAGGCTCACGGTGGGCCTGAGAGTCTTTACAGTACATGTGGATGGATGAGCACTGCCTTATACAGGAATTTACAGTACCGCATCGACCCATTGAGAGTCGTGGAGCGGTGAGCTGTATATACAGTATCTCACAAAAGTGAGTACACCCCTCATATTTTTGTAAATATTTTATTATATCTTTTCATGTGACAACACTGAAGAAATTACACTTTGCTACAATGTAAAGTAGTGAGTGTACAGCTTGTATAACAGTGTAAATTTGCTGTCCCCTCAAAATAATTCAACACACAGCCATTAATGTCTAAACTGCTGGAAACAAAAGTGAGTACACCCCTAAGTGAAAATGTCCAAATTGGGTTCAAAGTGTCAATATTTTGTGTGGCTACCATTATTTTCCAGCATATGCCTTAACCCTCTTGGGCATTCCAGAGCTTTACAGGTTGCCACTGGAGTCTTCTTCCACTCCTTCATGACATCACGGAGCTGGTGGATTTTAGTGACTTTGCGCTCCTCCACCTTCCATTTGAGGATGCCCCACAGACACTTAATAGGGTTTAGGCCTGGAGACATGCTTGGCCAGTCCATCACCTTTACCCTCAGCTTCTTTAGCAAGGCAGTGGTCATCTAGGAGGTGTGTTTGGGGTTGTTATCATGTTGGAATACTGCCCTGCGGCCCAGTCTCTGAAGGTAGGGGGTCATGCTCTGCTTCAGTATGTCACTGTCACGTACCTGGTTGGAGGCCGAAATGCCGAGAGGGCTCCCCTCGCAGCTGAGTGCATTACACCCCTGAAGTTGGGTACAGAGGGTGTAGTGCCCAGAGAAGCACAGGTTGCCAGATGGTTTCTGGAGAGAAGAGCTGGTGGGCACGCAAAAGACACCGGGTAATACAGGAAACACAGCTAGGCTAAAGTCTATAAGAATCCTCAGTAATACTTGGCAAGGTGTGCACAAGGAACAGTAGTGGAAGCCAGGCCAGGGGTCAAACACAGTAGATCCGGCAAGAGGAAGAGGCAGGTTGCAGAAACGGGAACAAGCCAAAGGTCTGGTATCAGGAAGCAGGCAGGAACAGGTAACTGTAGAAAAGTCAGTGAAACAAGCCGGGATCAGGTACTGAAGAAGGCAACAAGTCGGTAAAGCAAGCCAGGGGGTCAAACCAGGAGAGCAGATCAGACATGGCAGGAACAAGCCGGGTCACAACAGGAATCCAAATAGTAATTGCACAGAGGCTCAGGAACACAGGAAGACTGACAAACCAGCAACTGCAGACACTAGCAGACTTCCTTATATAGGCCCATGTGACCTGCTGGTAGAGATGCTGGGTCCTAAAGTCCTTCTCCTGCCAGAGATGCTGGGTCCTAGAGCCCTTCTCCTGCTGTTGGTTCCCTGACAACTGGCACTATTGCCAGTTCTCCTACGGCCATTTCCCTGACAGTCACAGCACATGTTGGCATTTATGGTTCCCTCAATGAACTGTAGCTCCCCAGCACCCCAGCACTCATGCAGAACCAGACCATGACACTCTCTCCACCATGCTTGACACTTGTGTTTGTATTCCTCACCTGGTTACTGCCACACACGCTTGACACCATCTGAACCAAATAAGTTTATCTTGGTCTCATCAGACCACAGGACATTGTTCCAGTAATCCATGTCCTTAGTCTGCTTGTCTTCAGCAAACTGTTTGCGGGCTTTCTTGTGCATCATCTTTAGAAGAGGCTTCCTTCTGGGACAACAGCAATGCAGACCAATTTGATGCAGTGTGCGGCGTATGGTCTAAGCACTGACAGGCTGACCCCCCAACCCCTTCAACCTCTGCAAGGGGTTGGGGGAGAGATCAGGGTCTACCAGAAGAATGGAGACCATGGTACTCCATGACCCCCCAACCACAAAATTCAGAAAGAAGAGGAGAACAAGAGGATGCAGAGGAGGGAAAAGGAAAGCGAAAAAGAGTAACTTAATGGAAGGGATCTTTAATTTAAGTGATGCCATTTTTTCCCAAGAAGAACTGAAAGTTTTAGATTTGGGTTTAAAGTATGCTATGGAAAAAAAATTGAACAAATTTGATGTGTTCATTGACCTGCAGAAGTTCATCAGGAAAATTAACATTAAAAAACATTTTTCTAACAAAGAAATTGTAGAAAATTCCCCGGAAGAGGAATACCTGCACACAACTTTGAAAAATAACTCTATTTTCAACCCCCAGATCAATAATAACCATTTTGTTGGGGTGTTTAAATCTCTGGTAGAACAGGATTTGGATAATCTTGTTGTCAAACCCCAGAGACGCAAAAAAGATTTAGAAAGAGGTTTGGAGTCACTAATAAAAAACAAAAACATAGTTGTTAGGTCAGCTGACAAAGGAGGGGGGGTAGTAATATTAAATAAAACTGATTATCTAGAAGAATTAAACAGATTAGTTGGAGATCAAGAAACATACGAAAAACTAAAGAACAACCCCACTAAGAAATTTAAGAATCTAATCAAAGCAGCGACTGAGGAGGGCATTTTGAAGAAAAAAGAGGCTAGATACCTCATTCCAGATGCACCACGGGTCCCTGTGATATACCAACTGCCTAAGATACACAAGAATCGATCTAAGCCTCCCGGTCGACCGATAGTCAGCGGGATTGGATCACTTTTTTCCAGACTAGGTGAATACCTGGATCACTTCTTACAACCACTGACCAGAAAGTACCCCGCTTATCTTAAAGATAGCAGAGAAGTAATCGAACTAACGAATACTGTAACAATAGATGAAAATTGTTTGCTTGCAAGCATTGATGTAAATTCTCTCTATACAAATATCCAACAAGAACATGCATTACAAGCAGCTGATTGGGCCTTGGGGCACACTGATATGAAATCCAAACAAAAGAAGTTTATTTTAAAAGCTCTTGACCTGGCAATGAGCCACAATTATTTTTGGCATCAAAAAGAGTACTATAGGCAAAAGAAGGGAGTCGCTATGGGCGCTAAGTACGCACCGTCAGTGGCCAATCTGTTCATGAGCTTTTGGGAGGATGAAGCCATCTACCAATCTAACATACCGGAGCTCAGGTTATACAAAAGGTACATAGATGATATCCGAATCATCTGGGCAGGATCACCAGATTCTTTTCTGGAATTCTTGGCCAGGATAGGAACTAATCGGTTCGGTATCTCTTTTTCTGAATGTTTCAGCTACCATCAAATCAATTTTCTAGATTTGACATTATTTAAGGAGGGGAATAAATTACTCACTCGTACCTTCTTCAAAAATGTCGATAGAAATGGGTATATTCCCCTGACAAGCTGCCACCATCCCAGATGGCTAGGAGGCATCCCAAAAAGCCAACTGCTCAGGATTAGAAGGAACTGCAGCAACTTAAGTGATTATAACACACAAGCCAATGTCATTCTGGAAAGGTTCCAAGAAAAAGGTTACAGTCTAGAAAACCTAGAGAGAACAAAACAAATGGTTGGGGAAATGGATAGAAATGATCTGTTTAAACCAAGAGAGAAAGGAGTACGTAACTACAATCTGTCCTTTTTCACTGGATTTAACAGGCAATACCGTGACTTCGAGAAAATTGTCAAGAGACATTGGCCCCTCCTTCTTCGGGACAATGACCTGAGGAAGGTGTTGCCAAAACAGCCCAATTTTATTTACACTAAACCCCCCACATTAAGGCTCCAGCTAGCACACAATGTCATAGACCCCCCTAGAAAGGTATGCACCTTTCTAGACAGTGTGGGGTTTTTCAGTTGTGGCAGATGTGTAATGTGCAAAACTTCTAAATTCCGCAGACGGAAAACCACTCATTTTAGTTCTTTGGCAGATGGTAGATCTTATGAAATAAAAAAATTCATAACCTGCAGCACCACACATGTCACTTACCTTTTATCTTGTCCTTGTAACCTTCAGTACGTAGGAAGAACCACAAGACAATTGAGGGTAAGGCTCCAAGAACATGTGAACAGGATAAAAAAGGGGTATAAGTTTCATGGCCTTTCCAATCATTTCAGGTTGTTTCACAACAAAGACCCGAGTCTGCTCACCTTCTGTGGGATTGATAGGGTTGAGGAACACTGGCGAGGTTCCAATCTCAGGCAAAACATATCACAAAATGAAACCCAGTGGATACATAGATTACGCACTTTGAATCCCCTGGGCCTGAACATTGAGCTAGACCTTAACTGTTTTTTATCCAACTGGTAGCTCCAATTTTTTCTAAATATAAGTGTCTGTTGTATATGTAGTTTTTTGGGATTTTTTCCATTTTTGAATGGTCCATCAATATAGATATACAATGGAATATGATTTCTCCTGTTGTAAATATAGCAACTAGCAGGGTATGGTTCATTATAGTACAAGGAACTGGTTATTACTTTTATTTTATTTTATTTTATTTTAACTAGTTTTATTTTTTTTAAAAAAATTTTAATTGCTCATTTTTATTCTATTTTAATTTCTTTTTTATTGCATATTATCATTTTTTCATTAAAGATATGTCTACTGTAAGGTATAATAAGAAAAATCAAATATTTAGCAATATCATGTAAGCATTTTTATTTGTCCAGATATCCTGTTGTAATATATTTTATGTCTGTATGGGACAATAAGCGTCAATGTGATGTCCTATATAGGTTGTATAAATATGCACATTTGTTAATATGGGGATTGGAGATGTTGTGTCTTCGGTCACTGATTAAAGTTTTTTCAAGTGCAACAGGATATGATGACTTAGGAAGGAATGGGTGATGCTTCACCCATTGGCCGTAATGGGCTGTCACTCACTGAGCGCAGTATAAATAACTCTTGGCAAGAGCGGGATGTTAAGTCTTTGATAACGCCCTGGGGGAGGGGCGAAACGCGTCGACGCAACATCCTGCCCACGCTTGTAAACCCGAGAACCAGTGACATCACTTCCTGGAGTTGGTGGAACGCACGCCGTCCAGCAGCGAACACCGACTAAATATCTGAATGCCTGCTCTGCACATCGGTTCCGTGAGTAGCGCTTATATGCGCAGGTGATCCCACGGTGTCATAGGTTTTATGCTATGTGTCTTCTCTTCTCCTTTTTGGTGGAACGCGAGGTTTGTGATTCCTAAAGTCTCCTCTCAAGCATTACCGGCATCAGCCTTATCTGCTATCTAAACCTATCATATGAATGAATAAGCTTGAAGTCTGCAGATTGTCCTCCTGTGAAGGAACTGTTTAATCTAACAGACTTTATGTTACGTGTGATCCTTGATCTATATATTTTTTGGTGTTTTCACTATATAGAGATTCACTTTATTGTTATTCACAAATATATGGGATTATTTATATATTAGTTTAGTGACTTTCTAGTCGCATAGCGTCCAAGAGGGAGCTTTCGGACGAATTGATTTAGACCATAATATTTACGTTTATTGATTTACTTTCAGTCACACAGTTTGGTAGTTTTTATGCACAGTTTCTGTGTACATTTCCATATAATACCCACTAAATGTGTATTTGTGCAACATTATATGGTGTATATATACTCTTTGATTTTTTCCTATAATCATTCACTTGGTGAGTTGCCAGCGCAGGTTTTTTTTGTCTTATATATCTACAACAATGCTGGCAGCACTCATATGTCTATTTCCCAAAGACAACCTCTGGATATGACGCTGAGCATGTGCACTCAACTTCTTTGGTCGACCATGGGGAGGCCAGTTCTGAGTGGAGGCTGTCCTGTTAAATCGCTGTATGGTCTTGGCCAGCTCAGTTTCAGGGTCTTCTTCTTATAGCCTAGGCCAATGATGGCAAATCTTGGCACCCCAGATGTTTTGGAACTACATTTCCCATGATGCTCATGCACTCTGCAGTGCAGTTGAGCATCATGGGAAATGTAGTTCTAAAACATCTGGGGTGCCAAGGTTCACCATCACTGGCCTAGGCCATCTTTATGTAGAGCAACAATTCTTCTTTTTTTTTCAGATACTCAGAGAGTTCTATGCCTGAGGTGCCGTGTTGAACTTCCAGTGACCAGTATGAGAGAGTGAGAGCGATAACACCAAATTTAACACACCAGCTCCCCACTCACACCTGAGACCTTGTAACACTAACGAGTCACGTGACATCGGGGAGGGAAAATGGCTAATTGGACCCAAATTGGACATTTTCACTTAGGGGTGTACTCACTTTTGTTGCCAGCGGTTTATACATTAATGGCATTAATGACATTAGTGTTTTGAGTTATTTTGAGGGGACAGCAAATTTACACTGTTATACAAGCTGTACACTCACTACTTTACATTGTAGCAAAGTGTAATTTCTTTAGTGTTGTCACATGAAAAGATATAATAAAATATTTACAAAAATGTGAGGGCTGTACTCACTTTTGTGAGATACTGTACATGTATGAATGACAGCATCAATAAGGACACTGGAAGCAATTCCTAGAGTGTATTTTTGTGCAGCATACCCCACCCTGATACTTAAGCCTGCTATACCATACTGGCCCGCGTATGCCTGCATACCATATATAGCCCTGGAATAGAGGACTGGGACTTTGTGGTACATCATGGTAGTGATTGACCTTTTGCAGAAGCTGTTTAACCATTCATGTCCTCAAAGGAGATTTGAGGACTTAATTACTGGTGTTCAATCATCAAAATTCTTACTTTGAGATTATTCCCAATATTTCCCACAGTTTTATCTTAACCGAGTCTGCTAGTGATGGGAGCATGTCTGTCACTGTGTCAATGCGCAATGTGAGTAGCTGCTAGGCCTGCCAATGACAATGCTGACAATTTTAACGATTGGTTTGGTGGAGGTTTTTTGCTATGTGAGTATTTAAATATTGTTCAATAAAGCTGTGATCATTTATACTTTATATATATCGCTAGATCCTTCTTATGACTACCTTGTGGACTCTTCAGTACTTATTTTTTAAATGGCAGCAGCAGGAGCCATAGGCTCCTGCTGCCCTCAGTCTCCAGTGAAAGCAGTAACAGAGAGCAGCGGTGCTGCAGCCAAGGACATCGTTGGATCGGTGAGAGGATACAGGTAAGCAGTGTTCCTATGTAAGCACGTGTATAAAAAACTTAAATTGCACTGGATAAACAGAACAATGATTTGGAAAGATGCTTAGTGTATCATTTGTGTCTGTTCCCTACTGCAGTAGTTATTGTTAATTTGGAACCACCAATCAATATAAGGATAAAATTCTCTAAATCTAAAATTTTCAGAACACACTCAATGATACAGTGAAACAGTATTGTTACAATGTATTTTGTTTAGTGTTTATGCACAGATGAAAGATTTTTTATTAATGTTATTCCTATTTAATCCCTTATTAACCCTTACTTTAAAGTGGAAGTCCATGCAAAATCTAAAATCCCTGCATCTATAGACACCAGGGATCTAACACTAACCCCTCTATCCCTGTAAACAAAAAAACGAGTGTACATAGCTTTTTGGAAGCCGATCTGACCCGCTCCGACTTGTTCCCACGCTGAGCTGTCAGCCATGGCTTCTCTGTGTAGGCGGGTGCAGAGGAGACGGAGGACTACGGAAGCCCCATAGTAACTCTATGTGTGACGTCCCGTCCCATTCATTTCACAGCTGTTGTCCTCTGCAGAATTTCTGGCGCTGGAGATCGGGTCGGAGCGGGTCAGTTTGGCTTCCAAAATGGTATGTATACTCATCTTATCTTTACAGGGATAGAGAGGTTAGTGTTAGATCCCTGGTGTCTATGGATGCAGGGATTTTAGATTTTGCATGGCCTTTCACTTTAATCCCAATTATCCCTTATTACCGTCCTCATCTACTACCCTTAGCTATTCTAATAAGCTTTTATTGCATTTTCATTTGTTCATTTTATATAAAGTCATATAAAAAGAAAAAAAAAAACATATTTTATTTGGAAAATGTTGTCATGAACAGGACAATTTTTTTGTATAAGCTTTTTTTTCCCCTCTCCTTATTCTATATGGAACATATAGAAAATATATACATTTTTGAAAGGCAATTTGACCTAAGGAACCTATAGCTAGATTTAGGGGCTCTTGTAGTTAAGGAGTAAAGACCTGTAGTTCTTGCTGTGCAGAGCAGAACCAGGTTAACTATTGCTCATTAGTTGTGGGGGATGTGAAAGAATCAGCTGTCTAGTGGAAAAATAAACTGTAGAAATCAATAACAAAGATAAGAACATATTGGTTTCTTGATAAATTTGAATATGTATTCTAGCCTTGTTTACCAACTCTGTATTTCTGGAATTACCGTCACACTGTCTGCTTGTACCTCTATTGATCTCTTTATGATCTTCTATGTTTGATTGCTGCCATTATTGCTCAAGTGCCTTCAATTTTGCAGTGAAAATGCTATTCACCAAACACTATGATCTGGAGTGGATATTTTGAAAACATATTTATAATTTCTTTGTAACTGGAGAAGAGAAATCTAAGTAAACAAAATTTTCTCTTATTATCAGGAAAGCTCTTCAAGTCTCTGGACCTTAGCCTGATTGTCGAGTTTATCCTCATGTTTTACAAAGACAAGCCAATTGACTGGCTCCTCGATCACATCCTGTGGGTGAAAGTGTGCAATCCAGAAAAAGATGCTGTAAGTAATGAGCCTATGATTGAGTTTGATGTTAAAATTTGCTTGTCCATGGGTGTTATGTACAGATGGTGCATCACCAGCTGTATTTTGTTACCTTGACATAACATCATATTTATGATTCTGGACTATACAGTGGAATGAAACAAGTGGCATGTGACAAACTTTTTACAATTCAATTTTTATATGTCTTAATTGCAAGGTATGTAATGTAGTCAGCAATATAAAAATGACAGTATAACAAAATTCCTTTACATACAAAGCTTTTGATTGTAGTTGTGCTTATCCTCAAAAGTGGATATTGAGGGGAATTTATCAGCTGGAGCAGCCAGAATCTTGAGTAGCTGTGCATGAAAACCAATTGGCCCCCTAATATGCTGAATTGTACAGTCAAAGATATACTGTACCCAACAGTCTTCTTTAAAAGTCTAGAAAAGCTA
This sequence comes from Aquarana catesbeiana, assembly GCF_042186555.1. NCBI lineage: Eukaryota > Metazoa > Chordata > Amphibia > Anura > Ranidae > Aquarana > Aquarana catesbeiana. Next base: position 492,846,553 of record NC_133326.1, on the reverse strand, counting down.
CAATTTCTGGGGAAATTGTGTGAAGTGTTCTTGCCTCGACCATTAGTCTACAACTCAAGTGGGAGGAGTAACTGGGAGGAGTGGCTTGAGTAACTGTTGTGTGGTTGGAGTGGCTGGAGTAACTGTGGAAAGGTTGGACTGGGGCAGAGTACCTGTGTGGAGTGTTTGGAGTGAGTAAAGATAGTAAACATTACACTAAGCAATTGATTGATCAAATTTAAAAAGTGCACATGACAAGCTTGATAGAGTGAGAAATGCATTTTAACTTTTATTTATTTATATAGCACATTTAATTGCAACGTTGTTGCCCAAAGTGCTTCACAGTTACATTAAAACATACATTTATAAAAACATTAGCAGCATTATCAAGCCTAGCAGATGAAGGTATGACCACATGCATTTGGGGGGTCTCAGCATCTTGGCGTAGAATGGAGGTGAAGGTGTGCTATCTGTTTGATGATAATCAGTGTTTACAACCACTGTTTCCTGGCAACGCTCATGCCCTGTTTATGCTTCACAACCACTGCTCAAAACACAATACACAGGATCATGATAGCTGTAATAACTGTGCAGTAGTTCAAATGGTTGTATTTTAAAAACTATAAATCCTACAATGAAGAGCTTTATATTATGCGAATCACAAGACCCAGACCACCTAGATTTTGATGCATAGTATGTCTCTGAAATATTAAAAATGAAGGCACAGTCGCAGTTTAGATATTGCCCTTCAGATTTGAAGTGGCTAGAGTGGAGTCTCAATGAATGTCAATGCACGGCGTGAGTTGCAAACAAATGGTCATATTGTGAAAACTATCAGGACTATGGCTTAGCTATGGACATGTTTAGTGGCAGCAGGGATAGTTGAATGTTTTGATATAAGATTTGTGTAGGTGGGCTTGAAAATGAGGGAGTGGTGGCAGTTTAGAAATCATGTCCTGATTTTTCAGCTTTTGTCACCTCCCACTCTAGTTTTGAACATTTCCCCATTCATTCCTATGGGACCAATTTCGCCACAAAAACGACGATATTTTGTGAACCATTCGGCGAAACGTTCCACAAAGTAATAGCACCCTAATCGGGAACAATCCGCATGTTTCGGTATACTACTGTCTATGTAGTGTAAAAGCTGTGGGAGGAGTTAGGGTGGTAAATTTGGCTATAATAAGAAAAACTAGAAAATGCATTTCCTGGGGAAAATGCGTGGGAATGCTGAGTAGCTGAATTGCTAAAACGGCCCCCAGCAAAACTGCCCCCATCATATTGCCATCAAAACTGCCCCATCAGAATCGCCCCATAAAAATTGTCCCCATCAAAACTGCCCCATCAGAATTGCCCCATCAAAACTGCCCCATCAGAATTGCCACCATCAAAACTACCCCCATCAAATCTGCCACCATCAAAACTGCCCCATCATATTGCCACCTTTAAAACTGCTCCATTAAAATTGTCCCCATCAAAACTGCCCCATCAGAATTGCCCCATCAAAACTGCTCCATCATATTGCCACCATCAAAACTGCCCCATCATATTGCCACCATCAAAACTGCCCCATCAAAACTGCCCCATCAGAATTGCCCCATCAAACCTGCCCCGTCAGAATTGACCTATCAAAACTGCCCCATCATATTGCCACCATCAAAACTGCCCCATCAAAACTTCCCCATCATATTGCCACCATCAAAACTGCCCCATTATAATTGCCCCATCATATTCCTCTATTATAAATCAGTACATGGTGTGTCTGTCTCCTCCCCCGGGCTCTGTAATCAGAGCTGAGATGCTCCAGCCACCTCCCACCTGTGTATAACAGAAGCTTTGGTAACCATGGCAACAAAAGCAACACAGTACACTCTGAATAATGGCTAAAATTTCCTGAAATGACCTCTTTTTCACAAAAACTGTAAAAGATATCAAACTGAAAAGATATAGCCAGATAGCTGAATATTTTGTGAACATTTTAAGGTTTGTTTGGCGTCTGTAGGTAAAAGTATGAAGGAGCTGAAACTTTTGGGAGCGGAAGAAGATTTTAAGGATCTGAAGCATGCTACCATTGACTACAATGTTAAAAAAAAGTGATAAAAAGCTTAATATTTTAAAAAGTATAAATGGTAGAAAAAAAGTTGAAAAAGTCCCATCATCAGCTGAAAGAGACGAACATTTTAATAGTTGAATGGTTTTAATAGCTTAAAGTATGCAGAAGTTACGCAGAGCCAAAAAACGTACGGAATAATAAACTAGAAAATGCATTTCCTGGGGAAAATGCGTGGGAATGCTGAATAGCTGAATTGCTAAAACGGCCCCCATCAAAACCGTCCCCATCAAAACTGCCCCCATCATACTGCCATCAAAACTGCCCTATCAAAATTGCCCCATCAAAACTGCCCCATCATATTGCCACCATCAAAACTGCCCCATCAGAATTGCCCCATCAAAACTGCCCCATCATATTGCCACCATCAAAACTGCCCCATCAGATTTGCCCCATCAAAACTGCCCCATCATATTGCCATCAAAACTATACAATCAGAATTGCCCCATACAAATTGTCCCCATCAAAACTGCCCCATCAGAATTGCCCCATCAAAACTGCCCCATCATATTGCCACCATCAAAACTGCCCCATCATATTGCCACCATCAAAACTGCCCCATCATATTGCCTTCAAAACTGCCCAATCAGAATTGCCCCATACAAATTGTCCCCATCAAAACTGCCCCATCAGAATTGCCCCATCAAAACTGCCCCATCATATTGGCACTATCAAAACTGCCCCATCATATTCCTCTATTATAAATCAGTACATGGTGTGCCTGTCCCCTCCCCTGGGCTCTGTAATCAGAGCTGAGATGCTCCAGCCACCTCCCCCCTGTGTATAACAGAAGCTTTGGTAACCATAGCAACAAAAGCAACACAGTACACTCTATTTAATAGCTAAAATTTCCTGAAATGACCACTAAACAAACAGCTTTTTCACAAAAACTGTAAATAACTGAATATTTTGTGAACATTTTAAAATTTGTTTGGCGTCTGTAGGTGAAAGTATGAAGGAGTTGAAACTTTTGGGAGCGGAAGAAGATTTTAAGGATCTGAAGCATGCTCCCATTGACTTCAATGTTAAAAAAAAGTGTTAAAAAGCTTAATATTTTAAAAAAGTATAAATAGTATAAAAAAAGTTGAAAAAGTCCCATCATCAGCTGAAAGAGACGAACATTTTAATAGTTGAATGGTTTTAATAGCTGAAAGTATGCAGAAGTTATGCAGAGCCAAAAAAACATACGGAATAAAATTAAATAATAAATAATAACTAGAAAATGCATTTCCTGGGGAAAATGCGTGGGAATGCTGAATAGCTGAATTGCTAAAACGGCCGCCATCAAAACTGCCCCATCATACTGCCATCAAAACTGCCCCATCAGAATTGCACCATCAAAACTGCCCCATCAGAATTGCCCCCATCAAAACTGCCCCATCAGAATTGCCCCCATCAAAACTGCCCCATCAGAATTGCCCTATCAAAACTGCCCCATCATATTGCCACCATCAAAACTGCCCCATCAAAACTGCCCCATCAAAACTGCCCCATCATATTCCTCTATTATAAATCAGTACATGGTGTGTCTGCCCCCTCCCCCGGGCTCTGTAATCAGAGCTGAGATACTCCAGCCACCTCCCCCCCTGTGTATAACAGAAGCTTTGGTAACCATGGCAACAAAAGCAACACAGTACACTCTGATTAATGGCTAAAATTTCCTGAAATTACCTCTAAACAAAAAGCTTTTTCACAAAAACTGTAAACGATATCAAACTGAAAAGATATAGCCAGATAGCTGAATATTTTGTGAACATTTTAAAGTTTGTTTGGCGTCTGTAGGTGAAAGTATGAACGAGTTGAAACTTTTGGTAGCGGAAGAAGATTTTAAGGATCTGAAGCATGCTCCCATTGACTTCAATGTAAAAAAAAAGTGATAAAAAGCTTAATATTTTAAAAAGTATAAATGGTAGAAAAAAAGTTGAAAAAGTCCCATCATCAGCTGAAAGCACAAACATTTTAATAGTTGAATGGTTTTAATAGCTGAAAGTATGCAGCAGTTACGCAGAGCCGAAAAACGTACGGAATAATAACGAAATAAAAATAAATAAAATTGAATAACAATAGTGGGACTGCTAAAGCATTCCCACTAACTAGAAAATGCATTTCCTGGGGAAAATGCGTGGGAATGCTGAATAGCTGAATTGCTAAAACGGCCCCCAGCAAAACTGCCCCTATCATACTGCCATCAAAACTGCCCCATCAGAATCGCCCCATCAAAATTGTCCCCATCAAAACTGCCCCATCATATTGCCACCATCAAAACTGCCCCATCAGAATTGCCCCATCAAAACTGCCCCATCATATTGCCACCATCAAAACTGCCCCCATCATATTGCCATCAAAACTGCCCCATCAGAATTGTCCCATCAAAACTGCCCCATCAGAATTGCCCTATCAAAACTGCCCCATCATATTGCCACCATCAAAACTGCCCCCATCATATTGCCATCAAAACTGCCCCATCAGAATTGTCCCATCAAAACTGCCCCATCAGAATTGTCCCATCAAAACTGCCCCATCATATTGCCACCATCAAAACTGCCCCATCATAATTGCCCCATCAAAACTGCCCCATCATATTCCTCTATTATAAATCAGTACATGGTTGGTCTGTCCCCTCCCCCGGGCTCTGTAATCAGAGCTGAGATGCTCCAGCCACCCCCCCCCCCCCCGTGTATAACAGAAGCTTTGGTAACCATGGCAACAAAAGCAACATAGTACACTCTATTTAATGGCTAAGATTTCCTGAAATGACCACTAAACAAAAAGCTTTTTCACAAAAACTGTAAAAGATATCAAACTGAAAAGATATAGCCAGATAGCTGAATATTTTGTGAACATTTTAAAGTTTGGCGTCTGTAGGTGAAAGTATGAAGGAGCTGAAGCTTTTGGGAGCTGAAGAAGATTTAAGGATCTGAAGCATGCTCCCATTGACTTCAGTGTTAAAAAAAAGTGATAAAAAGCTTAATATTTTAAAAAGTATAAATAGTAGAAAAAAAGTTGAAAAAGTCCCATCATCAGCTGAAAGAGACGAACATTTTAATAGTTGAATGGTTTTAATAGCTGAAAGTATGCAGAAGTTACGCAGAGCCAAAAAACGTACGGAATAATAAATAATAAATAAAGACGAATAACAATAGTGGGACTGCTAAAGCAATAATATATATGTGAGATAACAGTAAGTGGTCTTGCTATGCAAGAACACTTAATTAAATGTTTTTTGCCTGTCTGTCCAGTTATGCTTTTAGGAAATATCCTGCTTTTACAACTGAAGTGTCATGTGACTGACATGCCTTGAGATATATGTAGTAAACTTAGTATATTGTGCAATCCAAAAGTAACAAACATGCCCAGGTCAAAACATATCTATAGCGTTGTCAGATTTCCTGAACCAGCAGTTCAGTTGCAGGAACATTCAGGTAGACTTTTTGTTTTTTCTACAGAACCCTATGAGCACAAACACACAGAGCCCATTAGTAAGGCCCAGACCAACTATATTAGGTGGGGATCTGGAACTTTTGTCCTCCCCATTACTCTTCCTGTCCCTTCTATTGTGGATTGGGTGTGACAGGCAACCTCACTTGGCTGATTGTGGATATTGGGGTGGACCAAAATGCTGCTTTCCATCCTGAAGTCAGCACCATCAGAACAGATCAATCCAGGTTTTTGGGCACCTGGAGTGCTCTAGATAAAAACATGTATTGGAGGAGCATGCAGTTGGATCAGATTGTCAATTTAGGAATATTGACATCATTACATATTTTCTATAGGAGTCTTAGCTCTTAAACCTGTGCTTGTGATGCTTAAAGCAGTGTTTAACTTACAAGGTATAGGGACCTTTGCTGTGGCCCCTGACATCACTAAAGGGCCATACATAATTTTTGGTATATGTAATAAAAGGACTTTCAGACTGTAGAATTAGTGCGATTTGTATACACTACAGGTTATGAAGGAGATTGGATACATACTGCAGAAAGTGAGAATCTGGGGACATGATAAATTAGTGTAACACTGTCCTTGTTAGCCTGCTAGATTTTTGCTTAGGCAAATTTAGTTTGGCTCTCCTGTAACCAGCAGAGCTGTGTATGATTGCTTTAGGCTGCTCTGGGCTCTGCAGGCTGCAAGTCTGACTGCTTCACCATTTTCTGGAGCTTTCTAAAACATAGTGGGTATGAGAGTCAGATAAGCAGACTGAATATGTATGTAACTCAAGCCAATCCCTGGGAAGGTGTTGCCCAGAAGATGGTGGGTGAGTGCATAAATTGAGATTCAGAGAGCAGGGTTCTTTCCCTGGAGGGGAGGTCCCCAGCCAGGAGGGCTGCCAGCCTTCCTGGCCATCTTGTTTAGCTGAGCTAATCTGGGGGCCCATGGTTCTACAAGTCCTTGAGAGCCAGAATAGGGGTGCCACTAGGGATCTTATCTGGGAACTCTTCATAGGAGTCTGCCTGCTGGGGCCTGAATGAGAAATCCAAGTTATCAGGACAGCCCAGAGAGAGAATGGGATCCTTGTGACTGTTACTGCTGCCAACCCCTGCCACACTCAGGTAAAGTGTTTGTTACCAAAACATTTTATATTCCTGACATGTGCTTGCTGTACCATGTACTAGTATGAAAAAGTATCCTTTTCTCCTTGTATTGCTTCCTTTGTGTGAAATCCCTGGTGTTCCTGCCAGTCCCTCTGCTTTCCTATTAAAAACTGACCACACTAAGCAGGAGAACACACCGTGGTCAGTTCTCTTGCTATACTGGGAACTCAGCCCGCTCTCTTCCAATGATCAGACTTGTTGTCGTCCCCCAATCCCAGCCCCCCCCAGCACAGCCGTTCACTGAGAAGCTCAGTGTGCTGTTGCTTCTCCTCCCCCCAGTTCTAATGCAGCTGAGTACAGAGGGAAAGTGATCACTTATATAAAGGGGGAAAAAGGTATTTATAAGGTTTTTTTTATATTTATACACCAATTATTTTGCCTTTAATTTATTTTAAACAAAATGATTTGTTTTGCAAGGTGATCGTTTACAATCACTTTAAGGCTTGCCTGGCTTGGGACATTGTTAATGGTGTACCAGCGCTACCCACCTCATGTCCTAATACTTGGAGGACTGTGTTAAAAAGCTGCTGCTAAGGGAATAGTGTCCTAGCATTCTTGTTAGTGTTCTGGAGTATGCCACAGCTCCCTAATCCCCATCCAAGTTACTCCGCAATAAAACTTCTGAAGGGCAACCCTTAGACTGTTCCTTGAGCCAGAAGAGTAAAAGTTGCTGTTTGCTTGGTTGTACTGCATTAGTGGGAATAGAACCTGGGACACAAAACTATTGGGATAGTAGAGATCACTGCTATTACCCTTATACAAATCTGTGCTGCCATTTCTCCTACAGACTGCTGGAGAACCAGTACCTGTAGGCGGATCTTGGCCTCCAAGGGTTATATATTAACATAGGACTAGGTGTTGTAAACCATAAGTCATTCAATCTTACAAGAGTTCATACTTCATAGTTCTTTAGATAATTAGAAGCTGGATTATGTAGCCATTCTTGCCATAAACACTAATTTCTATATGCTCGTTAATGAATGCAGAGAAAAAAAAATATTTCTTGCCAATTCTTTCATTAGCTTAACAGACTACCTTTAACCTGCATTGTTAATACGTTTCTAGACATATAGCTTGTCCCCCATTCTCATATTGCAGCTACTTGGCCTAATGCATCTCTCTTCTCTGAGTACCGTATTTTATATTTTAGGAATAGAAAATCTTTTCATAGCTGCTATCCAGAAGGTCTTCCAGGGATAACACACTACTGGGTATTCCTGCAGACATTAGAAAGCAATAACAGTCAAACACAGAAATGTTTGAAATGAGAACATTGCGCTTCAAGTGAATATTGACTGCAGAGATGAAAACTTAAATAAGCAAATTTGTATTAATTTGATTTCCTTCAAATGTGACTGACTATAGACACTGTGCAGTATTATTGCATAAGACTGTAATAAATAATGGTGGGAAGTCACTTAGCTTCAATATGTTCCATGCAAAAAGTAACAATAATGAATGATCCCCATTTCCAAACTGTATTAAAGTTATTCACTTTGAGGTTGTCAGTTATGGTCAGGAATATTACAAAAGTGTAAGCTCCCTGTGCCAGTTCATACATTTAAATATTTGCATTTACCAACATAATTCATTTTTGTGCTTAAAGTGACACTAAACTAAATCCATATTCTCCAAAAATAATATACTTCCACTACTTAAAGAGAAAGTAAACTAAATATCTCCTAAACTTGCACAGTTTGGGGATATTTGCTGTATACATAGTTACATAGTTAGTAAGGTTGAATAAAGACACCAGTCCATCCAGTTCAACCTGAGTGTGGGTGAGTGTCTACAATTGTCCCTATCCCTGTACATTGTGTCTCATTAAGATGCTCATCTATTATATATTTATTTAATCTAAGGTACCCATATAAGGTATTTTTATCTATAGCGCCATATAGCTCCATCAATTTACGCAGAGCTCCACACATGCATTGCATACTCACATCGGTCCCTACCCTCAAGGAGCCCACAATCCAAGGTCCCAACTCACATTCATATACTAGCCAATTTTGGACAGAAGCCAATTAACTCACCAGCATGTCTTTGGAGAGCACTATACTGTGCCGATTACATCGACGCATGCGCTATAAAGGAATAGCCGCCCATGCCGTTTCTTCAGGGCCCTCTGCCATAACTGGCGGCTCCGTAACGACATTGCGGCTTTGACCAATCACAGCATCGGAGCCCGCAAACACGGAAGAAAAGCTGGGCAGGATGTCAGCCCTCTCAGCGGTGTGCGGGCGCCACTGTGAGGGCTTTGTTCTAAGGCGAAAATTTCATAATGAGCTAGTATGCGATGCATACTAGCTCATTATGCCTTTGTCTTACAAGGTTGTTTTTTTTTTGGCGTGGGGGGGGGTTTACAACACCTTTAATGGTCCTGTAATCAATTTTTTTCATAAAATTGTTTTTGTTTTTCTGCCTCCTTGTAACGTCCCTTGTGAAATCCCAAACCTCCCCATTTCCCCATCACTTCTGCTTGTTTAGAACAAGTAGAGCACTTTAGGTGTGGTCATGTGCACTGCTCTATGCATGCTACAAATCCCATAGTCCATCTAAGGAGCGAGCAAGAGGGTGGCTTCCATCCTACATACAGTGGAACCATGGAGAATGAACATAGCCACCCTCCAACAGGGAGTCAGATCACAGCAGCAAAGAAAGGAATTTAGAGATTTCGAGGGGAGCAATAGATGGGACTTTTTAACCACTTCTGGACCACCCTCCTTCAATATAAGTCAGTCCTTTGACGTTAAATACTGTCTTTATGGCAGCAGATAGCTGCCATAACCCTGGTATTTTCTTCAAAGGTGGGCGGTCCATAAACGTGGTCTCCACGGCGGATTTGCCACAAGATCACTTTTATCAGCGGCAGGAGAGGTGCCCATCCCCCTTCTTCCGCATCCCGATCGTCTCTGCCGTTTACCGGATCCGTCGGTAGCGGCGGAGACGGTCTGAACTTGACCCCTGCTTGGCACTAAGTTGAGTAAGGGAATGATGGCCCCCACTCGACTCTATGCCATTGGATGATGGCAGCGACGTCAATTGTCACTTACGCCCAACGGCCTTAAAGGGACAATTTTTTTTTTTAGTGCTTTTAAGTGTAAATGTGAGAAATTAGTTCTTTTTGACCCCAGATCTCACATTAAAGAGGTCCTGTCATGCTTTTTTTCTATTACAAGGGATGTTTCCATTCCTTGTAATAGGAATAAAAGTGATCCATTTTTTTTTTAACAAGGACAGTGTAGAAATAAAATAAATAAGAAAACCAAAAAAAAAATTTAAAGTTCCCCATCCCTCCGAGCTCGCGCGCAGAAGTGAACGCATACGTAAGTCACACCCACATATGAAAACTGTGTTCAAACCACACATGTGAGGTATCGCCTCGATCGTTAGAGCGAGAGCAATAATTGTAAGCATAGGACCTCCTCTGTAACTCAAAACTGGTAACCTGTAGAAAATTTTAAACGTTGCCTATGGAGATTTTTAAGTGCCAAAGTTTGTCACCATTCCACGAGCGGGTGCAATTTTGAAGCATGACATGTTGGGTATCAATTTACTCAGCGTAACATCATCTTTCACAATATAGAAAAAAATTGGGCTAACTTTACTGCATTCTTATTTTACAAAAAAGTGCATTTTTAAAAAAAAAAAAAAGTTTGTAAGACCACTGCAAAAATACATTGTGACATAAAGTATTGCAATGACCACCATTTTATTCTCTAGGGTGTCTGAAAAAAATATATAATGTTTGGGGGTTCTAAGTAATTTTCTAGCAAAAAAATTATTTTAACTTGTTAACGTGTTTAACTTGTAACTTGTGAAGGTGTCAATTTCAATAGGCCTCTTCCTTAAAGTGACTGTAAGGGTTCGTTTTTTTTTTAAATAACAAACATATCATACTTACCTCCACTGTGCAGCTCGTTTTGCACACAGAGTGGCCCCAAACCTGCTCTTCTGGGGTCCCTGGGGGATTACCTTGCGGCTGCGCTCCCGAGACCAGCATTCGGCGTTCATAGAGGCCAAATGCATGACTCAGCCCCACCCCCCGGCACCCGCGTCATTGGATTTGATTGACCGCAGTGGGAGCCAATGGCTGCGCTGCTATCAACCTATCCAATCAAGAGCCGAGAACCCCAGGCAGAAAGAAAGTGCTTCCCAGTGGGTCAAGTTCCAGGGCTCAGGTAAGTAAAACGGGGGGGGGGGGGGGCTGGGGGGCCAATCACTGCCAGGTGTTTTTTCACCTTACTGCATAGGATGCAGTAAGGTGAAAAAACACGTAGGTTTACAACCCCTTTAAGTGGTTAAAATGAAAGTGATTGTAAAGGCTATTTTTTTTATTAAAAAAAAAAAAAAGATATTATACTTACCTGCTTTGAGCAATGATATTGCACAGAGGTGTCCCTTACCTCCTCTTCTGGAGTTCCCCGCTGGTGCTCGCTACAGGCGAGCAAGCTTTCAATCCAGGTTGTGTGCATCTATAGACGCACAGCCCCAGTGAGCCCAGCCTCCCCTCACTCCTCACAGGAGAGTGATGGTTAGTAGCAGGGCTCCCGCTATTGCCTGTGTCTCCTGTGAGACCAGGAGCAGGGGAGAGCAGTGCTGCAACCAGGACAGTGCTGGATCTTAAGAGGAAGCATATAGTTGTTTAGGGATGGAGGAGGACAAGTAGTATTCTTTTTTGGGGGTTTTATTACCTTAATGCAGAGAAAAATAAAAACTTTTTGACTTTCAAATCACTTTAAGAATACATTAAACCAGAGTTTAGTGTCACTTCCCCTCCTGTACATTAAATGCCAAACTCCAGGCAATATAATCACTACCAATTAATATAGTTATGGTTTCAATAAAATAAATACATATATTGGTCTATGCTACTGTATGCTGGCCATACACGCACAGAAGTTTAGCCGAAACTGGTTGATTTCGGAAAGATTGTTTGACAAGCGTGCCATCAGTAGACCCAACTTTACAAAATGATTTAGACCGTGGGCCCAGCTAATGTCAATGGCTCTCAAGTGAAAACTTGTACCGTTTAACTAAATGTTGTAATTGAAACGATAAGAATATTCTGTCTTGGATAACAATAAAAACATATATAAATTATACAACAGTAACGACGATCATGGAAACAATCATGTAAAAGAAATTGAAGAGTGGGAGGAATCCAATCACCAAATATATTGTGCAGATGTAGAAAGATTCACTCGTCACCACGTGGTAATGTAGTCTGCTTACCAGAAGGTGTTAAGGATTAGGCATAGATGATAAATTCTCAATAGCATCCAGCAAATCCAGCCCACTGGAACCCCTCATCAGACCACAACATCCGTGGGATTTCCTTCACATATAAACATCTCCCAATGGTCACTTCAGAATTAGGCATTCAGGCATGTAGTCATCATATATCCGAGAAAAGAAAATGAAGGACCCATAGTGAAGCCCGTAATGATAGATAAAAAAACTTTTATTATAGTAACTTACAGTTGAAGCTTAAAACAGCATGCATCAATGATAGGAACAAACGGCTGCAGCAATCAGCGTACGGATGTCAACCTGCCTGACATGTTTCATCGTAACAGATGTCTTCAGAGGCATGGCTACAGCTACAACCGCACGCTATATATATGGTATGGTTAGTGGGTGGATCAGAGGGGATATAATCAAACTCATCACTAACAGCTGGGTAGGATGTGTGTCTTGTGCAGAGTGCCCTGGTGCTAACAGGATAAACCTGGTTAGCAACTGATGACAGCACACGGCCAATCAGAAAAAACAGAGGATAGGAAGAAAAAGAGGATGGCAACAGATGACTCAGTGCCACCTCATTGGTTAACCTATCTCTCAGTGAACAGAAAAAATTGAAAAATGCCAGATAAGCATGAACAGGTGACGAGGAAGAGCGCCGGCTGTGCGGTCCGGCTCAGGGACATGAAAAAGGCTAAAAATGTATTTTTGATTGATCAGACAAAAACCTGATATCATATAACTCAATATACACAATAAAAAATGGAAGAGAATTAACACCCGCACAGATAAGCTATGGGATTAACGCCTGTCATGCAGTATAGATCAAAGGCATAGAATAAAACGCTAGACTTTGTATAACAAATCAGTGCCTACATGGGATAAAAACACTAACCTATGTATAACAAACCAGCGACTCACATGCAACTAAGCAATAGACATTGTGAATGCGATTAATCGCACACACTTCAATAAAAATACATGCATGCAATATACATCAATATATGTGTTAAAATCAATACAGATGATTGTAAACATCATTTAAAAATATTGTTTTCAAAAAATATTGTTTTAAAAAATATTGTTTTAAAAAACTGACCTAGACCCAAGATTTGCAAATAAATAAAGGAGAAAAAACAAAAAATAAATAGAATGAATAAAAGAGTGTATTGATGCTAACTGTTATTAATGAAGCTATTAACATCCCACTCTACGTTTAACCCATATGGCGTATAGCATTTGAGGGTGTGTATCCATCGCGTTTCCAACCTCGAGATTTCTCTCTTGGTGTAACTACCTCTCCAATGGGGTGTGAAACGATCAATGGCGGTAATCAGAGTCCCTACTGGATTTCTGTTATGACATTCTAAATAGTGACGTGAGACCGTGTGCTTAGGAAAACCTTTCTTTATGTTTTTTATATGTTCCTTTATTCGCACATTCATGGCTCTCATAGTGCGGCCTACATACTGTAGACCGCATGGACAAGTCAATAAGTACACAACATTTTTTGAGGTGCAGGTGATGAAAGTATCTATATCATAGACCTTTGTGGTGGAGTTAGATTTAAATTGACAAGTTTTCCTATTTTTATCGCCATTTATGCGACACACTTTACATTTGCGACATGGGAAAAAACCTTTTGAGTTCTGAAAAAAGGAGACCCTATTGGGGGCATCAAGAACATTAGGGGCAACCTGCAGCCTTAGGGGGGGTACTCCCCTATAGATAACTTGTGGGCGTTCAGGTAAGGATGGGCCCAACACTTTATCGTTTTTTAACACGGCCCAATGTTTTCTAAGAATTTTCTTTATATCATAATGTTGTCGAGAGTAGGTGGTCACTAAAGAAAACTCATGAATATTATTATTCTTAGTGGTTCTATCTGTGCCCTTTATCATATTGGCCCTATCCAAGCCAGCAACCTCATTTATGGTTTTGTCCAAGTCTGCACCAGAGTACCCCTTCTCCACAAATTTGGTTTTTAAGTCAGAGGCCTGCATCAAAAAGTCATGTTTAAAGGTACAATTACGCCTTAGGCGAATAAACTGGCTTTTAGGAACCGCTTTTAACCAGGAGGGATGGTGACAACTCCCCTGACTAATATAGCCATTACGATCTGTCTCCTTGAAAAAAGTGGTGGTTGTAAATTTATTGTCACAGATCCGTATATTCAAATCCAAAAAATGGATAGCAACCTTGCTCATTTCAAATTGCAGAGAGATACCAAGGGTGTTCTGATTCAGCTCCTGCATGTAATTGGTCAATGATGTTTCATCTCCATCCCATAGGAGGAGGATGTCGTCTATATACCTGCCCCAGTACACCAATTCTGGCCGTCTGTCAGCATAGACGACATCCTCCTCCCACTTGGCCATGAACAGATTAGCCATACTGGGCGCAAATTTTGCGCCCATGGCTACACCTCTGGTTTGGAGGTAGCAAGAACCCCCAAACCAGAAGTAGTTATGCATCATGGCAAACCTTAGCAGGAGTAAGATGAACTCCCTCTGTGGGGGGGCCAGTTGGTCATCTCTACCAAGGAAGGTCTCAACTGCATGCATACCATCTGAGTGGGATATGATGGTATACAAAGAGGACACATCGGCAGTAGCCATGATGTAACCCTCCTTCCACACCAAGGTATCCAGTATCTGTAAGACCTGGGAAGAGTCCCTCAAAAAAGAAGGGGTCTGGGATACCAGGGGTTGTAAAAATCCATCTATATATTTCCCAATACGGGAAGTGACAGAATCTAGCCCGCTGATAATGGGCCTCCCAGGTGGGTTAACTAAACTTTTGTGAATTTTTGGTAAAAAGTAAATTACCGGAATCCTGGGAGCCATAGGGACCAAAAAGGCTTTTTCTTTTTTGTTAATCAGTTGTTCGTTAAACCCCTTTTCAATAAGTTTCTGCAATTCCCTTTTATATCTGACAGTAGGATCATGAGGAAGGGGAAAGTATGTGTCAGTATCCGAAAGAATTCTCCTCATCTCTGAGATGTAGGCAACCTTGTCCAAGACAACTATCCCTCCACCCTTATCAGCAGGGCGAACGATTATGTCGTCCCGATCTTTAAGGGTTTTCAACCCGTCCTGAAATTTCTGATTGTTTGGATCCCTCCGAATTTTCAATTTTTCCAGATCATTCAAGACTAGATCTTTAAAAACTGAAATGGATGGTGGCACAAAACCCGGCGGGTTGAATAACGAGGCATTCGCAAGGGCAGAATATCTAATTCCATTAGTAGTATGTTCGGATCTAGCAATGGGTTGAGACAGGAAGTGTCTTTTAATGCTCATCTTCCTGATATATTTCTGTACATCAATAAAAGCATTGAATTTACTCAATGGTTTATCAGGTGCATATTTAAGCCCATGATTTAGTACAAATTTTTCATTTTCACTTAAAGTGGCCTTGCTGAGATTAAAAATCCCGATATTGTTTACATTCTCCTTCTTTTTCGTTCTGTGCCTCCTCCCCCCTCTGGACCCTCTTTTGGTTCGCCGTCCCTCTTGTTCTTTTGGGAACCCTTCGGAAAAAAAGGGGTGGAAGGTGGACCCAGGGGGGGTGGAGGACCTCTAGGTGGATATTGAGAATTTCTAGGCGGATAATAACCAGGAGAATCCCAATTAGAGCGTTCCCTGGTGTGATAACCAGCCCTGGGAGTGTGCTGTGATGGATGATCCACAATAATTCGATTGTCATATCCATCATAGTGGTCAGTGTATTCCCTATTAAGGGGTTCATAATAATTGTTAGTAGGAAAATTAGCAGAATTATTCCTAGGTGGATGGCTATACTGAACGTGACCTTCCCTCCCATCATGGGTCCTAGTCCGCGGCTGCCTTGGTTTAGGTCCTTTTCTAGGACCCACCTTCTTCCAGCCATTCCCGGGCTTACTCCCCCGAGAATTGCCAGCATGATGGGAAGGAATCACAGGCATAGAAGTGGATTCAACGTGTGGTCTATTCAGAGACTCATTATTTCCATTAGCCATAGCAGCTCTTCTAATTTGCCATTTAAAAACCTGATTGGTTCTGTAATCCTCCTGATCTCTGGAATACTTTTTCTTTTTCTTAAATTTCTGATCAATATCCTCTTTTTCCAAAGTTTTTTTAAGGTTGTCAGACTTATTTCTATATTCATCTAGTTCCTTATAGGGTATTAATTTGGTTTTAACCTCACTGATCTCTTCGTCTAATTTATTAAGTTTTCTCCTTTTTCTCCCTATTAGAAAGCGTAAGAGATCCAATCCAACATCGTTGAAATATTTATACCACCCAGGGATATCAGTGTCATCTTCATGGGGTGAAACCTCAAACCTGAGGCTTCTAGGAACCATTTGATCATCCAAATATTTTTCTAGAAAGGCAACATCCCAGTTACCATGTATTTCAGCAACCATGAGGTTCTTTAAACGCATAAAAAGACCTCCCAAGTCATTATTCTGTTGATCAGCAGCATCATTAAAAACATCTTTAAGATCAATGCATCTAGAGCTACGAAACTCGAAGATATCCATAATAGTCACCTTAATAAATTACATTAAATATGTAATGCAATAGAAGAACAGCAGCAAATAAATATATCAAAACAATAATGGCATAAAACAAGTAAAAATTCGCGCTGAACTGAAAAAAGCAAGCGGCCAGCAAAGTTCGTAGATAACAAACAAAAAGTCACATGCATAAAAATTATTGCGGCGCTGAAAAGTTCAAAAATGAAATTGAAGAGTGGGAGGAATCCAATCACCAAATATATTGTGCAGATGTAGAAAGATTCACTCGTCACCACGTGGTAATGTAGTCTGCTTACCAGAAGGTGTTAAGGATTAGGCATAGATGATAAATTCTCAATAGCATCCAGCAAATCCAGCCCACTGGAACCCCTCATCAGACCACAACATCCGTGGGATTTCCTTCACATATAAACATCTCCCAATGGTCACTTCAGAATTAGGCATTCAGGCATGTAGTCATCATATATCCGAGAAAAGAAAATGAAGGACCCATAGTGAAGCCCGTAATGATAGATAAAAAAACTTTTATTATAGTAACTTACAGTTGAAGCTTAAAACAGCATGCATCAATGATAGGAACAAACGGCTGCAGCAATCAGCGTACGGATGTCAACCTGCCTGACATGTTTCATCGTAACAGATGTCTTCAGAGGCATGGCTACAGTTACAACCGCACGCTATATATATGGTATGGTTAGTGGGTGGATCAGAGGGGATATAATCAAACTCATCACTAACAGCTGGGTAGGATGTGTGTCTTGTGCAGAGTGCCCTGGTGCTAACAGGATAAACCTGGTTAGCAACTGATGACAGCACACGGCCAATCAGAAAAAACAGAGGATAGGAAGAAAAAGAGGATGGCAACAGATGACTCAGTGCCACCTCATTGGTTAACCTATCTCTCAGTGAACAGAAAAAATTGAAAAATGCCAGATAAGCATGAACAGGTGACGAGGAAGAGCGCCGGCTGTGCGGTCCGGCTCAGGGACATGAAAAAGGCTAAAAATGTATTTTTGATTGATCAGACAAAAACCTGATATCATATAACTCAATATACACAATAAAAAATGGAAGAGAATTAACACCCGCACAGATAAGCTATGGGATTAACGCCTGTCATGCAGTATAGATCAAAGGCATAGAATAAAACGCTAGACTTTGTATAACAAATCAGTGCCTACATGGGATAAAAACACTAACCTATGTATAACAAACCAGCGACTCACATGCAACTAAGCAATAGACATTGTGAATGCGATTAATCGCACACACTTCAATAAAAATACATGCATGCAATATACATCAATATATGTGTTAAAATCAATACAGATGATTGTAAACATCATTTAAAAATATTGTTTTCAAAAAATATTGTTTTAAAAAATATTGTTTTAAAAAACTGACCTAGACCCAAGATTTGCAAATAAATAAAGGAGAAAAAACAAAAAATAAATAGAATGAATAAAAGAGTGTATTGATGCTAACTGTTATTAATGAAGCTATTAACATCCCACTCTACGTTTAACCCATATGGCGTATAGCATTTGAGGGTGTGTATCCATCGCGTTTCCAACCTCGAGATTTCTCTCTTGGTGTAACTACCTCTCCAATGGGGTGTGAAACGATCAATGGCGGTAATCAGAGTCCCTACTGGATTTCTGTTATGACATTCTAAATAGTGACGTGAGACCGTGTGCTTAGGAAAACCTTTCTTTATGTTTTTTATATGTTCCTTTATTCGCACATTCATGGCTCTCATAGTGCGGCCTACATACTGTAGACCGCATGGACAAGTCAATAAGTACACAACATTTTTTGAGGTGCAGGTGATGAAAGTATCTATATCATAGACCTTTGTGGTGGAGTTAGATTTAAATTGACAAGTTTTCCTATTTTTATCGCCATTTATGCGACACACTTTACATTTGCGACATGGGAAAAAACCTTTTGAGTTCTGAAAAAAGGAGACCCTATTGGGGGCATCAAGAACATTAGGGGCAACCTGCAGCCTTAGGGGGGGTACTCCCCTATAGATAACTTGTGGGCGTTCAGGTAAGGATGGGCCCAACACTTTATCGTTTTTTAACACGGCCCAATGTTTTCTAAGAATTTTCTTTATATCATAATGTTGTCGAGAGTAGGTGGTCACTAAAGAAAACTCATGAATATTATTATTCTTAGTGGTTCTATCTGTGCCCTTTATCATATTGGCCCTATCCAAGCCAGCAACCTCATTTATGGTTTTGTCCAAGTCTGCACCAGAGTACCCCTTCTCCACAAATTTGGTTTTTAAGTCAGAGGCCTGCATCAAAAAGTCATGTTTAAAGGTACAATTACGCCTTAGGCGAATAAACTGGCTTTTAGGAACCGCTTTTAACCAGGAGGGATGGTGACAACTCCCCTGACTAATATAGCCATTACGATCTGTCTCCTTGAAAAAAGTGGTGGTTGTAAATTTATTGTCACAGATCCGTATATTCAAATCCAAAAAATGGATAGCAACCTTGCTCATTTCAAATTGCAGAGAGATACCAAGGGTGTTCTGATTCAGCTCCTGCATGTAATTGGTCAATGATGTTTCATCTCCATCCCATAGGAGGAGGATGTCGTCTATATACCTGCCCCAGTACACCAATTCTGGCCGTCTGTCAGCATAGACGACATCCTCCTCCCACTTGGCCATGAACAGATTAGCCATACTGGGCGCAAATTTTGCGCCCATGGCTACACCTCTGGTTTGGAGGTAGCAAGAACCCCCAAACCAGAAGTAGTTATGCATCATGGCAAACCTTAGCAGGAGTAAGATGAACTCCCTCTGTGGGGGGGCCAGTTGGTCATCTCTACCAAGGAAGGTCTCAACTGCATGCATACCATCTGAGTGGGATATGATGGTATACAAAGAGGACACATCGGCAGTAGCCATGATGTAACCCTCCTTCCACACCAAGGTATCCAGTATCTGTAAGACCTGGGAAGAGTCCCTCAAAAAAGAAGGGGTCTGGGATACCAGGGGTTGTAAAAATCCATCTATATATTTCCCAATACGGGAAGTGACAGAATCTAGCCCGCTGATAATGGGCCTCCCAGGTGGGTTAACTAAACTTTTGTGAATTTTTGGTAAAAAGTAAATTACCGGAATCCTGGGAGCCATAGGGACCAAAAAGGCTTTTTCTTTTTTGTTAATCAGTTGTTCGTTAAACCCCTTTTCAATAAGTTTCTGCAATTCCCTTTTATATCTGACAGTAGGATCATGAGGAAGGGGAAAGTATGTGTCAGTATCCGAAAGAATTCTCCTCATCTCTGAGATGTAGGCAACCTTGTCCAAGACAACTATCCCTCCACCCTTATCAGCAGGGCGAACGATTATGTCGTCCCGATCTTTAAGGGTTTTCAACCCGTCCTGAAATTTCTGATTGTTTGGATCCCTCCGAATTTTCAATTTTTCCAGATCATTCAAGACTAGATCTTTAAAAACTGAAATGGATGGTGGCACAAAACCCGGCGGGTTGAATAACGAGGCATTCGCAAGGGCAGAATATCTAATTCCATTAGTAGTATGTTCGGATCTAGCAATGGGTTGAGACAGGAAGTGTCTTTTAATGCTCATCTTCCTGATATATTTCTGTACATCAATAAAAGCATTGAATTTACTCAATGGTTTATCAGGTGCATATTTAAGCCCATGATTTAGTACAAATTTTTCATTTTCACTTAAAGTGGCCTTGCTGAGATTAAAAATCCCGATATTGTTTACATTCTCCTTCTTTTTCGTTCTGTGCCTCCTCCCCCCTCTGGACCCTCTTTTGGTTCGCCGTCCCTCTTGTTCTTTTGGGAACCCTTCGGAAAAAAAGGGGTGGAAGGTGGACCCAGGGGGGGTGGAGGACCTCTAGGTGGATATTGAGAATTTCTAGGCGGATAATAACCAGGAGAATCCCAATTAGAGCGTTCCCTGGTGTGATAACCAGCCCTGGGAGTGTGCTGTGATGGATGATCCACAATAATTCGATTGTCATATCCATCATAGTGGTCAGTGTATTCCCTATTAAGGGGTTCATAATAATTGTTAGTAGGAAAATTAGCAGAATTATTCCTAGGTGGATGGCTATACTGAACGTGACCTTCCCTCCCATCATGGGTCCTAGTCCGCGGCTGCCTTGGTTTAGGTCCTTTTCTAGGACCCACCTTCTTCCAGCCATTCCCGGGCTTACTCCCCCGAGAATTGCCAGCATGATGGGAAGGAATCACAGGCATAGAAGTGGATTCAACGTGTGGTCTATTCAGAGACTCATTATTTCCATTAGCCATGTATTTTTATTGAAGTGTGTGCGATTAATCGCATTCACAATGTCTATTGCTTAGTTGCATGTGAGTCGCTGGTTTGTTATACATAGGTTAGTGTTTTTATCCCATGTAGGCACTGATTTGTTATACAAAGTCTAGCGTTTTATTCTATGCCTTTGATCTATACTGCATGACAGGCGTTAATCCCATAGCTTATCTGTGCGGGTGTTAATTCTCTTCCATTTTTTATTGTGTATATTGAGTTATATGATATCAGGTTTTTGTCTGATCAATCAAAAATACATTTTTAGCCTTTTTCATGTCCCTGAGCCGGACCGCACAGCCGGCGCTCTTCCTCGTCACCTGTTCATGCTTATCTGGCATTTTTCAATTTTTTCTGTTCACTGAGAGATAGGTTAACCAATGAGGTGGCACTGAGTCATCTGTTGCCATCCTCTTTTTCTTCCTATCCTCTGTTTTTTCTGATTGGCCGTGTGCTGTCATCAGTTGCTAACCAGGTTTATCCTGTTAGCACCAGGGCACTCTGCACAAGACACACATCCTACCCAGCTGTTAGTGATGAGTTTGATTATATCCCCTCTGATCCACCCACTAACCATACCATATATATAGCGTGCGGTTGTAGCTGTAGCCATGCCTCTGAAGACATCTGTTACGATGAAACATGTCAGGCAGGTTGACATCCGTACGCTGATTGCTGCAGCCGTTTGTTCCTATCATTGATGCATGCTGTTTTAAGCTTCAACTGTAAGTTACTATAATAAAAGTTTTTTTATCTATCATTACGGGCTTCACTATGGGTCCTTCATTTTCTTTTCTCGGATATATGATGACTACATGCCTGAATGCCTAATTCTGAAGTGACCATTGGGAGATGTTTATATGTGAAGGAAATCCCACGGATGTTGTGGTCTGATGAGGGGTTCCAGTGGGCTGGATTTGCTGGATGCTATTGAGAATTTATCATCTATGCCTAATCCTTAACACCTTCTGGTAAGCAGACTACATTACCACGTGGTGACGAGTGAATCTTTCTACATCTGCACAATATATTTGGTGATTGGATTCCTCCCACTCTTCAATTTCATTTTTGAACTTTTCAGCGCCGCAATAATTTTTATGCATGTGACTTTTTGTTTGTTATCTACGAACTTTGCTGGCCGCTTGCTTTTTTCAGTTCAGCGCGAATTTTTACTTGTTTTAAATCATGTAAAAGAGTTTAATCTGTCAGTTATTGGGCAATTCACTTTCGACCAACGAATAATCGTTCAATCTGCAAACGGCCGAAATCCTGTGCGTGTATGACCAGCAGTAGTGTTCGTACTGGGGGCCAATCAGGTGTGCTGCAGAAACATGACACCGTCAGAAGGCGAGAGCAGAAAGATTGCCTATCGCATACTGCTCCCTTCACTGTCAAGCTAATGGAAGGTTGTTAGTCATTAGCATAGTTAGTATAGTTAAATAAGAGGGAAAATATAGTTTTCATGTGTAACCTTGCACAATTGTAATCATTAAGGAGTAATTATAAACCCAATCATGACTGATGTTTATTAAAAGAAACCTGTCACTATGCTAAAAAAGTAAAGACAGGTTCCCATGATAGGTTCTCCCTTCCTTGATACTTTTGCTGTGCTCACTCACTGCACCAGTCATCTCTTGGAGCTCTTAGAAATGTTTGGTACTTGAAGTATGGGAGGGGTACTTTATTCCTTCCTCCCAGGACGCAAAGCTTGGGGCTGAACAGGCTAATTGACTGGCTTGTACACTGTAAATGTGGGAGAAGGGGCAGAGGGCACGAGGTCTGTGTGAGCTCCAACATGGAGCTTACAGAGGCATTAGACTTGACATTTTCTCAGAAAAACAGAAAGGTGACGAACCATGGGGAAGGTAAGTATCATTGGTTGGAGAAAAGGCCTAACCTGTCACTTTGCCTTGACTATGAAACCTGTCACTTTGCCTGGACTATGAAAAGTGACAAATTTTCTTTTGGTAGAAGCACCAAGAGCATTTATATCATACCTTTCTTATGTCCAATAATCCTTTATTTTTTGCCTGGGGATCACTTATGCCTTATTTCCACTGAGCGGATCGGTTCGGTAAGGTACGCTATTTTGGGTGTTTCCATTATGAAAGCGGCCCATACAACCAAATCGAACCGTTCCATTCAGGGTCCTGCTTCAGATGTGGGGCCATAGAAAATGGAACGGCTCGGTTAGGGCGGAGCTACGATACATTCCACTGATTGGCTGACAGAAAACCCTCTGCTGTGCTATATTGAGGCATTTTTTCTAAACCCTGTATGGCCCCTTGTGGTCCCACTTGCAGTGGAAACGCTCACCAGAATAGACCGGACCCATTCTAGGCCATTCAAACTGTACCGACCCGAACCGATCCGCTCAGTGGAAACAAGACATTATTTTCCAGGTGTATACTGAATGACATGGTTACCCACTAATCAAGGACAATGCTATTTTAGTTTGTGTTGGAAGGATGCGCAAAATAAGGAAGACTGAAAAATTGAGTTAATTAGCAGCAGTAATACTCTGGTGTATACTGTCTTATCCTCCTTCCATTGTTTTAAGTACCTAGCATGTTGTCAGGCATCTGCAAGCCCATGTAAAAGAAGCCTTAAAGTAAAAATGATGGTCTGGATTTAAGGAAATAATAAGACACCTTGGTTTTACATCACTACTTGCCTATCACAATTAAATAAAAAAAATAAATAAAAGCTACCACTAACAACATCTTATGACGTTTGTGAATTTACTGGAACAAAAAAATAATTTCCCTATTGTGACATAAGCAGATGCCCGATACAAATATATTTGCTTCATCTGTTGTTTTCTGAAGAAAATAGGGTTTATGTCAATGATAATGGAATACTGCAAAGCTATTGAACTGGCTATATTTGAGACAGATGTGGTCATCTTTGATTTTTGTTGCCTCAGCTCTATAGAGAAGCAATATAGAATTTAGTATGTTGTATTTTTTCCACTGAGACCTGGCCTACCAGTATGTTTTTTTAGTATCTGTGATAAATACTGGTTTATTATGTTTGGTAGGTAGAGAAAGACATTTAAAGAAGTAATAATATAAAGGTAAATCATATTATCTTTGTAATGTTTATTCAAAACTGTGGCAAAATTTTACTGATCTCCTTTCACTTTTTACATTTCAATAATATGCCCACAAAGACCATTTATGCTCCTGTTTTCTGTGTAAATTTCCTTTTCGTATTAATTTAAAAGTTTTGTGTTCTAAATCCTAAAGGATTAGTTCATTTTTCCCACAAAACTGCCTATGAAGGTAAGGGGTGCCTGTAGATGAAAACCAACAGTGCAGTATTGATTAAAGCTAAATATTAAAAAATGTGTATAAATCTAGTAGGCTGCCAACATTCCACTAGACATATAGTGTAAATACAAATTAAAACAATAATAATGTGGCGCACCAAATAGTGACAGAATATAAAAACTGTGAAAGAAAAGTGGATATACTGGAACCAACAGTATCTTATAAATAAATATAACAATATATAGTGTGTATAAAAAACTTGGTGTTCCAGAAATGAACAAATCAAAAAATGTAAAAATTAAAAAAGTTCTTGAATAAACGAAAATGCGCAACTTGAAAATAAATCGTGTGTTTGGAAAAGTCTCTCAAACTTCTCTCGGTGATATCAAACTTGATCTTGTGTATAAACAAAAGATAAGGTTGGCACGCTTACTAGACTTGGTGGACTCATATACTGTCAAAGTGAAATTGGTGATCCATGAAAATGAGTATAAAACAAAAAAAACACAGATAGTGTAACACTGTATGGTGGGTTTATTGTAAAGAGATGGGGTAGACAATCAAAAAGTTCCATAAAATGCTGGTATCCTTCGGTTATAAAACAGTGTACGGTAATTTCAGGAGCGTTATCCAACGCATTTCATCCAATTGGACATCACCTGGGGTAAAGCTAAATATTGCCAATTCTAAAATTGTAGGCCTATTATGTATCTCCAGGAGCTTAGGATAGAAACTCTCTGAGATGGTGCCTCCCCCCCATCCTGCCTTGTTGCTAGAACATTGCTAAAATGATCCCTGATGATCCCTGCCGTTACTGCTCACCCCCACTATTATAGGAGCAAGCTTTCTCCAATTCAAATCCTTATGCATTCATAGGTTGCTATCTTCTTCAGCAGTGCTGAGCTAAAAAGCTACTGCAATAGGCAAGAGGGCGTGCGCAGGGATTTGAATCGGATTGTAGTCCGTGTGTGAATCGGATTCTAGGTAGGTGGTAATGGATATACCTTAAAGGATAAGTTCACAGTTTCACAAAAAGTAATAAATGCACATTTTTTTGCAGGTAAAAAAATGTGCATTCATTATTTTTTGTTGCAGAAGCCAGTAAAGCGTTGCGCCAGCGGTCAGCAGGTTGCTCATGCCATGCAGGGTCTCCTGCAGATCTGTCAGTGTATCGGCTTGCTCGTACCTCGTATAAGGAAGCCGATACATGCTGACAGGAAGAATGAATGAACTAACACGGCGCTCAAAGCGCCATGGTAGTTCATTGAAAACTACAAGCCGACAGCCGCAAAGGCTGCTGGACCTCATTGTTTTCCATTCACTGAGCACTGTAAATGAGTGACGTGGCCGAGTGGGGCATTTTTTTTTATTTTGACAGCTAGCGATTGGAGCTACCTGTCACAGCGGGCGGTGCGGGGCTGGGTGCATTCATAACATATTACTGAATATGGGTGTAACATGTTATGAAAAGTAAACTTATCCTTTAATTTTGATCTTTATTATCTAAGGAAAACTGGCCCAAAATAGTAAAAAAAAAAAACTATTTTTTTTTAAATTTAGCTGTATATTTTTTGCCATAACCATGACCTACCACCAAAAGAATAACCCAAAACAAATTCTGCTACTCCAAACAATTGCAGCGATACCACATATGTGTATATAATTTGATGTTTGTACCCGTAGTAGGACCAAGAAACAGTAATGCGCATTTTGTTTTGTTTTTTTATCCTATCTAAAGAACACTAATCCTGACCTTTGACCCTAACCCTGACACAGACCTAGATCAAACCCTGATCTATCTATTTTATCCTAATTTGTTTTAGGCCCCTTCCCCACGAGGCGGATCCGTTTCAGCAGAGTTCGCTAGCTCAGTAGGGGATCTCCGCTGAGCCGGCGGATGACAGGTCCGTCTTTGCTCACTGAGCAGGGCGGGACATGTCAGAGCCCCGCTAAGCTCTATGGGGAGATCGGATGAAAACGGACTGCATGTCTGTTTTCATCAGATCTCATCCGATCCGCCAAGACGGATGACAGACGTATCATATCATACGCCATACATCTGTTTTGAGCTGATTGGATGGCAGACGGGTGTCAGCGGACACATCTCAGCTGACATCCGCCTGCCCATAGGAGTCAATGGATGGCCTGCTTGGATCCGCCTGAAAAACTGACAGGCGGATCTGAGCGGGCTTGTCATGTGAAAGGGGCCTTATTTATTTTCTTTCAAACACTTTTAAATTACAAACGTCTCTTCTAGCAAGGAGAAAAAGATACAATGTATCTTTTTCACATTTCAAGAAAAAAGGAGGTACAGGGACAAGCTGTACAATGACTGATCACCGTGATAGCCAACCACAGGCTATTATAGTGATCATATAATCAAGAGCTAGCCAACCACAGGATATCATAGTGAGCAAGTGATCAAGCGCTAATCCTCCCAGCTCCCGATCTTTAGTACGAGACCTGGAACTGTCAATGACAGCTCAGTCACTGTGCTGGGAGCATGCTGCACAGCCAGTGCCAGGGCAAGGTCATCTGGTGCCCATGGCGAAGACAACAAACTGTGCCCCCTTCCCCCAGGTGGAGTAGCAGGTGGGGTGGGGTTAGTAGCAATGCACACAGCACACCTCACCGAAACGTATGTTACGTATACTCCATCCACACAGCCTCCCTCCTGTGCACAGACCGGGAAGTGACGTGTATGGTGTCACTTCCTGGACCGGAGCTGTCATTCTCCAGGATCAGTGCCGTGGGGATGCAGCTGATGGCACATGATCTGTGTTCCATCAGCTGCAGTTGAGTAGAAAGGAGACATCCAGGTTCTGAAATGCACCTTCATCTAAATAGACAAAAATCCTTGCACCGGCCCTGCCAACCTGTACTGCTGAGACTATAAAAGCCCTGATCCAGGCAGCCAGACTTTGACAGCAGCTAAAGTTGGGAGAGCGCATCCTCCTCTCCAAAAGCTGCTATGGCTGCTGCTGCAGAGAGGAGGCACACAGTGGGCACTTCCTCAGCTCAGTGTGCTGACTGTAGTAGACAGGGCCGTAGATAATTTTTCCTTCTGTGAGGAGTTTAGCTTGTGACTGAGCTGTGTTTTTACTGTCCACCAACCGCAGCCCCTTAAACTGCAAAGTTAGCAGACGGGGGCACCTGGCTGTCACTCAGCAGACAGTAGCACCCCTGAAACATGACCCATTCACTCTTTAGTTGGGGTCTTAAAACAGGCATTGAGGAGCCAACAATAATGTCTCACCACCTGTCAAGTGCCCTATGAAGTGCGATTCACTGCAGATCACTCTTTAGAAGGCACCACAAGTGTAAACAAGCCCTTACTGTGTAACCTGAACAGGTGCAAAGGAGACCATCTTGTGGCAGGCAGTGCAGTCGCTGATTTTTTTTTTTTTAACCTGCAAATCTAAAAAAAAACTGCAAGTGCACTGCATACCACAGTATGGTGCCCTTTGCACCTGCTCTGGTGGCACACTAAGACTTGATAATAGCCAAGCCATCCTTACTGTGAAACCTTACCTGCATTGCATAGGGCACCATTTTGTAGTAAGCAGTGCATTCACAGCTTTTTATAACACATACAGTGTATAAAAAGTCTACACACCCCTGTTAAAATGTCAGGCTTCTGTGATGTAAAGAAAAATGAGACACCTTTAATGTGACCTATAAACTGTACAACTCAATTGAAAAACTAACTGAAATCTTTTAGCTGGGAAAGTAAAACTAAAAAACTAAAATAATGCAGTTGCATAAGTGTGCACAGCCTCTTATAACTGGGGATGTAGCTGTGTTCAGAATTAAGCAATCTTATTCAAACTCCTGCTAAATAGGAGTCAGTACACACCTGCCATCATTTAAAGTGCCTCTGATTAACCCTAAATAAAGTTCAGCTGTTCTAGTAGGTCTTTCCTGACATTTTCTTAGTCGCATCCTACGGCAAAAGCCATGGTCCACAGAGAGCTTCCAAAGCATCAGAGGGATCTCATTTTTAAAAGGTATCAGTCAGGAGAAGGGCACAAAATAATTTCCATGGCATTAGATATACCATGAAACACAGTGAAGACAGTCATTAAAGCGGAGGGTCACATAAAAATTGAACCGCCGCTTTTTGGAACCCTCGCCCCCTCCGGTGTCACATTTGGCACCTTTCAGGGGGAAGGGGGGTGCAGATACCTGTCTAATACAGGTATTTGCACCCACTTCCGGGAGTCTACGCCTCTTCCTGTCCCCCCGCGCTGTCTGCTGGGACACACACGGGTCCCAGAGACAGCAGGGACCGTTCTGATTGTGCAGCGCGACTCGCGCATGCGCAGTAAGGAACCGGGAAATGAAGCCGCAAAGGCTTCATTTCCTGATTCCCTTACAGAAGATGGCGGCGGCAGCGCCCGAGAGCCGAGCGACAGTTTGGCCTTGGGTAACGACATAGCTGGACCCTGAGACAGGTAAGTGTCCTTATTTTAAAAGTCAGCAGCAGCATATGTAGCTGCTGACATTTAACATTTTTTTTTTTTCGCGGGACTCCCTCTTTAAGTGGAGAAAATATGGCACAACAGTGACATTACCAAGAACTGGATGTCCCTCCAAAATTGATGAAAAGACAAAAAGAAAACTGGTCAGTGAGGCTGGCAAGAGGCCTACAGCAACATTAAAGGAGCTGCAGGAATATCTGGCAAGTACTGGCTGTGTGGTACATGTGACAACAATCTCTCGCATTCTTCATACAGTATGTCTGGGCTATGGGGTAGAGTGTGACATGGAGATCTTTATACCTACCTCACTTACACGCTTATTGATACATCAAATAAGTGAATACAACCTTGTCTGCATAAGAACCGACCCATGCGGTTGCCGCTATAACCAATGAAATTAAGAACGAATAATAACTGTGCGAAAAGGATAACAATCTAATTTATTCAAACTTACTATTGTACAGAAAAGAAACTTGTAATATTGTTATAAAGGACATTCAAGTGCTATCAGTATATCAGGACAAATTGTGGGATAGGGAAAGTTACAGAAAAAATGAAGTCACACACTAAGAAAAGTGGAAGAGGTATATTTACTGAGAAACCTTACGTGCCCTCATGCTTCTTAGATCGCGAACCAAATAGACTGAACCAGGGGTCTTTATTCTGGTATATACACACACACTTGTTAAACCCCACCCCTCCTCACCCCCCCTTCCATATGCTAAGGCAATGCCACATTCCTTCAAGGGTGGGGGGTTGCACATAAGCCAGGTGGCCACACTTGGCCAATTGGAGGCCTTTACATGTCATAAACCCCTCTCTGCCCAACCCCATTTAAGTAAAACAAGTTTGGTAATATTACTCTCAGTCAGCCTCACAACCCCCAAGTGATTCCCTCCAGGCAAGGGACAGTACATCTATAAACCAGGTGGTATAACTGACACTTTAAACAGAGCTTAAACCAGAGCTGTTTTATGAGGTCGGCTGTTCTCATAATATCCAGGCAATTTCCTGACACACTGTTTTTAAGCCACATTGCATGTCCATTTATTAATGTTGATTATCATTGAAGGTAAAAAAATCATAGGCCTCACATTTCCACATCAGTTCCCCCTGAAGTTCATTCTTGAACTTATGCCCTCCCTCAATGATCTTGCACCCACAACAGCCCAGAAGGCCCAACTCCCTAACCACCACCACTGCGGCCTCCTCTTTTTGTCTTGAGCACGACGAAACCCATCAAGGTAGACTTGAGACAACATCGAAATCCTGGTGCCTTTGAGACTTCACATTCGACCCATGAGTGCCTGTACTGCAATGTTTCTTCACCCCTCTGCCTTGGAAGAGCGGAACTCCAACATTGATGGCTGGATCCTGGCGTCTTTTAGTCCCATAACTTGGGAATGCTGTGTGATGTTTGCAAAGATTGGATCGGACCGCAAAACAGCACTGTTCAGAATGGTAAAGGAAAGTCAAGGACAGTCTAGTCATTGTCCCTTGGTCTCAAGATATGTTGTGGTGGTTTGTGTTGCTTCTTCAGGTGGTGGTAGGGCGGGCCTCCAGACAGTCATGCATGAATACATAAAAAAAAAAAAAAAGGAGAATGTCAGTGTACAGTTATTGGTGTAATGCCAGACAGGAGTAGT
Organism: Aquarana catesbeiana; assembly: GCF_042186555.1. Taxonomy (NCBI): domain Eukaryota; kingdom Metazoa; phylum Chordata; class Amphibia; order Anura; family Ranidae; genus Aquarana; species Aquarana catesbeiana. The sequence goes on along the minus strand of NC_133326.1, from coordinate 492,816,383 downwards.
GTGGCCATTAAGGCTAAATACTTATAAGGGGTGTAATATGGATGAGTAAAGTGGGATCCCCACATGGTACCGAGTCCAAGCAAAACAGCCAGTATCATCCATGGCCCTTGATGATAGTCAACACTGCCTGCTATTGCCAGGTCCCTGGGTTCACCACACCTGTTCTCGGGGCTCAGGTTAAAGCAGTAGGCAGACTAGGGGAGGTAGAATTATATTAAGACATAAGACCTGGATGTCCAGGGATACTTTGCAAAATATGGTACTTGTATGTTTCAGGAAACCATTCTATAGGACCCACTGGACTTTTAAAAACTGAGTCAGGCAGAAACGGTAAAGCCTTACAATTCACAGCTCATCTCTGATATTCAAACAAAAGTTCCAAAAGACTAATACATTTACTTTTAAAGATATAGAAAAAGTTAGAACATTATCAGCTAATGGACTGGTACCATCACTTAAAGTAATTAAAGATAAGAATATGAAACAAAGAAAGTAGGAACGAGAAAGAATAGAAAGAAAAAAAATCATAAGCCTCACATTTCCACATCAGTTCCCCCTGAAGTTCATTCTTGAACTTATGCCCTCCCTCAATGATCTTGCACCAACCCCCAACAAGTGGTGACAGTGATTTTCAGGGAGACAAGGAGCAGTTGGCAGGACTTGGGCCTTATGCAGTTGCCCAGCCCTTGTCAGCAGAGTGCTCATGGGCTGACATGAATTGTCACCTTTCAGTGGTGGGTTGTGATGGTTTCCGCCTGTCCCTACTTTCAAGCACTGTTTGGAATGATTTCTCTAGAAATCCCATAGTAATAACATTCATTTCCTCTGTTTTATTCGCTGACTCCATCATCCATATAAATAAAGTATCTTTTTCATATGGCCGTGTCATCTTTTTGTGGTGAGCACGGTACAGATCTTCCCATATTTTAAGTTTAAATGTACCTTTCTTAGAAAAACTCATTTTCGTCCACCTATCCCACTCACGCATATATTTTACCACCCAGGGCCCATATTTATCTATCATCTCTTCCCTTGGGGTCATTTCATAGGGTTTACCCCATTAAGACCCCCTCTTTAAAACGATTCTATTACCCATCCTTGCGGACGCTTGGACCCTGACCTGATTTCCCAACCCTTTATAGGTTTCTCCTCCAGAGGTAGTTACTCTTTCGACTGTGATTGGGTTGACAGGTACCGTCCCTGTCACCGTTACTGCTTTTCACTACTTGTCAGAACAATATTTTCCCTGTTCGTGACGATAGTCCTTAAAGTCAGCCTGGAGATTTTCCCAAACTCCTTAGTTCAATCTCGCCCCGTGGACTTTTCCAAAATATTCTAAAAATGGCTTAAAGTAGGGCTATTACTTTTGTTATCTCAAGAATGATTAGAGCAAACTTGGATAATCACGAAAGTATATGCATGCTTGGAGTATAGAAGGCAGTCAACTGAGGCACACTTATTTGCAATATGATTTGTATCTGTTACATTATAGCCACTGCTCGCAGGTCTACTTACAAAGCTTACAATCCCCAGTTAGTAATTGGAAATCAGAAAAATTCATACCCAAGATCACTAAGTGTGATTTAGTCTCCGTTTCCACTGATGCAATTTGTCATGCGACTTTGGACACAAAGTCGCAATACAAGTCGCAGCCCATTGATTTCAATAGCACCCGTTCCAATCTATGCAACTCAAAGCTGCAGCGACTCTGAAAGGGTACCTGCACCACTCTGATGCGACTCTGGATCAAAGTCGCATTCAAAGCCACACCACAGTCACATTAAAGTCGCACCTCAGTCACACTCAATCGCGCGACCTTAGCGTTGCATCAGTGGAAACGTAGCTCTATGCCCACCGGTGCGTTTCAATCACAATTATTGGCCTAATCTCAAAGGGTCAACTGAAATTGCTTTTTGGCAGAGAGCACATATCCATTTCCACTGCCTCCAAGATTCCAAATGGAGCCCTCATCATTCGCACTTACAATTTCATTTTATATATACACAATATTCAAAATCAGTCTCATCAAAATATTCACATAGACAAAAGGTGAGAAAAAAAATAAAGTTCTGAGAAGTTTGTTAGTCTGGGTATTCAGAGGCAGGTGAAAACAAAAGGCATAAAAAAATGCTTAGCGTTTCTGGAGTTAGGACTGTATAGACCAGGTCTGTCTTCCATACACAAAATAAAATTCACCCAAACTTTAAACTTCCTCACATGGGGCACCATCTGACTTGGAGATCTTTATACCTAACTCACTTACACGCTTATTGATACATCAAATAAGTGAATACAACCTTGTCTACATAAGAACCGACCCATGCGGTTGCCGCTATAACCAATGAAATTAAGAACGAATAATAACTGTGCGAAAAGGATAACAATCTAATTTATTCAAACTTACTATTGTACAGAAAAGAAACTTGTAATATTGTTATAAAGGACATTCAAGTGCTATCAGTATATCAGGACAAATTGTAGGATAAGAAAAGTTACAGAAAAGATGAAGTCACACAATAAGAAAAGTGAAAGAGGTACATTTACAGAGAAACCTTACGCGCCCTCATGCTTCTTAGATCGCAAACCAAATAGACTGAACCAGGGGTCTGTATTCTGGTATATACACACATACTTGTAAAACCCCACCCCTCCTCACCCCCCTTCCATATGCTAAGGCAATGCCACATTACTTCAAGGGTGGGGGGTTGCACATAAGCCAGGTGGCCACACTTGGCTAACTGGAGGTCTTTACATGTCATAAACCCCTCTCTGCCCAACCCCATTTAAGTAAAACAAGTTTGGTAACATTATTCTCAGTCAGCCTCACAACCCACAAGTGATTCCCTCCAGGCAAGGGACAGTACATCTATAAACCAGGTGGTATAACTCACACTATAAACAGAGCTGAAACCAGAGCTGTTTTATGATGTCGGCTGTTCCCAGAATATCCAGGCAATTTCCTGACACACTGTTTTTAAGCCACATTGCATGTCCATTTATTTATTTTTTTAAATCAGAAAAGGTTTTATTGAACATTCGTATAATTTCCAGCAATGACCAATGCTCAAGTTACAAATACAGGTAAATTTTTTTTTTGGTTCATTAACACATATACAGTTTTGTTTGAAATGGTCTTCCAACCGAATGCATTACTCCAAACATCTATAGTTCACCTCTCCCTGGTTCCACCACCACAACCTGTTTGTTCATAATATATAATCTGTCTTGCATCATCCTATCCTTCATCCTATTTATAGGGACTGCAGGAGTCTGGACATCACCAGCTCTCTTGGGCTTAAACCTGGTGTGTCTAGCCATTTTGACCATATACGTTCAAACCTACCTGGGCATCCCCTATGTTGGTATATGTATTTTTCCCTAATGAGGCTTTGTCCCATGTGCGCTACCCAGGAATTGGTAGTAGGTGGCAAAGTGGATCTCCAACCCATTAGGATGAGCTTCCTGGCCTGGAATAGTGCTCTGGATATACATATAAAACACAAAGGATATGTAGGAACTTTTGTCTGAAATACCCCATTGAGTGTACCAACTATCTCATTCCAGTACCGATGGAGCCTCGGGCAGCGCCATAGGAGGTGAATAAGGTCCCTGTTGTGCTGTCGACAACGGCAATACAAAGGATCCGCCACCCTGCCCATCCTATGTAATTTTTTCGGGGCATAGTGTACTCTCAGTGCTATGAACAATTGGGAGACTTTTTGTGCAACATTAGGGGAACATGTGGATATGGACTGTAGGGCCTCCTCCCATTGTTCCCCTGTAATTTGGCCAAGGTCCCTTTCCCAAGCAGACACCACATTACATGTATAAGCCCGCAAGTGTCTTGCTAGTAGCATCTGGTAGTATTGGGATATAATCCCTTTAGTTACACTACTGGTCTGCAGCACATGGAACACCGGGGTGGGCGACAATGTCCACTCGCCAGCATCCCCCTGCGCAGCAACAGCATACCTCAATTGGAGGTATGAGTAAAGCATGTTATCCGGCAAGTTAAATTTAGCTTGTAGTTCTATGAAGGAAAGTAGTTTACCATCCCTAAATATGTGGGAAAGCAACTTCACACCGTGGGCACGCCATCTAGGCCCTTGTTGTAATTTTCCCAGCTCCGTATATGAGCGATTACCCCATATTGGGCTGAAATCCGTAAATCCTTGCACCCCCTGGAGTTGTCTGACCTTATTCCATATTTTCTGTACTAGTGACAGCGTTGGGGTCTGCTTGTTGGACTTCGCAAACAGTTGTGCCTCTAGACCCATGGGAATGGTCTCTGCTCCAGAGGCAATCAGCATTAGCTGCGCCGCTGAGCCCTTCGGGTCTTGAGTCATGGAGCCGACCAGCTGCTGCAATTGGGACGATATATAGTACAACCAGGGGTTGGGGATCGCCAGCCCCCCGTTGTCCTTAGACTGCTGCAACTGCTCCAGCCTAATTCTAGGAGGCTTGGTATTCCATAACAATCGACAAAAAAGGGTGTTTACTATTCTGAAAATTTTTAGAGGAATCACTACCGGTTTATTGTGCAAGAAGTATAGCAACTGGGGCATTAAAATCATTTTGATTAAATTGGCCTTGCCTGCCAGTGACATCTTCAAGTTGTTGCATGTATTTATTTTGTCTCAAAAACGAGACAGTAAGGGATATATGTTTAGGGAGCAGTAGTCTCCAAGCCTGGGTGCAATTTGTATGCCCAGATACTTGAAACTAGTGACCAGAGGGATGGGACAATGGTCAGGAAGTACAACCCCAGGGTCCTCATCCAGCATCATCAGAGCTGACTTGGACCAGTTTATGGTCAACCCAGGGTGGTGACCAAACTGTTTTATTATAGACATCGCCCCTGATAGTGAATGAATCGGGTCCCCCAGAAAGAGTAACATGTCGTCAGCGTATAACATTCTTTTTTCGTGCAGAGTTCCATATTGGAACCCCTGGATCTGCATACTGTCTCTTATCATGGCTGCCAGTGGCTCTATTGCAATTGAAAAGAGCAAAGGGGACAGTGGGCAACCTTGCCTTGTCCCCCTGCCCAGGGCAAAGGCTTGTGATACTCTATCTGCCATTCTGATGTTGGCCTGAGGGGATGCATACAGTAACTTAACCCATGCTATAAATCGGTCCCCGAAACCAAATTTATCTAGTACTGCCCATAAATATCTCCAGCTGACGCTATCAAAAGCTTTATTGGCATCGAGAGACAACAGAGCCCTTTGACCCCCATTATCTGCTTGCATTTGCATGTTCAGGAACAACCTCCTCAGATTTGTAGCCGTGGACTTTTGTGGCATGAAGCCGGCCTGATCTTGGTGTATAATGGAGGAGATAATCCCGTTGACCCGAAGCGCCAGGACCTTGGCAAGGATCTTTACATCACTTTGAAGTAATGAAATATGCCTGTAGGAGCCAGGGTCAACCGGATTCTTTCCCTGCTTAAGAAGTAGAATTACATTTGCCCTTGCCATAGAGTCGGGGAGCTTACCTGCTTCCAGGCAGGCATTAAAAACCTTTAACAGTTCTGGAAGTATCTGTTCCCCATATTGATTAAATACCTCCATAGGGAGGCCATCTTCTCCCGGTGCCTTACAGGTGGGAAAAGAGCAGGCCGCCATCTGAAGCTCCTCCAGGGTTATCGGAGCATCCAATTGTTTTTTAGCTTCAGCAGACAATAAAGGTAAATCAGTTTTGGACATATATGCAGTCAGATCTGCATCCGAGTAAGCATCCCTCGGCCTGTAAAGGTCTCCATAAAAGGATGCCAGCTCGGATAGAACGACCTCTGGTGAATTAACTACTTTACCATTAGCAGCACAAATAGCACCAATGGCCGGTGACTGTTGTTGAGATCGTGCAATTTTATCAAGTAAGCGGCCCGTCTTTTCCCCCTCCTCGTAAAACGACAACTTTGTGAAGAACCTCTTTCGTTCCGCAGTGGAGGATCTCAGAAGGTCCAAGGAGTCCTGGGCCGACATCCATGCCTCCCTAGCAGAGTCAGTGGGATCAGTTACATATGTTAGTTCTAATTGCCTCACTAAGTCCCCCGCCTGTTCTAACAGGACCGAGGAGTTGTGTTTGACCTTTTGTAGTTCTTGTATAAAAATCCCTCTTAGATATGCTTTAAAGGTTTCCCATTTCAAGTGATCATCAGTTTGTTGCCGGTGTGTCCTGAAAAAGACCTGGATCTGAGAGGCTATCCTTTCCTGCGAAGCGAAAAGCTTTAGCCAGAAGGCGTTCAACTTTCACAGGGCCCTGGGTAAAGAACTAGGGGGTTGGGTAGTTAACCATAGCGCTAGTGGGGAGTGATCTGACACTCCCCGTGGGAAGTACTCCACTTTAGAGATGCTACCAACCAGATTTGGGGTACCCACGCACAAATCAATACGGGATAGTGAGCCATGGGTCTTGGAGAAACAAGAAAATTGTTTACTATCTGGATTGCGGCTACGCCATACGTCGATCCATCCTACCTCTGCAAGTAGGCAGCTAAGAGCAGTGCCCCGTCTGCCCCCAGGGGGCGACACAGGTGGGTGTCTGTCTAGTTTAGGGTCCAAGTAGCAATTAAAGTCCCCCATTATTAATACCGGGATATCTGGCTTGTTAGCTAAATAGGATATTAACAGTTGTAACACCTCCCTGGAGAACGGAGGGGGGCACGTACACAAAAGCTAAGATCAATGTGATTGTATACAGTTTGCAATACAGAAACACAAATCTACCAGATATATCAATCAGGGAGTCCAACTCCTGGTATACTAGGGCTTTATGGATCAATATACTCACTCCACATGAAAACGCGGAGTAGGTGGAGTGATAGGCCTTACCAACCCAAGCGTATTGCAGGAAACTGACCGTATCAACCCGCAGGTGAGTCTCCTGCAGGCCGATTATGGCCGGGTGGAACTTCCGCAAACCAGCTGAGATCATAGATCTTTTCAATGGGTCGTTCATTCCCCGAACGTTCCAGGACACTATAGGTGTATCAGATATTGCAAATACCAAATCCAGTTCTTGTAATTGTAACAAGGTCCTGTAGTACTGGGTGGTATACCCGAGGACTTCCAACATGCAGTCCATGCAGTGTGGAACACGAGGGGGATTTATAAAGCAGTTCATGCAGTGGAGATGCATCAAACTTCCGTGAAAGAGCATTAAACTTAATTGCGGGGCAAAGCGAACCAAGTAACATGTCCAGGGGTGAAAGACATCCTGTAGAACAGTCCCTGCTAACAAGGCCAAGCAAGGGGTTTCCAAATAATGTGGGGCTCTGTAGGCCCTAACCGTGCCAACAGGGCACACAAACTCAAGCCATAGCAACAATGGCAACGTGTAGAGTTCAGGTGTGGAGCACAATCGCAGTCCACCTGAATGGTTAAACAAAAATTGAAGAGAGCTCATAAAATATTGAAATTCACTCGCTGATACTGGATATTAAGTAAAGGTCCTCTTTTGATGAAGCATTAACGACAGTAGAATGTGGGCGCCCTTTATACCTACAACAGATGTGTTAAGCGAAGTCATCCTTTTCACGTCTGCGGCGACGTAGGTCTTGTTCGTTCTGGTCCAGCCACCCTGCAGCATCTTGTGCGTTTTCGAAAAAGCGGTTTTGAAATCCGGCTGTGATTCGCAACTTGGCTGGGAATAGCATCGCATACTTGAGCTGTAGTCGTTGCAGCCATTTTTTAACGTCTGCAGACTTGGATCTTCTGCGCTGCACTTCTGCTGAGAAGTCAGGATAAAAGGAAATTTTGGTGCCATTGTACTGCACAGCCCCCTTCTCTCTAGCAAGTCGCAGCACGACTTCACGATCCCAGTAGTTAAGGAGCCTGGCCAGCATCGCTCTAGGGGGGTTTCCAGGTGGGAGAGGTCTTGACGGTACCACGCCCGCTCCACCACGTACAGGGGAGAGAAGGCCTCCTTGCCAAATATTTCCTGCAGCCAGCCTTCAACGAATGCAGTGGGGTCCCTGCCCTCCACCTTCTCTGGGAGCCCCACTATACGGACGTTGTTGCATCTCAGGGGGTTCTTGATGTCGTCAGTCTTTTTAAAGGCCTGATGCGCATGCTGTGTGGCCCCCCTTACATCTCAGTTCAAATGAGGCATCTGGTCTTCTATGTCACTTACTCTCCCCTCCACTGCCGTGGTTCTCTCCCTGATTTTTTTAATGTCCTGGCGGAGGAGAGAGACAGTCTCCTTCAGCCCCCCAAATTTTTCCTTGAGGTCATCCACCGAAGCAGTACATCTGTGGACCATATGTAATATTTCACTAAGCGTGGGTTGGGGGCTATCCTCCGCCTGCGATTCAAACAGACCAAGCATGGGGTCAGGGACAGACTTCATAGTGTCAGTGTCTTCCAGCTTGTCTGTATCACCTTTGCCTGCCTGGTCTGTGGACACTGCAGGGAGCTTTGTGCTGGCCTGTGCGGAGTCTGCAGAGTCTGCAGAGCCTGCCAGCTTCTGTGGGTAATATAGCATATCCCTGGGTTGGTCTTTATTCTTAGGGGGTTTCTGTAATTTACCCCCCTGCTCCGTCTTCTTGTCCTGGCCTCGTGGCGTTCTCTGAGGCTGAGAGGTCCAGGCACCATCTTGGAAGTCCGGAGCGGCCGAGGCCGTGATATCTCCGCGATTCCTGCAGGTCATCATGCCCAAATTTGCAGCTGCTGCTGGGTCCTGAGGTGTCAGGGAAGCTGTGGGCACCAGGCTCTTTGGTTTTTGGGCGCCGGGAGAAGCGAGGTGAGGATCGAATGGAAGGTCTACAGCGGGAGCTCCGGTGAACAGGTCTGTTCACATGCCGTGCTAGGCCACCCCCCGCATGTCCATTTATTATTGTTGATTATCATTGAAGGTAAAAAAGGCCTCACATTTGCACATTAAGTGGCAAGATGGAAGCCTTTTCTTATGAAGAAAACCATCCAAGCCTGGATAAATTTTGCTAAAACACATCTGAAGTCTGCCAAAAGCATGTGGGAAAATGTGTTGTGGTCTGATGAAACCAAGGTTGAACTTTTTGGCCATAATTCCAAAAGATATGTTTGGTGCAAAAACGACACTGCACATCACCAAAAGAACACCATACCCACACTGAAGCATGGTGGTGGCAACATCATGCTTTGGGGCTGTTTTTCTTCAGCTGGAACAGGAGCCTTAGCCCCGGTTCACACAGGGGCGGCACGACTTGCAGGTCGCCTCAGCGAGGCGACCTGCAAACTACTTCCGAGGCGACTTGCAAAACGACTTCTGCATAGAAGTCTATGCAAGTCGCCCCCAAAGTAGTACAGGAACCTTTTTCTAAGTCGGAGCGACTTGCGTCGCTCCTATTAGAACGGTTCCGTAGCACAGAACGGGAGGCGACTTGTCAGGCGACTAGGTCGCCTGACAAGTCGCCCCTGTGTGAACCGGCACTTAGTCAAGGTAGAGGGAATTATGAACACAAATACCAGTCAACATTGGCACAAAACATTCAGGCTTCTGCTAGAAAGCTGAATATGAAGAGGAACTTCATCTTTTAGCATGACAACGACCCAAAGCATACATCCAAATCAACAAAGGAATGGCTTCACCAGCAGAAGATTAAAGTTTTGGAATGGCCCAGCCAGAGCCTAGACCTGAATCCATGGGGTGATCTGAAGAGAGCTGTGCACAGGAGATGCCCTCACAATCTGACAGATTTGGAGTGTTTTTGCAAAGAAGAGTGGGCAAATATTGCTAAGTCAAGATGTGCCATGCTGAAAGACTCATACCTAAAAAGACCGAGTGCTGTAGTAAACTCAGAAGGTGCTTCAACAAAGTATTAGTTTAAGGGTGTGCACACTTATGCAACCATCTTATTTTATTTTATTTTACTTTATTTTATTTTATTTTTACTTCCCTCCACCTAAAAGATTTCAGTTTGTTGTTCAACTGAGTTGTACAGTTTATAGGTCACATTAAAGGTGGAAAAAGTTCTGAAATTATTTATCTTTGTCCCATTTTTTTACATCACAGAAACCTGACATTTTAACAGGGGTGTGTAGACTTTTTATATCCACTGTATTCTGATTGAAAACAGTAAACAGTATGCTACCTGCCACAATATAGTGCTTTTTGCACCTGCTTACTGTACTGGTTTTTCAATCTTTCAGTCAGAATATGTGTTGTAAAAAGCGCACTGCCTATCATATAATGAGACTTAAGGGGGATGATTAAACAGAATCTGTGCATAGTCACTGTATACACTGTGCACATATACTACAGTCTTTGTATCCACAATATGCTCCTAATTACTATGTCACACACATTTAAAGCAAAGGATCATTTTTAAACCATTAAATGTTTCCATCGCATATGTTTTTCTGCATACAGAAAGATATCACTTTGGATGTCAGAGCTTACCTTAAAGAACAACGGGGACAATGAATACCTTGGTCAGGACTATGTAATGTACAACATAGTGTGTAGAGTGCAGGAGTCAGGAGTAAGTAACATACAAAACAACATATAGAGTGCAGCAGTCAGGACAAGCCCCCAATTCACATCAGATTCCCACCAATACATCATAAGTCCCCGTAAGGCCTCCCCACCTTGCATCAGGGTCCCCCTTTCATTAGGGTCCTCAGAGCCCCCCTTTCACTAGGGTCCCCAAAGTGTTCACCCCTTACAACAGGATCCCCAGCATTACTCCCTTAATCAAAAATACTCAGTTTCCCCCTACCCGTGAATCAGATTCCCCAGATTTTCTGCCACATCAGGGTCCCTAGAGTCCTCCCTCTGTCTTGCATAAGGGTCCCCCCCTAACATCAGGGTCCTTAGAGTCCCTCCCCCTTACATCACAATCCCTTCTTTTATTAGGGTCCCCAGAGTCTCCCCCATTTCATTAGGGACCCCCTCACCTTACATCAGGGTCCCCAGAGTCTTCCCCTTACATCATTGCCCCCTTCTTTCATTAGGGTCCCCAGAGCCCCCTCCTTAAATCAGGGTCCCCAAAGTGCCCATCTTTAAATCCGGGTCCCCAGAGCCCCCCCTCTTAAATCGGGGTCCCCAGAGCCTCCTCTTAAATCAGGGTTCCCAGAGTCCTCCTCTCCTTACATCAGAATCCCCCCTCGAATCGGGGACCCCAGAGCCCCCCCTTAAATTGGGGTCCCCAGAGTCACCCCTTAAATAGGAGTCCCCCTTAGATCGGGGTCCCCCCTTAAATCAGGGTCCCCAGAGCCCCCCTTTACATCAGGTACCCCAGAGTGCCCCCCACATCAGATACCCCAGAGTTCCCCCCTTTGCATCAGATACCCCAGAGTCTCCCTTCCTTACATCAGGGTCCCCCCTTAAATCGGGTCCCCCCTTAAATCAGGGACTCCCAGAGTCCCCCCTCCTTACATCAGAGCCCGCCCCTTTCATTAGGGTCCCCAGAGGTCCCCCTCTCCTTACATTAGAGTCTCCCCCTCCTTGAATCAGGGTTCCTAGAGTCCCCCCTCCTTACATCAGAGTCCCCCCTCCTCCCCCTCCTTACATCAGAGTGCCCCCTCCTTACATCAGAGTCCCCCCCTCCTTACATCAGAGTCCCCCCCCTCCTTACATCAGAGTCCCCCCCCCTCCTTACATCAGAGTCCCCCGAGTCCCCCCTCCTTACATCAGGTACCCTAGTCTCCCCTCCTTATATCAGGTACCCCAGAGTCTCCCCTCCTTACAACAGGTACCCCAGAGTCTCCCCTCCTTACATCGGGGTCCCCCCTTAAATCATTAGGGTCCCCAGAGGTCCCCCTCTCCTTACATCAGAGTCTCCCCCTCCTTGAATCAGGGTTCCTAGAGTCCCACCTCCTTACATCGGGGTCTCCAGAGTCCCCCCTTATATTGGGGTCCCCAGAGTCCCCCCTCCTTACATCAGGGTTCCTAGAGTCCCCCCTCCTTACATTGGGGTCCCCAGAGTCCCCCCTTATATCAGGGTCCCCAAAGTCCCCCCTCCTTACATCAGAGTCTCCCCCTCACATCAGAGCCCCCCCCTTCTTACATCAGAGTCCCCCCCTCCTTACATCAGAGTCTCCCGCCTCCTTACATCAGAGCCCCCCTCCTTACATCAGAGTTCCCCCCTCCTTACATCAGGGTCCCCAGAGTCCCCCCTCCTTACATCAGGTACCCTAGTCTCCCCTCCTTACATCAGATACCCCAGAGTCTCCCCTACTTACAACAGGTACCCCAGAGTCTCCCCTCCTTACATCGGGGTCCCCCCTTAAATCATTAGGGTCCCCAGAGGTCCCCCTCTCCTTACATCAGAGTCTCCCCCTCTTTGAATCAGGGTTCCTAGAGTCCCCCTCCTTACATCGGGATCCCCAGAGTCCCCCCTTATATCGGGGTCCACAGAGTCCCCCTCCTTATATCAGAGTCCTCCACTCCTTACATCAGGGTTCCTAGAGTCCCCCCTCAGATCGGGGTCCCCAGAGTCCCCCCTTATATTAGGGTCCCCAAAGTCTCCCCTCCTTACATCAGAGTCCCCCCTCCTTACATCAGAGTCCCCCGCCTCCTTACATCAGAGTCCCCTGCCTCCTTACATCAGAGTCCCCCCCTCCTTACATCAGGTACCCCAGAGTCTCCCCTCCTTACAACAGGTACCCCAGAGTCTCCCCTCCTAACATCAGGTACCCCAGAATCCCCCCTCCTTACATCAGAGCCCGCCCCTTTTATTAGGGTCCCCAGAGTTCCCCCCTTTCATTGGGGTCCCCAATGTCCTACCCCTTACATCAGGGTCTCTAGAGCCCCCCTAAGGTCATGGTTCCCAGAGGTCCCACTTACATCAGGGTCCGTTCCATTCTTCAGCATAGGAGGCAGGTACAGGACAGACAGGTGGGGCACTGGGTCTTCCCCTTGCATCATTGCCCTCTTCTTTCATTAGGGTCCCCAGAGCTCCCTCCTTAAATCAGGGTCCCCAGAGCCCCCCTCTTAAATCAGGGTCCTCAGAGTCCTCCTCTCCTTACATCAGAATCCCCCCTCGAATCGGGGACCCCAGATCCCCCCCCTTAAATCGGGGTCCCCAGAGTCCCTCCTTAGATCAGGGTCCCCAGAGTATGCCCCTTAAATCGGGGTCCCCAGAGCCCCCCCTTACATCAGGTACCCCAGAGTCCCCCCCACATCAGATACTCCAGAGATCCCCCTTTACATCAGATACCCCAGAGTCTCCCCCCCTTACATCAGGTACCCCAGAGTCTCCCCTCCTTACATCAGGGTCCCCAGAGTCTCCCTTCCTTACATCGGGGTCCCCCCTTAAATTGGGTCCCTAGGGTCCCCCCTTAAATCGGGGACCCCCAGAGTCCCCCCTCCTTACATCAGAGCCCGCCCCTTTCATTAGGGTCCCCAGAGGTCCCCCTCTCCTTACATCAGAGTCTCCCCCTCCTTGAATCAGGGTTCCTAGAGCCCCCCCTCCTTACATCAGAGTCCCCCCCTCCTTACATCAGGGTCCCCAGAGTCCCCCCTCCTTAGGGGCAGGGCAAGCACATGATTGGTTGCTAGGACGCCGACGGTCCTAGAATGCAACCACTAGAACTGACAGCAGCTAGTGGATACTGTCAGCCAGACTAGATAAAGGTAAAGGTTGCACCGCTCCAGGTAAAATCTGAGATCTCCCTTTGCTGTGACAGAGTGCTGGGTGCTAGCCTTGGTCCGCAACCAGGATATGTACAGCAAAAAAGGCAAAGAGGTGGCGGCACGACTGGCGTAGAAAAATTGTATTTTATTAAAATTTCATAAAAGTCAGGAACATGTGCACACACTGCTCATGTGGCTTCAGCCAACGCGTTTCACACACCTGTGCTTAGTCATTGCTGATAGCAAGATGTGTGAAACACGTTGCTGAAGCCACATGAGCAGTGTGTGCATGTTCCTGACTTTTATTAAACTTTAATAAAATACTATTTTCCTAAGCCAGTCGTGCCGCCACCTCCTATCATTTTTTTATGCTGTCAGCCAGCTTTTTTCACTGACAACTCTGATTGCTGCTCAGCCTGAGCCTGTTGCTTAGGCTAAGTAGTGCAGCCGCGGCAGCAGGGACACTGGCTGGCCAGGACTATGGGGGAAGGGGGTGGTGGACCCCTTCTAAATCCCCCCCACGTTATATATGCCCCTAGTGCAAGAGGCAGAGTCAGGGCACTGGGTGCTGTGACGAGCCAATTTGATGGAGAGTATTTTGCATGTAGGTAGCATGGTGCATCTTGCAATCGGGCACCCCCTCCATCCTCAAAAAACTGTGCCCAGATCAAGTGCCCCTCCTGTCCACCCTCCTTGTCCCAGCCCTGTGTGTATCGTGCTGTCAACACGCTTGGCAGGAAGGTGTTAAATGGTTTGCAATGATTAAATATTCATCTAAGTGCAAAATTTTACTTGAATCTTATATTTTTTTAATATACATCCCAGCCAGTTTCAGGAAAAATGTAGCTGTAGCCATTTTATTAGGCTGTCTGCAACCAACTTCCCTATCTAGCCTTATCAAAGCACATTGTCTTTGAGAAGAGAAAAAAAAAAAACTCAGTGGGAAAAGGCTGGCTAAATGAATTACTGATAACTGAGCAGATCTGGGAAGGGTTATTTAAGACGGATGATAGGTTTTCAAGAGCAGTCAACGGTGATGAAATTAAAGTCAAATCCTCACAGAGTACCAGAGGCATAAAGGAGATGTAAGGCAGTTTCCTCTTGTTGTGGGTAAAGCTGATGTTCTACTGCCTGCTGTTATCTCGGACCACTCAGGACAGTTTCCCAGAATCCTCACTACATTGTATATTCTGATGTTCTTTTGTGCTAGGATCTTAAATGTCATCCTTCACTGGGTGAAAATAACAAAGGGACATTTGTGGCTTGTTGAAGTAATTTTGTAACTACATTTAGATTCTTTGCAGTCCACTATCTGTCTTTTGTACTTGTGTTTTTAATGCTTGTGCTTCAAGTATTTCATTTTTCAGAAAAGTAATTGAATTTGTTGAAGGTTGTGATCCCTTTTAGTGGGCTCCGGAAACTGAGATCTGCATAGGGTGTGCTATATTTTTTAACCATCTTATAAGTACCTCTTTTTTTTTTGTTTTAACTTGGGCACAATCAGGGGAATTCAATTAGGCAGGAACAACACATTTATGGTGGTATAACATTATTAACCTTGCATCAAATTCACGTCAGAGAGCAAGAATAATGAACCACAAGCTTCAATCCCATACATCAAAGAGATGATAGCAGCTTCATTGTATGTCTGTCCCGACCACACATCTCCAACGCGTTTCGCCCTGCCCAAGGGGCTTAGTCATGGAAGTCATAAAGTGGGGACCTGAAGTTTTTACTTTGCTCTAATGCCACTTTATAAACCTGTTGCCACTTTAAAAACCAAAAGATTCTTAAAGAACTGGCGGTAATAAAGTCCAGCTCTGAGCTGACATGCAGAGGTACACCAGTGCTCAGAGTATCGACACAGTAACATATTCCCAGCCCCTTTCAGCAGTTGGCTGAGAAATTCCCCAGCCAAAAGGTGAAAGTAAACACTGGAGCCGGGGATAGTGGTGAGGTCATTACCTAAATATGGCAGTGCCCATGTTTTTGAAATTACTTGAGCCACTGGATGGGCAGAGCCTGATGGGAAACTAAGAGAACGAAGTTCCCCATTAGGTCCGCCTTACTTGTGATTGACAGAGGATTGCAGTGAGTAGATTCAAAAGCGGCTAATAGACTAAATAGTAACTTTAGCCCTCTCACTGTCATGTGTTGTCAACCTACAGCAAGGCAGACCTGATGGGGAACTAGTCTCTCAGTTCTCCATCGGGCTCTGACCACTGCACTGCAAAACTCATTGGCCATGTTCCTGTCAGTGTGACCGGGGAGGCAGTGCACTGAAAAAGTAGTGTCTAGTATGGATACCCCAACCTCAGTGCCCGGCTCATGAATCATGAATTGGGCACGTAAGCACCAATGATTTGGTGGTATTCCCAAGTGGAATTCTAAGGGGTGTCTATGATTAGCAGGTTTTTGGAGATGCATTTGCAATGAGTTCAGTGTTAATATTGCCTTGTATGGAGAAAGTAAAGCAAAGTAAAAGCTGATCTTGGACTATAGATCTCATTTATAGATTATGCACAGTAACTGCTACTGGGGATCTCATTCTCTCTACTGAATTTCTCATTTAAGGTGACATTCAGGAACCTTAATAGGGAAAGACATTAAACACACTAAGCTAGTCAGAATTTGAGCTGTCTGATTAGCTCACTCATAATCTACCCCCTAACTGAATTAATACTGTATCTTGTGTAGTGTGACCCCCCCTTCAAAACTATTTCTACAGGGGGTTGTACTGTTGTTTCCTCCTCTGCTTGTATCTCGTAAACAACTATGGCACTCTTTTCATATAGCTTATATAGTTGAGTTGCAATGCCACATTTTATGTGTAAATGGATCTGTAAATGAAGCATCAAATTCTTGTTCTCAGGGATGAAGAATTGCTAGAATTGCCTTATGTTTTGAGACAAATGCATGCAATTTTCTTTACACTAACAGTGTTCTTCATTTAAGAGTTCCAATGCCTGGTAGACACTATCAATTTCTTGTTCAACCCAGCGGACTGAACAAAAAAAAAAAACTAGGAGCTTGGAAGGAACCGCTGTACTATCTGATGTTAGTACAGCGATCTCCCTCATGAGCTATTGTGTTCTGACAGGAGGACTGCCCCCCCCCCCCCCCCACCAGAAGACAAGGGTCAGCTGATTGGATGCTGGTTTTCCGGCATGCCCGTTCGACCGAAGCAGGCCAGACTGGTGTACACACAGGCTGAATGTCATCAGGTCTCTGTTGAACTGGCTGATATTTGGCCCGCGTGTCCGGGGCTTTAGAGGAGCTTTGCTTTTTGTGATAAAAATTACAATAAAGGCCCCTGTTTAGCAATCCTACAAACGGATACCTAAAGATAATTGCAGGCTCTCTTTCTTTGTATGCTTAAAGTGGTTGTAAACCTTAGATATGAAAAATGTTCCAAGCATATCCCTTTATAGTGTGTACTTGTCTCATTCCAGAGCACTAAATGTCATTGCTGTCTTTTGCCTTGTTCCTCTGCTATCTGCATGAGTAATTTCTGACAAGTTTTACTGACACCAAGAGGTAAAAAGGTGACGCGGAGGGAGCTCCAGCACACAGCCTGTGATTGACAGCCTCAGCCCTGTTCCTGTGTGCTGTGTATAGGTGGGTGTGTCCTATTCCTTCAGTCAGCTCTCTCACTGAGATCTGCAGAGTGTAACTTCAGCTCCCCACTTCCTGATTTCTGGAATCTCAGACAAGTAGTATAACTTCTGCACTCTGAACAGCTGTAGAGGGAGAGGACTTACAGATATAATAAGATAAACAGATACAGTAAAAGTTAACCAGATAAACGGGTACAACTTATGTAGGAGGATTTGTTTCATCTTGGTGAATCACCTGAGGCCTGTCACTTCCCTGGGTATATGTGAGGGTTTACAACCACTTTCATTTTTCCCATTTCTCTCATGGTTCCATTTTCATTAAGGGCAGAAGAGTTCTTCTCTCCCTTTACTTCTTAACCACTTGCCGACCGCCGCACGACGATGTACGTCGACAGAGCGGCACGGGCAGGCAAAAGGACTTACATGTACGTCCTTGCCTGCCCGCGGGTGGGGGGTCCGATCGGACCCCCCCCCCCGGTGCCTGCGGCGGTCGGCAAATCTCCCCCGGCGATCGGTGGTGAGGGGGAGGCCATCCATTCGTGGCCCCCCCCTCGCGATCGCTCCCAGCCAATGGGATCATTTCCCTGCCTCTGTAGTGTACACAGAGGCAGAGGAAATGATGTCATCTCTCCTCGGCTCGGTAATTTCCGTTCCGGCCCGAGGAGAGAAGACAGGTATGTGAGTGCACCAACACTACACACACAGTAGAACATAAGTAGTGAGCAAAACCCTGCGAGCCACTTACGGATAAATGCCTAACAAAATGGTGAGTAATTAATCTTAGGTGGAGACCAGCTGCAAACACTCAGTCACGTTTCATAATCGTGCAAAGTGGTAAAAATAAAACAATGTGTCTGCGCTGGAAAAAAATCACATCAATCAAGAGTGCAGCAATAATAAACATAAACAACATAGGTATTAACAAATAGTACACTTGAGTGAAAATACCCCTAAGTGCTAAAGTATAAAGTGCACGGTGCTATATAAAACGCACAATGTGAGTGGTCAATCAAAAAACATATAAATATTGGATCAAATGAAATATAAAGGGATATAACTACTAGTGAATGAAATAAAGTCCAAAACAGTATATATCCAGAAATATAAGAGTGCTCAGAAAAAACGTAGTCCGAAGATTTAGTGAAATCCGCATATCCTTCCTTCCAAAAGTGTGTCACCAAGAAACATGCTGTAGTGTCTTCCAGCCACCCCCACAGGTATATATGCTCACCTTCCTGTGTGTGACACAGTGATAAAACTATGTCAAACAAAGCTTTGGAGCCACTCCTGTGCTCTTTTGGAACCAGCTGTGCAGACCTCCAATGCTCTCAAATGAAGATAATATATGCAAAAGAAAAAAACTCCATAGCGCAATATTGCAAGGTGTAATAAAAGGATTCTAATAAAAAGTTCTCTCCCCTTGCTGGGGTACTCACATATTGTGGGTGCGTGAGTGCACCATCCTTAACAAACAAAGAGCGGACAATCTCGCGGTGTGGAGTGCGATGCGGTGTGTGTATCGAAACTCTCCTTCTCCTTCTCTGCTGACAGCTCCGTCCAGGCCCCTCCCCTACGCGTGTTCGGCACCGGGACCACGTGCCTTCATCAGGGGGAATCTGATTGGACGGGAGCTCCAGAGTAAATTTATAGCTCCGGCGGCCATTTTGCCTGAGACCGCGGACAATATTGTTCAGAGGCTACAGCTACGTCCACAGCGGCCATTTTCCCTTAGACCATGGACCAAGCTAAGATAAGCCATGTCAATCATGGCAGCCATTTTGCCTAGGACCATAAATACAACCCCTAATAGACTGTAGAGACGGCTCCAGCAGCCATTTTCCCTAGGACTACGGATCTGCTAAATAGCAAGATGTACAAAACTGATAACACGATCGTACGATAAGCGATCAAATAAAGCATTGTGCAGATAATTATATAAAACCTACATTAAAATAAATAATTTTATACAGGACGGAGCGGTCTAGCAAAGAGAGCACCGCCACGCACCCCACACGCTTAGATAGCCACAACAATTATATACCACAGAGTATCCTACCTAATAAGTAGAAGGAAGGATATGCGGATTTCACTAAATCTTCGGACTACGTTTTTTCTGAGCACTCTTATATTTCTGGATATATACTGTTTTGGACTTTATTTCATTCACTAGTAGTTATATCCCTTTATATTTCATTTGATCCAATATTTATATGTTTTTTGATTGACCACTCACATTGTGCGTTTTATATAGCACTGTGCACTTTATACTTTAGCACTTAGGGGTATTTTCACTCAAGTGTACTATTTGTTAATACCTATGTTGTTTATGTTTATTATTGCTGCACTCTTGATTGATGTGATTATTTTCCAGCGCAGACACATTGTTTTATTTTTACCACTTTGCACGATTATGAAACGTGACTGAGTGTTTGCAGCTGGTCTCCACCTAAGATTAATTACTCACCATTTTGTTAGGCATTTATCCGTAAGTGGCTCGCAGGGTTTTGCTCACTACTTTTGTTCTCCTGATTTTCATATTCTTGCTAGTAGCCAGATGGATCCCTTTGCCTTTTTTGAGAACAGAGAAATTGATCTGGAGGATCTTTTCTCTACCACTAATACTAATGAGAATGATATTACGCAGCTTTTTAGGAAATTAGGGCATTGCATGGACAAAAAGAGTAATATATGGTGGGATCTATCTACCATGAGGAAGTATTTAAAGGATGGTTTGGTCCCTAGGAAGCTACGATGGGATGTTCCCATTAATGATGGCCTACTAGGGGTTGATGATGTGGAGGAGTGGTATGCATTTTTTGTGGGTAAAGGAAGGGAGATTATGGAATTCCTTATGAAGAGAAAACAGCGTAAATTAAATCTTTTGGAGAACCAAATTAAGGATATTAGGGACAAACTCAACTCCCTCATCAATCACCCTGAATACACCAAACTTATGGGGGAGCTGCATAGGAGTATGCAGAAGAAAGACACAGAAAATAAAAATGCAAAGAAGAAGAAGTACCAAAGGGACTTCGAAGACTACCAAAATAAACAAGTCTTCCGATGGCAATCAACATTGGCGTCCACCACCGCAGTTAATCCTCATCCACAAGCGGGGGCAGTTACCAATACGGTACCACAACCACAGGGTCAGTCCTATTCACAACAACAGAACAATAAACCATTCAACAGAGGGTTTCCACCGCATCGTCAGGATGATGCGTTACCCCATACACCTTATCGCCAACCCCCAAGAAAATCGCAATACAATCCACCAAGGCGACCAAACAATGAGGGGAGAAATGGCCCGCCCCCCAATAATGGGAATTGGGGATATGAGGCCCCCACCTATCAGGATAATGGCTATAGGGTCCAGCAGGAGAGAGAGCACTACGATATGGGCTATCCTTCGAACCTTGCCCCTCAATATAGAAGTGGCCAACAGAACTCATATGGCTATCAAAGGCAATATGGATACCAGCACAGCACTCCATACCATCAGCATAGGAGTTATGGGAATCAACAGAATACACCCCAGAGAGGAAATCGTGCACCTTACAGGGGCCCCTTGCTGTATCAACCTCCCTTTAGAGGGTACCCCACTTATGCAAGAGAAGATACACGTAGAGGTGGGGTTTATTATTCCCCCAAACCGCAGAGAGTCAGATACGAAAAACATCAGCAGGACCACTATGGAGTACCTGTAACCAACAGTTTCCAACCTTTGAGTGATAATGACAACTTCCTGGATGAATCTTTTTTAGGGGGGACCAGGGGAGGACCCGTCCGAGAAGCACGAAATCCAGGAAGAGAGGAGGGAGAGCTGGACGAAGAGTACAACAGAAAAAGAAGGCGGGAAGACTAGGGCAGGGAATCTATAATTTGAGCGGAGTAGAACTATCAAGAGAGGAATTACTAGTTTTGGATAAGGGAATTAAATATGCCCCGAAAAAAGGACTCAACAAATTCGACACCTACGTCGGTGTACAGAAATTGGTTAGGAAACTCAATATTAAAAAGTATTATGCCCTCAACCCTGTTGAGAGGGCTGTCACTAACCAAAGGTTCACTAGCTTAAGAAATAACTCAGTGTTTAACCCTTATATATCCAACAATAAATATGTCGATTTATTCAAAAAATTGGTTACCACTGAGTTAGAACAGTTACCAGTTAAGAAGGTGTATGAACATAGAGATTTAAAAAGAGGAATGGATTTATTGGAAAAAAGAAAAGACATAGTGATTAGACCAGCGGACAAAGGGGGAGGTGTCGTCGTCCTCTCACTACAACAGTATAAAGATGAGTTGGGAAGGATATTGAGCGACATGGATACTTATCAACCTCTTAATGGTAACCCTTCCAAATCTTGTAAAAGTGCATTGGAGGGCATTATCAAGTATGGAATTGATGAAGGTTTTTTGAACAAGCATGAAGCCAAGTACTTAGTCCCTATGGTCAGTAAAATGCCTGTAATCTACTACTTACCTAAGATCCACAAGGATAGCCTAAATCCACCCGGCAGACCGATAGTGAGTGGTATCGGATCTCTTACCTCCAGATTAGGAGAGTATATAGATATCCATCTACAGCCCTTAGTGAAGAAAACCAGCGCCTATCTTAAGGACACCAAGCACACTTTGCAGCTTCTAGGTGGGTGTACTGTACATGAGAATATAATTATGGCCACAGGAGATGTAGCCTCATTGTACACCAACATCGATCATGAGGGCGCCCTGAATGCTGTTAAGTGGGCTTTGGATAAGGAAGATTCAATCGACGAGGATTTTACGTTTTTTCTTTTGAAGTGTTTAGATTTTTGTTTACGGAACAACTTTTTCTGGTATGACAACAAAATCTATTTACAGAAGAAAGGTGTCGCGATGGGCGCCAAATTCGCCCCTAGTGTAGCAAATCTCTATATGGCCAAATGGGAGGAAGAGGAGAATCTAAGGGATGACAATGGAGATATTTTACTATACAAGAGATTTATAGATGATCTCTTAATTGTTTGGAGAGGGGATATGGAAGGTCTGATGGGGTTACTGAACTCCATGAATGTTAATGATCGTAACATCTCCCTCACCTGGAATGTTAGTACAGAGAATATACATTTTCTGGATCTAGAGATTTTCAATACTAGTGAGGGTATCATCACCAGATCCTTCTTCAAGACCACGGACCGGAATTCGTATATTCCGGTTACAAGTTGTCACTATAAACCCTGGTTATGTAATATCCCAAGAGGACAATATATGAGGATGCGAAGGAATTGCACTAGGACGGTGGATTATGAGACCCAGTCAGAGAGGTTGAGCACCATGTTCTTGGAGAAGGGATACCAGAAGGAGTTTTTGGAGAAGGAAAAAAGCAAGATTGGAAGCATGAGTAGGGCGGACCTTTTAAAAGATGCCACCAATGTAACCAATAATGAGAATCATGAGGGTATCAGTGTAGTTCTTGATTATTCTGCACAAAGTTATGAAGTAAGGAGAATTATATGTAAGTATTGGAGTGTGTTAAAACAGGACGCTCAACTTAAAGATGTTCTCCCGGATAAACCTAAATTTGTTTTTAAGAGAGCTCCCAATTTGCGGGACAGGCTAGTACATAATGTGGTAGACCCACCCCCTCCAAAACCAAAAATGTTTTTGGACCTAGAAGGATTCTATAGCTGCGGTAGGTGTTACAGTTGCAGAAGGATCCCAGACAACACTAGAAGGTTGAAGGAATTCTCGAACCCTAGAAATAACTTATCCTATAAGATTAGGGATTTTATATCATGTGACACAGTAGGGGTGGTCTATGCCTTGAAGTGCCCATGCGACCTGGTGTATGTGGGGCGCACTACTAGGGCTCTTAAAGATCGCATGGAGGAGCATGTGAGACACATACGCAATGGGTCCGATAAACATGGCTTATATGTGCACTTTAAGAGGGTACACAATCAAAGCACCGTTGGCATGAAGTTTTGGGGGATTGAGGCACCCAAACGCCACTGGAGGGGTTCTAATTTTGTCAGAGAGATAAGTAAAAGGGAATCCTGGTGGATACACCAGCTTGGATCTTTGGTTCCTGGGGGATTGAATAGAGAATTTGATTTGAGATGCTTCCTTAGTAATTATTGATACTGTTTACTTCGGCGGTATACTCTATTATCATTCCTGTTTTTTTGAGTTGAAATTGATGACTTGTCCATTGGGCTGAGTTGGGCATTGATTATAGATCATATACTTATGATGGTTTTTTATTCCTCTTGATAGTTCGATTACCTCTCTATAGTGATTTTATTAATATGTTTGAAGATATACTTAATATACATTTTTTAATATTAATATTCTAATAATAAAATATATTTTATAATATTTTAAATAATATTTTATATTTCTATTTTAATTCTATCTATCTATCCTTGTGGTTAGCTAATATAATTATATTTTATTATGTTTGTTTTAATACTTATTAGGTAGGATACTCTGTGGTATATAATTGTTGTGGCTATCTAAGCGTGTGGGGTGCGTGGCGGTGCTCTCTTTGCTAGACCGCTCCGTCCTGTATAAAATTATTTATTTTAATGTAGGTTTTATATAATTATCTGCACAATGCTTTATTTGATCGCTTATCGTACGATCGTGTTATCAGTTTTGTACATCTTGCTATTTAGCAGATCCGTAGTCCTAGGGAAAATGGCTGCTGGAGCCGTCTCTACAGTCTATTAGGGGTTGTATTTATGGTCCTAGGCAAAATGGCTGCCATGATTGACATGGCTTATCTTAGCTTGGTCCATGGTCTAAGGGAAAATGGCCGCTGTGGACGTAGCTGTAGCCTCTGAACAATATTGTCCGCGGTCTCAGGCAAAATGGCCGCCGGAGCTATAAATTTACTCTGGAGCTCCCGTCCAATCAGATTCCCCCTGATGAAGGCACGTGGTCCCGGTGCCGAACACGCGTAGGGGAGGGGCCTGGACGGAGCTGTCAGCAGAGAAGGAGAAGGAGAGTTTCGATACACACACCGCATCGCACTCCACACCGCGAGATTGTCCGCTCTTTGTTTGTTAAGGATGGTGCACTCACGCACCCACAATATGTGAGTACCCCAGCAAGGGGAGAGAACTTTTTATTAAAATCCTTTTATTACACCTTGCAATATTGCGCTATGGAGTTTTTTTCTTTTGCATATATTATCTTCATTTGAGAGCATTGGAGGTCTGCACAGCTGGTTCCAAAAGAGCACAGGAGTGGCTCCAAAGCTTTGTTTGACATAGTTTTATCACTGTGTCACACACAGGAAGGTGAGCATATATACCTGTGGGGGTGGCTGGAAGACACTACAGCATGTTTCTTGGTGACACACTTTTGGAAGGAAGGATATGCGGATTTCACGAAATCTTCGGACTACGTTTTTTCTGAGCACTCTTATATTTCTGGATATATACTGTTTTGGACTTTATTTCATTCACTAGTAGTTATATCCCTTTATATTTCATTTGATCCAATATTTATATGTTTTTTGATTGACCACTCACATTGTGCGTTTTATATAGCACCGTGCACTTTATACTTTAGCACTTAGGGGTATTTTCACTCAAGTGTACTATTTGTTAATACCTATGTTGTTTATGTTTATTATTGCTGCACTCTTGATTGATGTGATTTTTTTCCAGCGCAGACACATTGTTTTATTTTTACCACTTTGCACGATTATGAAACGTGACTGAGTGTTTGCAGCTGGTCTCCACCTAAGATTAATTACTCACCATTTTGTTAGGCATTTATCCGTAAGTGGCTCGCAGGGTTTTGCTCACTACTTTTGTTCTCCCGATTTTCATATTCTTGCTAGTAGCCAGATGGATCCCTTTGCCTTTTTTGAGAACAGAGAAATTGATCTGGAGGATCTTTTCTCTACCACTAATACTAATGAGAATGATATTACGCAGCTTTTTAGGAAATTAGGGCATTGCATGGACAAAAAGAGTAATATATGGTGGGATCTATCTACCATGAGGAAGTATTTAAAGGATGGTTTGGTCCCTAGGAAGCTACGATGGGATGTTCCCATTAATGATGGCCTACTAGGGGTTGATGATGTGGAGGAGTGGTATGCATTTTTTGTGGGTAAAGGAAGGGAGATTATGGAATTCCTTATGAAGAGAAAACAGCGTAAATTAAATCTTTTGGAGAACCAAATTAAGGATATTAGGGACAAACTCAACTCCCTCATCAATCACCCTGAATACACCAAACTTATGGGGGAGCTGCATAGGAGTATGCAGAAGAAAGACACAGAAAATAAAAATGCAAAGAAGAAGAAGTACCAAAGGGACTTCGAAGACTACCAAAATAAACAAGTCTTCCGATGGCAATCAACATTGGCGTCCACCACCGCAGTTAATCCTCATCCACAAGCGGGGGCAGTTACCAATACGGTACCACAACCACAGGGTCAGTCCTATTCACAACAACAGAACAATAAACCATTCAACAGAGGGTTTCCACCGCATCGTCAGGATGATGCGTTACCCCATACACCTTATCGCCAACCCCCAAGAAAATCGCAATACAATCCACCAAGGCGACCAAACAATGAGGGGAGAAATGGCCCGCCCCCCAATAATGGGAATTGGGGATATGAGGCCCCCACCTATCAGGATAATGGCTATAGGGTCCAGCAGGAGAGAGAGCACTACGATATGGGCTATCCTTCGAACCTTGCCCCTCAATATAGAAGTGGCCAACAGAACTCATATGGCTATCAAAGGCAATATGGATACCAGCACGGCACTCCATACCATCAGCATAGGAGTTATGGGAATCAACAGAATGCACCCCAGAGAGGAAATCGTGCACCTTACAGGGGCCCCTTGCTGTATCAACCTCCCTTTAGAGGGTACCCCACTTATGCAAGAGAAGATACACGTAGAGGTGGGGTTTATTATTCCCCCAAACCGCAGAGAGTCAGATACGAAAAACATCAGCAGGACCACTATGGAGTACCTGTAACCAACAGTTTCTAACCTTTGAGTGATAATGACAACTTCCTGGATGAATCTTTTTTAGGGGGGACCAGGGGAGGACCCGTCCGAGAAGCACGAAATCCAGGAAGAGAGGAGGGAGAGCTGGACGAAGAGTACAACAGAAAAAGAAGGCGGGAAGACTAGGGCAGGGAATCTATAATTTGAGCGGAGTAGAACTATCAAGAGAGGAATTACTAGTTTTGGATAAGGGAATTAAATATGCCCCGAAAAAAGGACTCAACAAATTCGACACCTACGTCGGTGTACAGAAATTGGTTAGGAAACTCAATATTAAAAAGTATTATGCCCTCAACCCTGTTGAGAGGGCTGTCACTAACCAAAGGTTCACTAGCTTAAGAAATAACTCAGTGTTTAACCCTTATATATCCAACAATAAATATGTCGATTTATTCAAAAAATTGGTTACCACTGAGTTAGAACAGTTACCAGTTAAGAAGGTGTATGAACATAGAGATTTAAAAAGAGGAATGGATTTATTGGAAAAAAGAAAAGACATAGTGATTAGACCAGCGGACAAAGGGGGAGGTGTCGTCGTCCTCTCACTACAACAGTATAAAGATGAGTTGGGAAGGATATTGAGCGACATGGATACTTATCAACCTCTTAATGGTAACCCTTCCAAATCTTGTAAAAGTGCATTGGAGGGCATTATCAAGTATGGAATTGATGAAGGTTTTTTGAACAAGCATGAAGCCAAGTACTTAGTCCCTATGGTCAGTAAAATGCCTGTAATCTACTACTTACCTAAGATCCACAAGGATAGCCTAAATCCACCCGGCAGACCGATAGTGAGTGGTATCGGATCTCTTACCTCCAGATTAGGAGAGTATATAGATATCCATCTACAGCCCTTAGTGAAGAAAACCAGCGCCTATCTTAAGGACACCAAGCACACTTTGCAGCTTCTAGGTGGGTGTACTGTACATGAGAATATAATTATGGCCACAGGAGATGTAGCCTCATTGTACACCAACATCGATCATGAGGGCGCCCTGAATGCTGTTAAGTGGGCTTTGGATAAGGAAGATTCAATCGACGAGGATTTTACGTTTTTTCTTTTGAAGTGTTTAGATTTTTGTTTACGGAACAACTTTTTCTGGTATGACAACAAAATCTATTTACAGAAGAAAGGTGTCGCGATGGGCGCCAAATTCGCCCCTAGTGTAGCAAATCTCTATATGGCCAAATGGGAGGAAGAGGAGAATCTAAGGGATGACAATGGAGATATTTTACTATACAAGAGATTTATAGATGATCTTTTAATTGTTTGGAGAGGGGATATGGAAGGTCTGATGGGGTTACTGAACTCCATGAATGTTAATGATCGTAACATCTCCCTCACCTGGAATGTTAGTACAGAGAATATACATTTTCTGGATCTAGAGATTTTCAATACTAGTGAGGGTATCATCACCAGATCCTTCTTCAAGACCACGGACCGGAATTCGTATATTCCGGTTACAAGTTGTCACTATAAACCCTGGTTAAGTAATATCCCAAGAGGACAATATATGAGGATGCGAAGGAATTGCACTAGGACGGTGGATTATGAGACCCAGTCAGAGAGGTTGAGCACCATGTTCTTGGAGAAGGGATACCAGAAGGAGTTTTTGGAGAAGGAAAAAAGCAAGATTGGAAGCATGAGTAGGGCGGACCTTTTAAAAGATGCCACCAATGTAACCAATAATGAGAATCATGAGGGTATCAGTGTAGTTCTTGATTATTCTGCACAAAGTTATGAAGTAAGGAGAATTATATGTAAGTATTGGAGTGTGTTAAAACAGGACACTCAACTTAAAGATGTTCTCCCGGATAAACCTAAATTTGTTTTTAAGAGAGCTCCCAATTTGCGGGACAGGCTAGTACATAATGTGGTAGACCCACCCCCTCCAAAACCAAAAATGTTTTTGGACCTAGAAGGATTCTATAGCTGCGGTAGGTGTTACAGTTGCAGAAGGATCCCGGACAACACTAGAAGGTTGAAGGAATTCTCGAACCCTAGAAATAACTTCTCCTATAAGATTAGGGATTTTATATCATGTGACACAGTAGGGGTGGTCTATGCCTTGAAGTGCCCATGCGACCTGGTGTATGTGGGGCGCACTACTAGGGCTCTTAAAGATCGCATGGAGGAGCATGTGAGACACATACGCAATGGGTCCGATAAACATGGCTTATATGTGCACTTTAAGAGGGTACACAATCAAAGCACCGTTGGCATGAAGTTTTGGGGGATTGAGGCACCCAAACGCCACTGGAGGGGTTCTAATTTTGTCAGAGAGATAAGTAAAAGGGAATCCTGGTGGATACACCAGCTTGGATCTTTGGTTCCTGGGGGATTGAATAGAGAATTTGATTTGAGATGCTTCCTTAGTAATTATTGATACTGTTTACTTCGGCGGTATACTCTATTATCATTCCTGTTTTTTTGAGTTGAAATTGATGACTCGTCCATTGGGCTGAGTTGGGCATTGATTATAGATCATATACTTATGATGGTTTTTTATTCCTCTTGATAGTTCGATTACCTCTCTATAGTGATTTTATTAATATGTTTGAAGATATACTTAATATACATTTTTTAATATTAATATTCTAATAATAAAATATATTTTAAATAATATTTTATATTTCTATTTTAATTCTATCTATCTATCCTTGTGGTTAGCTAATATAATTATATTTTATTATGTTTGTTTTAATACTTATTAGGTAGGATACTCTGTGGTATATAATTGTTGTGGCTATCTAAGCGTGTGGGGTGCGTGGCGGTGCTCTCTTTGCTAGACCGCTCCGTCCTGTATAAAATTATTTATTTTAATGTAGGTTTTATATAATTATCTGCACAATGCTTTATTTGATCGCTTATCGTACGATCGTGTTATCAGTTTTGTACATCTTGCTATTTAGCAGATCCGTAGTCCTAGGGAAAATGGCTGCTGGAGCCGTCTCTACAGTCTATTAGGGGTTGTATTTATGGTCCTAGGCAAAATGGCTGCCATGATTGACATGGCTTATCTTAGCTTGGTCCATGGTCTAAGGGAAAATGGCTGCTGTGGACGTAGCTGTAGCCTCTGAACAATATTGTCCGCGGTCTCAGGCAAAATGGCCGCCGGAGCTATAAATTTACTCTGGAGCTCCCGTCCAATCAGATTCCCCCTGATGAAGGCACGTGGTCCCGGTGCCGAACACGCGTAGGGGAGGGGCCTGGACGGAGCTGTCAGCAGAGAAGGAGAAGGAGAGTTTCGATACACACACCGCATCGCACTCCACACCGCGAGATTGTCCGCTCTTTGTTTGTTAAGGATGGTGCACTCACGCACCCACAATATGTGAGTACCCCAGCAAGGGGAGAGAACTTTTTATTAAAATCCTTTTATTACACCTTGCAATATTGCGCTATGGAGTTTTTTTCTTTTGCATATATTATCTTCATTTGAGAGCATTGGAGGTCTGCACAGCTGGTTCCAAAAGAGCACAGGAGTGGCTCCAAAGCTTTGTTTGACATAGTTTTATCACTGTGTCACACACAGGAAGGTGAGCATATATACCTGTGGGGGTGGCTGGAAGACACTACAGCATGTTTCTTGGTGACACACTTTTGGAAGGAAGGATATGCGGATTTCACGAAATCTTCGGACTACGTTTTTTCTGAGCACTCTTATATTTCTGGATATATACTGTTTTGGACTTTATTTCATTCACTAGTAGTTATATCCCTTTATATTTCATTTGATCCAATATTTATATGTTTTTTGATTGACCACTCACATTGTGCGTTTTATATAGCACCGTGCACTTTATACTTTAGCACTTAGGGGTATTTTCACTCAAGTGTACTATTTGTTAATACCTATGTTGTTTATGTTTATTATTGCTGCACTCTTGATTGATGTGATTTTTTTCCAGCGCAGACACATTGTTTTATTTTTAACACAGTAGAACATGCCAGGCACACAAAACACCCCGATCCCCCCCCCCCGATCGCCCCCCGATCCCCCCCCAATCACACCCCCCCCGTCACAAACTGACACCAAGCAGGTTTTTTTTTTTTTTTTTTTTTTTTTTTTCTGATTACTGTATTGGTGTCAGTTTGTGACAGTTACAGTGTTAGGGCAGTGAGTGTTAGGCCCCCTTTAGGTCTAGGATACCCCCCTAACCCCCCCTAATAAAGTTTTAACCCCTTGATCACCCCCCGTCACCAGTGTCGCTAAGCGATCATTTTTCTGATCGCTGTATTAGTGTCACTGGTGACGCTAGTTAGGGACGTAAATATTTAGGTTCGCCGTCAGCGTTTTATAGCGACAGGGACCCCCATATACTATCTAATAAATGTTTTAACCCCTTGATTGCCCCCTAGTTAACCCTTTCACCACTGATCACCGTATAACCGTTACGGGTGACGCTGGTTAGTTCGTTTATTTTTTATAGTGTCAGGGCACCCGCCGTTTATTACCGAATAAAGGTTTAGCCCCCTGATCGCCCGGCGGTGATATGCGTCGCCCCAGGCAGCGTCAGATTAGCGCCAGTACCGCTAACACCCACGCACGCAGCATACGCCTCCCTTAGTGGTATAGTATCTGATCGCATCAATATCTGATCCGTTCAGATCTATACTAGCGTCCCCAGCAGTTTAGGGTTCCCAAAAACGCAGTGTTAGCGGGATCAGCCCAGATACCTGCTAGCACCAGCGTTTTGCCCCTCCGCCCGGCCCAGCCCAGCCCAGCCCACCCAAGTGCAGTATCGATCGATCACTGTCACTTACAAAACACTAAACGCATAACTGCAGCGTTCGCAGAGTCAGGCCTGATCCCTGCGATCGCTAACAGTTTTTTTGGTAGCGTTTTGGTGAACTGGCAAGCACCAGCCCCAGGCAGCGTCAGGTTAGCGCCGGTCGCGCTGACACCCACGCACGCACCGTATCCTCCCTTAGTGGTATAGTATCTGATCGGATCAATATCTGATCCGTTCAGATCTATACTAGCGTCCCCAGCAGTTTAGGGTTCCCAAAAATGCAGTGTTAGCGGGATCAGCCCAGATACCTGCTAGCACCAGCGTTTTGCCCCTCCGCCCAGCCCAGCCCACCCAAGTGCAGTATCGATCGATCACTGTCACTTACAAAACACTAAACGCATAACTGCAGCGTTCGCAGAGTCAGGCCTGATCCCTGCGATCGCTAACAGTTTTTTTGGTAGCGTTTTGGTGAACTGACAAGCACCAGCCCCAGGCAGCGTCAGGTTAGCGCCGGTCGCGCTAACACCCACGCACGCACCGTACACCTCCCTTAGTGGTATAGTATCTGAACTGATCAATATCTGATCCGTTCAGATCTATACTGGCGTCCCCAGCAGTTTAGGGTTCCCAAAAACGCAGTGTTAGTGGGATCAGCCCAGATACCTGCTAGCACCTGCGTTTTGCCCCTCCGCCCGACCCAGCCCACCCAAGTGCAGTATTGATCGATCACTGTCACTTACAAAACACTAAACGCATAACTGCAGCGTTCGCAGAGTCAGGCCTGATCCCTGCGATCGCTAACAGTTTTTTTGGTAGCGTTTTGGTGAACTGGCAAGCGCCAGCGGCCTAGTACACCCCGGTCGTAGTCAACCAGCACTGCAGTAACACTTGGTGACGTGGCGAGTCCCATAAGTGCAGTTCAAGCTGGTGAGGTGGCAAGCACAAATAGTGTCCCGCTGCCACCAAAAAGACAAACACAGGCCCGTCGTGCCCATAATGCCCTTCCTGCTGCATTCGCCAATCCTTATTGGGAACCTACCACTTCTGCAGCGCCCGTACTTCCCCCATTCACATCCCCAACCAAATGCAGTCGGCTGCATGAGAGGCATTTTTATGTCCTCCCGAGTACCCCTACCCAACGAACCCCCCCAAAAAAGATGTTGTGTCTGCAGCAAACGCGGATATAGGCGTGACACCCGCTATTATTGTCCCTCCTGTCAATCCTGGTCTTTGCATTGGTGAATGTTTTGAACGCTACCATTCACTAGTTGAGTATTAGCGTAGGGTACAGCATTGCACAGACTAGGACACA
Organism: Aquarana catesbeiana; assembly: GCF_042186555.1. Lineage (NCBI taxonomy): Eukaryota > Metazoa > Chordata > Amphibia > Anura > Ranidae > Aquarana > Aquarana catesbeiana. The sequence goes on along the minus strand of NC_133326.1, from coordinate 492,784,128 downwards.
CTTTCACAGGATCTCCCAAGATGCCATCGCATTTTGAGAGACCCGAACCTGGAACCGGTTACAGTTATAAAAGTTACAGTTACAAAAAAAGTGTAAAAAAAAAAAAAAAAAAAACACAAACAAAAATATAAAATAAAAAATAATAGTTGTCGTTTTATTGTTCTCTCTCTGTTCTCTCTCTCTCTCTATTCTCTCTCTCTATTGTTCTGCTCTTTTTTACTGTATTCTATTCTGCAATGTTTTATTGTTATTATGTTTTATCATGTTTGCTTTTCAGGTATGCAATTTTTTATATTTTACCGTTTACTGTGCTTTATTGTTAACCATTTTTTTGTCTTCAGGTACACCATTCACGACTTTGAGTGGTTATACCAGAATGATGCTTGCAGGTTTAGGTATCATCTTGGTATCATTCTTTTCAGCCAGCGGTCGGCTTTCATGTAAAAGCAATCCTAGAGGCTAGTTAGCCTCTAGACTGCTTTTACAAGCAGTGGGAGAGAATGCCCCCCCCCCCACCGTCTTCCGTGTTTTTCTCTGGCTCTCCTGTCTCAACAGGAAACCTGAGAATGCAGCCGGTGATTCAGCCAGCTGACCATAGAGCTGATCAGAGACCAGAGTGGCTCCAAACATCTCTATGGCCTAAGAAACCGGAAGCTACGAGCATTTTATGACTTAGATTTCGCCGGATGTAAATAGCGCCATTGGGAAATTGGGGAAGCATTTTATCACACCGATCTTGGTGTGGTCAGATGCTTTGAGGGCAGAGGAGAAATCTAGGGTCTAATAGACCCCAATTTTTTCAAAAAAGAGTACCTGTCACTACCTATTGCTATCATAGGGGATATTTACATTCCCTGAGATAACAATAAAAATGATAAAAAAAAAATGAAAGGAACAGTTTTAAAATAAGATAAAAAAGCAAAAAAATAATAAAGAAAAAAAAAAAAAAAAAAAAAAAAAAAGCACCTCTGTCCCCCCTGCTCTCGCGCTAAGGCGAACGCAAGCGTCGGTCTGGCGTCAAATGTAAACAGCAATTGCACCATGCATGTGAGGTATCACCGCGACGGTCAGATCGAGGGCAGTAATTTTAGCAGTAGACCTCCTCTGTAAATCTAAAGTGGTAACCTGTAAAGGCTTTTAAAGGCTTTTAAAAATGTATTTATTTTGTTGCCACTGCACGTTTGTGCACAATTGTAAAGCATGTCATGTTTGGTATCCATGTACTCGGCCTAAGATCATCTTTTTTATTTCATCAAACATTTGGGCAATATAGTGTGTTTTAGTGCATTAAAATGTTAAAAAGTGTGTTTTTTCCCCCAAAAATGCGTTTGAAAAATCGCTGCGCAAATACTGTGTGAAAAAAAAAAATGAAACACCCACCATTTTAATCTGTAGGGCATTTGCTTTAAAAAAATATATAATGTGTGGGGGTTCAAAGTAATTTTCTTGCAAAAAAAAATAATTTTTTCATGTAATCAAAAATTGTCAGAAAGGGCTTTGTCTTCAAGTGGTTGGAAGAGTGGGTGATGTGTGACATAAGCTTCTAAATGTTGTGCATAAAATGCCAGGACAGTTCAAACCCCCCCCAAATGACCCCATTTTGGAAAGTAGACACCCCAAGCTATTTGCTGAGAGGCATGTCGAGTCCATGGAATATTTTATATTGTGACACAAGTTGCGGGAAAGAGACAAATTTTTTTTTTTTTTTTTTTTTTTTGCACAAAGTTGTCACTAAATGATATATTGCTCAAACATGCCATGGGAATATGTGAAATTACACCCCAAAATACATTCTGTTGCTTCTCCTGAGTACGGGGATACTACATGTGTGAGACTTTTTGGGAGCCTAGCCGCGTATGGGGCCCCGAAAACCAAGCACTGCCTTCAGGCTTTCTAAGGGCGTAAATTTTTGATTTCACTCTTCACTGCCTATCACAGTCTCGGAGGCCATGGAATGCCCAGGTGGCACAAACCCCCCCCAAATGACCCCATTTTGGAAAGTAGACACCCAAAGCTATTTGCTGAGAGGTATAGTGAGTATTTTGCAGACCTCACTTTTTGTCACAAAGTTTTGAAAATTAAAAAAAGAAAAAAAAAATTTTTTTTTTTTGTCTTTCTTCATTTTCAAAAACAAATGAGAGCTGCAAAATACTCACCATGCCTCTCAGCAAATAGCTTGGGGTGTCTACTTTCCAAAATGGGGTCATTTGGGGGGGTTTGTGCCACCTGGGCATTCCATGACCTCCGAAACTGTGATAGGCAGTGAAGAGTGAAATCAAAAATGTACACCCTTAGAAATCCTGAAGGTGGTGATTGGTTTTCGGGGGCCCGTACGCGGCTAGGCTCCTAAAAAGTCCCACACATGTGGTATCCCCGTACTCAAGAGAAGCAGCAGAATGTATTTTGGGGTGCAATTCCACATATGCCCATGACCTATGTGAGCAATATATCATTTAGTGACAACTTTGTGCAAAAAAAATAAATAAATAGTCACTTTCCCGCAACTTGTGTCAAAATATAAAATATTCCATGGACTCAACATGCCTCTCAGCAAATAGCTTGGGGTGTCTACTTTCCAAAATGGGGTCATTTGGGGGGGGTTTGTGCCATCTGGGCATTTTATGGCCTTCAAAACTGTGATAGGTAGTGAGGAGTAAAATCAAAAATGTACGCCCTTAGAAATCCTGAAGGCAGTGATTGGATTTCGGGGCCCCGTATGCGGCTAGGCTCCCAAAAAGTCCCACACATGTGGTATCCCCATACTCAGGAGAAGCAGCTAAATGTATTTTGGGGTGCAATTCCACATATGCCCATGGCCTGTGTGAGCAATATATCATTTAGTGACAACTTTTTGTAATTTTTTTTTTTTTTTGTCATTATTCAATCACTTGGGACAAAAAAAATGAATATTCAATGGGCTCAACATGCCTCTCAGCAATTTCCTTGGGGTGTCTACTTTCCAAAATGGGGTCATTTGGGGGGCTTTTGTACTGCCCTGCCATTTTAGCACCTCAAGAAACGACATAGGCAGTCATAAATTAAAGGCTGTGTAAATTCCAGAAAATGTACCCTAGTTTGTAGGCGCTATAACTTTTGCGCAAACCAATAAATATACACTTATTGACGTTTTTTTTACCAAAGACATGTGGCCAAATACATTTTGGCCTAAATGTATGACTAAAATTGAGTTTATTGGATTTTTTTTAGAACAAAAAGTAGAAAATATCATTTTTTTTTCAAAATTTTCGGTCTTTTTCTGTGTATAGCGCAAAAAATAAAAACGGCAGAGGTGATCAAATACCATCAAAAGAAAGCTCTATTTGTGGGAAGAAAAGGACGCAAATTTCGTTTGGGTACAGCATTGCATGACCGCGCAATTAGCAGTTAAAGCGACGCAGTGCCAAATTGGAAAAAGTGCTCTGGTCAGGAAGGGGGTAAATCCTTCCGGGGCTGAAGTGGTTAAACTCTGGGTCTGCCCTCTGGAACATGTGGCAGTGAACATCAGGGGGAAGGCACTGGTGATATAGCCTTCCCTCCGAGTCCCTGGTTACATTACCAGTGCTTCACTAAATCAGAAAGTGGAAAAACAGTAATTGTAAATAAAATCAAAAAAATGTTTAATGAATGTAATAGAGTAGGATTTCAGTAACAGCATTTACTCCACCCATTCACAGAACTCGAGTTCTGTGATTGGTGGAGAAAGTAGAAGGGGATGGGTTAGTGGCAGAACTTTCCTAATTAGGAACTGCTGCTGTTAAACCTCACAGTGTCTAAGACAGCTGCTCAGGACAGTACAACTGCTGGGGCAGGACAGCTGAGGGGGGCGGGACAGCTGAGGGGGGCGGGACAGGACAGCTGAGGGGGGCGAGACAGGACAGCTGAGGGGGGCGAGACAGGACAGCTGAGGGGGGCGAGACAGGACAGCTGAGGGGGGCGAGACAGGACAGCTGAGGGGGGCGAGACAGGACAGCTGAGGGGGGCGAGACAGGACAGCTGAGGGGGGCGAGACAGGACAGCTGAGGGGGGCAGGACAGGACAGCTGAGGGGGGCAGGACAGGACAGCTGAGGGGGGCAGGGCAGGACAGCTGAGGGGGGCAGGGCAGGACAGCTGAGGGGGGCAGGGCAGGACAGCTGAGGGGGGCAGGGCAGGACAGCTGAGGGGGGCAGGGCAGGACAGCTGAGGGGGGCAGGGCAGGACAGCTGAGGGGGGCAGGGCAGGACAGCTGAGGGGGGCGGGACAGGACAGCTGAGGGGGCGGGACAGGACAGCTGAGGGGGGCGGGACAGGACAGCTGAGGGGGGCGGGACAGGACAGCTGAGGGGGGCGGGACAGGACAGCTGAGGGGGCTGAGAAGGGATGCAGCATGGAGGATTTTGAGCAGAAACAGCCACCTGCAAGTATAGAGGTATGCACCATTACATATACCTAATGTATATGGTGCTGTATCCCAAAAGAACAGTTTTACTGCCTCAGCTTTAAAGTAGTTTTTAACCCAAAAGCAAAAATGTATTCTATTGCACCTGATCAATTCTTAGATGTGATGGCTGCATTAGTTTTCTTTTAGCCTTTCTTTATTCTATTTTAAACTGGTGATCTGGCCAGTAAGTCTTTTGTTTTTCAATAGAACAAGCTTTCTTGCAGCTACAGGGGTGAGACAAACCATTTAACACTGACAGTGGTACTTAAAATGATCAGCTTTTATTTATTCATGTAAAACCTTTATCCCAAAAGGTAAAAAAAAACAACAGTTTGCTGTAACTGCTTATAAAGTACTAGCTGGAGTTCAGCTTTAATTTGTTAGTGTGAATAAATCTGCTAATACATCTACCACTCCCATCTCCCCAAAATGACGATGCAACTGTCCAAATGTATACCTTGTGCTTATTCATCCAGAGTGGATGGCACTCTTAAGCCAGCCAGTGACTAATCCAAATTCAGCCATTATAGCAGGGACCGTCAGTGGGCAGGCTGGTTGTACTGAAGTCAATCTATCGACTCCAGTACAACCAGCCTGTTTTTCTTTTTCCGTTTGGTCACAGCCAGTGGCTATACCCACCAGCAGTGATCGTTGTATTCTGAAGGCTGGGAAGCCTCCTGCTGTCATAATACAATAGGGCAGTGGAAGGGATTCCTTCATCAACACTGATTGTGTTGATGGGGAAATTTAGCGATTTTTTTGTCTTTCCTTCCACCCGAGGTTAAGGCTGGGTTCACACTGCAGTACGCTCTGGCTTACAGCAGGAGTCCGGTGGGTCTCCATTCACCATTTCAGGTCCGATTTCAGTCTGAATTTTTGGCTGAAAAAAGGACCTGAAAAGGGACCAAAAGACGCACAGGACTCCTGTGCCATTCGCACCAGAGCCTCTGCGGAGATGTGTGAACCAGCTCCATAGAGAGACAGTCAAAATCTCCTGCTGTGCGAATTGGATGCTGTGTTTGCAATAGTGTGTGTGAACCCTGCCTAAAAGGAAGAAAATTGCATAATGTATGACCTGCCTATCACAGGATGTGTGTTACTGGCAGATCTCCAGCTGAAAACAGAGGGAAAAAGAAAACTGATGCAGCCACCACATGTAATGATTGGTAAGCTGCAGTATAATTACATTTTTGGGTTTGAGTTTAATACCACTTTAAAGTGGCAAAGTGTGGGAAAATGTGCACCTGTTAGAGAGGTGTACTAAATATTTTTACCATACAGTTTAAGTTGGCTATTTTCCCTTGTTAATTACAAAGCAGAGTAGGTATTTGTGGAGTTGCACTTTCCAAAAACCCTGCATTCACATGATGGGTGTTGCAGCTTAGCATCATGTGAAGTCCTCCATATCTGGAGAAAATCCCTGTACAAGAAGACTACAAAAGTGTATGTTGATATGATGCTAATACTCAGTAATGAATAACATTGTAGGTGTTGAAGTATAACCTAAGGCTAACCTATCCTTGAAGAATCAGTTCATTCAAGCCATTTGCACAATGTCTACCCCATTCACACTGCCCACACTCAATTAAACAAGCTTCAGCTAGAGCTATTTCCAGCCTGTGCTGATCATTCCACGTTCCTACCTGCGCATTGTGCTCTTCAGTCTTTGATTCCCAGTGTTTTCTCCCATGGTTGTAATGAGCACTTTTAATAATGAAATGATGCTGGATACCTCATTACTTCCAGCAGCCTATAGTTCACTCCATTCACTAAAAATATATTACTTTAATTAGACACAGTGAAGACTGCTGTGCTGTCATATTGCCCAGTTTATTATTAGGAGAAAATATTTCACATGATATTTTCCTATCTGAACTGCACCTCTTTTCTGCAGACTTTCAATAATATTAATTTAAACTGAGGATGCTTTTGTTATTTTAAGGCTTTTTTATTTCTCTCCGTTTTGTGTACTAGTAGACCCTTTCATCCAAAGTAGAAAATGAAAAAAGGAAGATCCAAATGTATTAATATAGGACTTGATTTTTTTCTCACTTCCTTCTTTTCCTCTGTGAGTCCTTTTCCTCGTTAGGACCTGTTCACATGAGCTTTGCTCTCTGAACAGAGATCCATGTTTGGATCGCTCTTCAGAAAGCATTTGACAGGGGGGTGAGGAGGCATTGTATTGCCTCTTTACCACCTGCTTTAACCTCTTGAACCAGTGAGCTGCAACCGCATGCATTTCACGTTGTTCCAGAGTGCTTGCAGAGCTGCCCCATTCACTTGAATAGGTCACGTTTGGTCGCTGTGAAGGGGCCTGCCATAGACGGAGCAACTTTCTTTCCTTCAACCACAGCCCCACGGAAGAAGTTCCACTTCTGTGTGGTTGCATGTGTGCATGCACTTGACGACTACTTTCACTCAATCTGGATAGTATAGCTCTTGCTATACTTCTGCCCAGCTGCGGATCTCATAAACAGAAGCTGCAATGTTGTCTATCTGCCTGTAACAATAATAATTGGAAGGTTATAAGTATCAAGTAAGATGAATCTCTAATGTCTGAGAGCTCACAAATATACAAATATACAACCACTCACTTGAGCGTCCAGTCCAGTGGTTGTCAAATAAGGCCGCTGAAATCACCAAAGTGCCGCCACGCACAGTGTTCAATATATGTAATGCTTGAGAGGACTGTCAGAAACTGCAGACCTAATAAAGAAAATCGGGGTTAGAGAGTTATATTTTTGGCTGGGGATATGTTGCAGAAGACCATACAAAACTGGGAACATGTTACCTGAGGGTAGTAGAGATCAATGCTATTACCCTAATCAGTGTTTCAATTACAGACTGCTGAGGTCTGAGGACCACACCATATACCAAAGGGCTGCAGGTTGGGCACCAGTGGTCCAAACCATGACCCCCCCTCCTGTTCATTACTTTATTTCTGGATCACACTGACTGTATGTGTTACAGCTCAGCTGAGCTCATTAAGAAGAATAAAAAAAGAGAACATAAAGCATTGTTTGCCCAGTGTTTGGGCTTTTGACCAGCCATCATTGAGTCTCATAGCAGCAGTTCTGCAGCCAGGGTGGGCATTTCAAGGACTTTTATGACTTTAACAAAGCAGTATAGAGGGGTCATAGTTACAGCTTTAACAGTTTTAAGTAGCAATGATTCAGCCTATTTCTTTCTTTCGCTGTTTCTCTCTGTCTCACTACACACACAAACATTATTTGATCCTTTTTTTTTAAATATTTTGTTAAATTGTCAAACCAGTCAAAATAGAGTTGTGTGAGATTAAGCAGATTAGTAAAATGAACCTTCCCCAGTATAATAGCAAGGACAAGAAAGCTGGGAAAAAAGCCATTAATTGCCTAATATAAAAGTAGTAATGGAGAGAATAGGCCAATTATAAAGAAAAGCATTAAAATAAGATTGAGAATTGATTTTCTGCTAAAGTATCCATGAAACTATTGGTGACTTTCAGGTGATACAGACTGGTGGGACTTACGAGATAAATCTGTGTAATGGTTTTAATGTAGTACTTCTAGGCAATAAACCAACACAATGTTTACCATTTCTATTTGGGAGACCCAGAATTATGCTTGATGGTCACAAAGTTGAAAAGACCTTAGCAGGCTTCCAATGCTAGGACTGTAGCCTCTTGTCACTTGATTTGTAGCACTTGATAAATTATGAAACCCAACCCTCAGTTTATCTTTAAAGTGAGCCTGTGTGTAGTTCAAACCTTGTACACTACTTTAAAGACGATAAGGGACATTTTTACAAAGCAGTAAATGTGACTTTCACCAAACAGTTACTAATGGTGAATCAATCACTTTTATATAAAATACATGCACAAGGTGGATGTACCTGCAGTAAACGGAATACAGACATCATTAAATCCTGACAATCCCTCTCCACTCTATCCAATACTAAGGAAAAAAGTTTTGCCTTTAGTTCCACTTTAGGAGATTGTTTCCCAATTTTTAAGAAACCCAATCTTAAGGCTTTTGCCGTTTACTGAAGTCATACAAGAACAGATTTTACTAATTTCCTGAAGTAATCTATAGCAACCTGTCAGATTCGAGTTTAATCTTGTTGGATTATTGAAGTCTCAATTTCAACTATTTTATGTTTTAGTACAGTACACACTACATTCTTTGCCTTAAAGTGATAATAAAGGTATTTTTTTTATTTTTTAAAATAACAAACATGTTATAGTTACCTTCTCTGTTTTGCACAGAGCAGTCTCGATCCTTTTCTTCTCAGGTTCCCCAACGGCGCTCCTGGATCCATATGTGTGTGCTCGCTCCCAAGCCCAGCTCTGTGTGTCCATAAGACTAATGCCCCTTTCACACGATCGGACCGTTCAGGTCTGCCTGTCAGTTTTGATGGCGGACCTGAACGGGCGCTCCATGTTAGTCTATGGAGCGTCGGATGTCAGCGGAGACATGTCCGCTGACATCCGACCCCGTCCGATCCGCTAAAAGCAGACGGATGGCCCTACGTCCAGGTCCGTCGCTATCGGATCGGGTGAGATCTGATGAAAACGGACATGCTGTCCATTTTCATCCGATCCCTCCATAGGCGGCAGCTGCGCCTGACAAGCCCCTCCCGGCTCAGTGAGCAGAGAGGGACCTGTCATCCGCTGGCTCAGTGGAGATCAACGGACAGATCTCCCGCTGAGCCGGCGGACAGAGGCGGGCTCTGTAGAAATGGAGTCCGCCTTGTGTGAAAGGGGCCTTACAGAATGGTGCTCAGCCCTGCCCCCCGAGCTCTCTTCACTAGCTGAGATTGACAGCAGCAGGACCCAAAAGAATAGAATTCATGAAGGTAAAAAACCTTCAGCCTTGAAAACCACTTTATTAAATGAGCCAATCAAATACAGATTTCTGAAGATCAATTTGCTTTAGTTTCTTAATTTGATCTAAAAAAAAAAGGCATTCCTTTATGGCAGAAACAGGTAGGAATCTGCAACAAACTTTGTTTAAATCCTTGCAATGCACATTGATCACCCAAAGGGGAATGTTTTTTTTTTTTCTAAACAGAAGTGGAGTTACTTTTTAGGTAGTAAGTAGGCATGGAGCCCTGTTTTGCAGTTCTTTTGATTTAAACATTTGCAACTTCAGACGAGTCTTACGCCGTGAATTATGGTAAGTTGGTGCTACATAATTTACTATAGGGTTGCTGGCTTGCAGACTTTTGGGGTAATAACCTGGTAAGATCATCATTTAGTTTAAAAAAAAAAATGTACTCATTTTCGGTGCTATCATCAGGGTTGTTGTGATTTCCTGCAGCAGCTGAGTATACATCTAGTGCCCGTCCTTTACATCAGGCTGCTTTTCTGGTGGCCTCAGTGCATATAAGGTGTTCCCTGCGGGCGTTTCACAGTTGTTGAATTGGAGTATGACAGCCTTGATCTTCTTTTTAATAGATGGCTGGTTTCTGTTTTCTTTTTGTACAACTTTAGATATAATAATATAATATATAGATACAGCACACACTTCTTAGCACTGAAGAAGAATTTTCCAAAATGCATCAGATTTGTCCTGGGTTGGCAATAGCAAAGTTAGGCACTATGTAAAATGTGAAATGTATTTTACTGCTCCGTGGATAGAATTATAGTGGGAATACCCCTGCTGCTAACCCACCCTATGTGTACAAAACACAGCCTGAATGAAAATAAAAGTAAATTGTGGGCGCTAGGTACCCTCTAAACTCAATTGGGATATAGTATTCCTTGATATATAAAAAAACTAGTAATTACTATTTATAGTGCAATCTTTTATGTAACACTACAAATTGTGCTCATGAATCCATAGTGTCCATAAACCATATAATAATAAGTAAAAGCCTCCAGATGACTCCATTATAGCAAAACGCGTAGAGGCGGGGTTACATGGTTTCCTACATCACATTTGGTGACTCAGCTTCCGCCGGTTGGAATGCACGCCCATACTCCATGTGGGAGAAGGTGACTATAACGAACACCAAGATCGCTGAGTGCCGGCTCAGGCACTGGAACATGTGAGTTTTATTCCTATCTCTTTTAAAATATTTTTACTATTAAAACGGGGTTATGCTATTGCGAGTGTTTGATTTCTATTTTGGAGTACTTTACTGGATTTGAGTAGAGTAGAAGAGGGGATTTGACAGCCCAGATAAAGGGGAGCGCATCTGATCACAAACTGACCCACAAAACATTGGGTCTTTGAGTCTGGTGAGTGTCAGTGTGTGCAGTGGTGGAGAGGATCATGAAGATTTACAGCACAAAGCACTTTTAATGCATGACCTGAGCACAAATAGATTAAATTACTGAGCGCCACAGTGGATTTGCATATATTGCTGTATAATTTATAAGGATATATATCCCTGAGCAAACAAGTGGACGTTTACTTATTATATGATGTATGGACACTACGGATACATGAGCACAATTTTTGGTGTTATATAAAAGATTGCACTATAAATAGTAATTATTCGTTTTTTATATACCAAGAGATATTCTATCCCAATAGCGTTTAGAGGGTACCTAGCACCCACAATTCACTATGGAAAATGTATCTTTGTATCCAATCATGGACAATTAGGGTATCATACTATAATTATTATTATTTAAGGTACTTATATAGCGGCGTCAATTTACGCAGCGCTTTACATATACATTGTACATTCACATCGGTCCCTACCCTCAAGGAGCTTACAATCTAAGGTCCCTAACTCACATTCATATACTAGGGCCAATTTAGACAGAAGCCAATTAACCTACCAGCATGTCTTAGTGTTGTATTGTATACATTTGCCATGCAGTATGTAATTTTATAACCCTTTTTATATGCATTGCAAATAAAGTTTGGTACTGTATTGTTTTTTATTTTAAAAAAAATAAATAAATGTTTGTATGGATTGTATATTGCCCTTAAAGTCCCGTGGGAAAAAATATATACAGTATGTTTATTCTGTATCAAAGTAAGGGATGGTGGCAATCTTATAGATTTTGCAATCCACACTCTACAGTGCCTTGCAAAAGTATTCACCCCCCTTGGCATTTTTTGTGTTTTGTTGCCTCACAACCTGGAATTAACATGGATTGTTTGAGGATTTGCATCATTTGAACATGCCCACAACTTTGAAGATTTTTTTTTTATTATTGTGAAGCAAACAACAAATAGGACAAAACAACAGAAAAAGTCAATGTGCATAACTATTCACCCCCCTAAAGTCAATACTTTGTAGAACCACCTTTTGCGGCTATCACAGCTCCAAATTGCTTTTGGATAAGTCCCTATGAGCTTGCCACATCTTACCACTGGGATTTTTGCCTATTCCTCCTTGCGAAACTGCTCCAGCTCCTTCAAGTTGGATGGTTTGCGCTTGTGAACAGCAATATTTAAGTCTGGCCACAGATTTTCCATTGGATTGAGGTCTGGGCTTTGACTAGGCCATTCCAATACATTTACATGTTTCCCCTTAAACCACTTAAGTGTTGTTTAGCAGCGTGTTTGGGGTCATTGTCCTGCTGGAAGGTGAACCTCCGTCCTAGCCTCAAATCACGCACAGGTTGGTTCAGGTTTTGCTCAAGAATATCCCTATATTTAGCACCATCCATCTTTCCCTCAACTCTGACCACTTTCCCAGTCCCGACTGCTGAAAAACATCACCACAGCATGATGCTGACACCACCATGTTTCACTGTGGGGATGGTGTACTTTGGGTGATGTGATGTGTTGAGTTTGTGCCAGACATAGCATTTACTTTGGCCAAAAAATGCAATTTTAGTCTCATCAGACCAGAGCACCTTCCTCCATACATTTTGGGAGTCTGCCACATGCTTTTTTGCAAACTCAAAACATGCCATTTTGTTTTTTGCTGAAAGTAATGGCTTTCTTCTGGCCACTCTGCCATAAAGCCCGACTCTATGGAGCGCACAGCTTATTGTCGTCCTATGTACGGATACTCCAATCTCTGCCGTGGAACTCTGCAGCTCCTCAAGGGTTACCTTAGGCAACACTGTATCCTGGCCTAGGCCAACAAGGCCCAGGCCTAGGGCAGCACTTTGCAGGGGGGCAGCACGGAAAGAGTCCCCGCCAGCTTCTGCTACACTGTTAGTGTAGCACCAGTCTTATGGGGCGGACTGGGCTGAGAGGCATATTAGTCTAGCGCCCCCATAAAGTGGCCGCACTGCTTCCTGTATGCGGGCGGCCGGCATTCCACAACTGTGGGGGGACCACTTCTAATTTTGACTGTCCTATCATCCTGGACCACAAACCTTCCTCACTGTGCTATATGTTTTCTGCTGCACCATTGGCATGGTTATGTCTTCTTAGTCCTCTCCATAAAATTATCAGAAATTTGTGCTTAAAGTAGAACTATAGGGAACACTTTTTTTTCATTTTGGATAGAATAAGGGAGGGTTATAGCCCCTGTCAGTTTATTTTTTACCATCCCTGTCCCATTGCAGAGATTTCCCTTCACTTCCTGCCCCATAGCCAAACAGGAAGTGAGAGGAAATCTATGCAAATTAAGGGAATTAATTGCCCCCCCCCCCCAGGCCCTCAGAACTAGTGTCCCCACTCGAAAATTTCAGGGTGGGTCTTAAACAGCAAGGGGTGTGGCCTTGACAGGAAGGGGTGGATCATATTTAAATTAGGGGGTGCACGAGTTTAGTCAGGCCTAGGGCAGCCCAAAACCTAAATACACTACTGACCTTAGGTCTCTGTGCCGCTTCTCTGATTAATGCCCTCCTTGCCCGGTCCGTGAGTTTTGGTGTGCGGCCATCTCTTGGTAGGTTTGCTGTTGTGGCATGTTCTTTCCATTTGGTTATGATAGATTTGATGGTGCTCCTAGGGATCATCAAAGATTTGGATACTTTTTTATAACCTAACCCTGACTTGTACTTCTCAACAACATTGTCCCTTACTTGTTTGGAGAGTTCCTTGGTCTTCATGGCAGTGTTTGGTTAGTGGTGCCTCTTGCTTAGGTGTTGCAGCCTCTGGGGCCTTTCAAAAAGGTGTGTGTATATGTAATGACAGATTATGTGACACTTAGATTGCACACAGGTGGACATCATTTCACTAATTATGTGCCTTCTGAAGGTAATTGGTTGCACCAGAGCTTTTTATGGGCTTCATAACAAAGGGGTGAATACTGTAATGTTTGGGGTATTTAGCTCAAGCGATAAATGCGTTTTTAGTGCAGTGAGTCCACATCAGACAGGCATTATAGTTAAGGGCCTGGTAGCCCACGTTTATTAAACCGAAAAACAAAAGCAAAAAGGTCCATTCAGGATTCCCACGCAGGGGTTTAACTTCATTAAGCACTCCAAAAATAAGGAAAACATACCAAGCCACCTGGCTCTCTTGTCAGCAGTTCCTCTGCTTGCTCTCAACAGATTTGCCAATTCTTTACAGCCCCCTGGACTCACTGGCTTCCTCAGTCTCCCCGACTCTCAAGGCTGGCCAGCCTTTCCCAGTCCCTGGGCAAAGAGTCCCCTTTACATAGGCTGCAGACTCCCACAGGGCAGACCACTCTCCAGACACAGGTCTGTCTTCACACAGCAGTAGCAACAAGCTGCACACACTCCACCTTCCTCCACCCTCTGCTCTCACTAGCCCCTCGTTATATGGGCTGTGTGCACCTGGGCACACAACCTGCTGGCTCTCCATAAGACATGGACACAGGGTTAGAGATCCCATCCCTTTTCCCAGTGACAGGGACTATTACATATCCCCCCCCTTTGTTTCGATCCGGAGGGAGGAACACCAGCACCCGTCATGGTTGGGACACCTCTGTGCTGGCTGTCAGCCACGTAGGCCCAACCTTTTTTTCGGGTGCGCTTCCAGGTACGTCCCACCCTGGATCTTAACAGGGTCCTACATTTCCCTATACTCCCCCTTTGTTTCGCACCGGAGGGAGGAACACATAAACCAGTCACTAAGAATGGGACACCTCTGTGCCAGCCATTCGCTGCGTAGGCCCATTTCTTTTTCCGGGTATGTTTCCACCAGCACTTCACCTTGAACCATGGGCTCCCACTAATCTCTCTATCCCTTCCACCTTCTGGCCACGGGATCCTCCTTTTCCCTCCCACAGACCTACTCTCCTGGGACTGTTGGGGACCCATTTCCATGAAATCTGTCAGGGACTGACCCCTCTCACTACCTGACGCAACACTAACCAACAACATCTGTTTATCAGGTTCACTAACCCCTGTGTGGTTACCCTTGGCAACCAAATCATCTGAGATCAACACCACATACTTCTGTTTAACCTCGATAGCAATGTTCCACAAGGGGTTATTTAATTCAATATTATCATCATCATCAAGACCTCTTGTCACCTGGTTTGCTAGGACAGGGTCTAGGGAGGGACCATCTACAGGCAAGCAGTTACTCCCTATGGGACATTCCCGCAGTTTCACATCGCTCCCTGTTGTCCAACACTCCAATAGCGACTGTCCTACCAACGCACATTTTTCCACACCAATCTCTTTAACCATTTCTGTGTCCATTGGTACCTCAACCAATACCTCTGAGTTGTCCGACAGTGCTCTACAGTGCTTCTCATACACTTTTTCATTACAGTTACCAACACTGCCATTTCCTGTCAAAGTGTCTCCGGGTACCTCAAACTGCACCTCCCTGCGAGTGATGGATTGAATTCCCACTACTGCTGCGTCTTTTCCGGGCCCTTTCCTTTCACGAGGTCTAGCGGGTGAGACAGCACACGCGCCATGTACCAACCACTGCTCAGCTGCACCTCGGATCGCACCAGCAGGAATGCACCTCATCACACCAGCATACGGAGAGACTTCTACTATGTCTATCATTTCTGATTCCTTTAGCAGTTCCCCTGAACGCCTTCCGCACATAACTGTCGCTGGAAGCATTCTCGCAGAGAACTGCGAGACCACTTTCTGCAAAAGTAACCAACATTGCAGTAACCAATTTTTATCAACATTGCTTAACATCGCCTGTACCAGGTGTCTCCACTGATTGGTACTACGCAGTACCAGGTCGCCCATCTGCGGTGGATACATGCAGGTATACAGCGGAAAGATTTTCACCAATTCCAACAACATCTCAGTTATTTCTAGACATGCCACATCTACACACAGAACTCTAGGGACTTTTCCCTTACTAACGACGTGGAGGGGCTCATTTGCTAAGGCTTGAGAGGCTGAGACACTCAAAGAGACCTCCACCTCAGAGGCCACTGACAAAACTTGCGGCTCCCAATGAGCACCGCTAAATGCATGTGTCACACTCATTGTCTCATTTTCAGCAACACTGAGCCCTTCCAAGTCCCTATCCATTATCCCATCATCCTGGCACTCAACATGACTCATCTCTTTTGCTGTGGACAAAACTTCTGCTATATATGCGCCCTTTTCCGATCCTTCCGCCTGGAGGGGGTTAAGTTCTGCAACAGCCAACGCACCTGTGTCTACTGGCTTTGCAGCCTCTCCATTTGTCACAGCAGCAATAGTGTCCAGCTTACTATTACCTTCAGAAATTTCTTTCCACCACGCTATCACCTTAATGGCGAGACTATCCCAGTCTATCCTGTCTGTGCTCCAGTCATCAGCACTCTGTAGTACTGCTCCCTCTGCCCATGGAGACACAGGTGGACAGAGTGGTTTAGCAGCAGACAATCTGCACCAGTCACTGTCAACCACATCAGATTGTGATAATACATACTCCCTCATTTGAGCTATTTTCCCATTGTTTTCCACCTGAGCAGTATCAGAGCTGTCCTGGAGCCCCGCCGGCTCCAACACTGGGATTCCTCCTGAGATTTCCTGGGACAACTCTGCTGCACTACCTGTGGTTACCATGGGAGACACCAAACCATCAACATTGTCAGTAATACACTTTTCAACATCATCATTACTTTTGAATACATCACAATAAGTACATGTATCATCAGCCATAGACATAGCAGTGTTATAAGCTTTAACAGGCTGTTTTTGGTCAGAACACACAGCACCCCGTGTAACGCTCAGCACACCACCCTTCCTCTCCAAAGGCATTCTTTTGCCCACTAGGGCGGCTCCACAGTTGTCCTGGGAAACCATGTGCCTCACCACTGCGGGCTCCTGGGAGGTTTCCCTGGGCATCTCTGTAGCACCTGTCACTAGGGAACCTGGCACACAAACTGTATTGGTCACCCCTAGGTTACCACTTCCAGCACTCTGGTGGATTACACCAGGTACATACAGAGTCCAGTCTTTTTGAGTTCTTAACCTTGCTGCAGGTTGAGCTTCAACCTGTGTCTCCCCACTACTCGGGGTAGCAAACTGCAGCAAGTCCATTTTTACCACTTCTGCTGATCTCCCAGCCGGATATACTCCCACTTCACTGGGATCAGTCCCGCAAACTGCAACAGTCTTACCATAATCTGTAGCAGGTAACTCTGGCTTCATTTGAGTACGTTGTCTATCCTTTATCGCACTTTTACTGACTAACCCTCCCTGGTGGCCATGGGATGAAACTGCAGCAGCCACTTCTGACTCCTTAGCACCCCCTGCAGGCACAACAGGTACTTCCTCACTGTTGCCAGAGGTGACTGAAAATAGGTTTGCACAAAAATCTGGGCTTGCAGACAAAGACTTCTGCCCAGTAACCACATCTCCAGGCATGTTCCATAACCTGGGACAAGAAAAAATTTCATGCCCCAGTTGACCACATTCCAGGCATGGTACATTTTTACACATATCTTTAATGGGATGCCGCTCCACATCTCCACTGTATCTCCTCCTTCCGGTTAACACCCGATCCCTTGTTGCTAAGGGAGATGGCACTCTTCCAGCTGTACTTTGCTGACTCTCCCAAAAGCAGCGACTTTGCGCTCCTTGAAGCATTGTTGCTTTAAACATGCCACGATCCTCTGTCGGCAATACGTTTCTCGCGTAGTCCACAGACTTGACATCCCTGCCGTTGCTACGGGCAACCACATACTTGTCAAACTTCTGATAAGCCTTTTGGACACTCCTGGGACTTAAATCAGGCTTTCTAAACATTGTTGCAGACCTCTGTCTGGCCGTGTCGCCTTGTATTGGAGACTGAGACAAAGGGCACTTGGAGATAACATGCCCCCACTCTCTGCACCGAAAACAGCGCTCTTGCTTCAGAGCCTTGACAGGGCTTCCCAAATTGCATCCTCTTGTAAGCTTGGGACTTTGCACCTTAATAGCGGGCCTGCTTGCACCAGCGTTGCCAGGGGCAACAGCATGCACTTCCCCTTTAAGTGTAGCAAAAAACAGTCTGCAATATTCTCCGGCAGGCTCAAACTCTTGCTTCATCTCTGCAGTCACTCCACCACACTTTTGCGCTTTCCAGCAAAAAATGAAGCACTGTTACTTTAAAGCAAGTTGCTTTTCACTTCATGCAAGCTTTCCTCACCTGCACAGTGCACACACAGATTGTGCTGTCTCATGCACACAAACACAGTTCATCAATTTAACTTCTGCGCAATGCAGTTTGCCTGGCTGCCACACACCGCTAGCAGCAATTCCTGAAATGACTCACTACTGGCGCAGAGACCCGGACTTCACCGTCTGTCTGCCCGCATTCGAACACCACTTGTAATGTTTGGGGTATTTAGCTCAAGCGATAAATGCGTTTTTAGTGCAGTGAGTCCACATCAGACAGGCATTATAGTTAAGGGCCTGGTAGCCCACGTTTATTAAACCGAAAAACAAAAGCAAAAAGGTCCATTCAGGATTCCCACGCAGGGGTTTAACTTCATTAAGCACTCCAAAAATAAGGAAAACATACCAAGCCACCTGGCTCTCTTGTCAGCAGTTCCTCTGCTTGCTCTCAACAGATTTGCCAATTCTTTACAGCCCCCTGGACTCACTGGCTTCCTCAGTCTCCCCGACTCTCAAGGCTGGCCAGCCTTTCCCAGTCCCTGGGCAAAGAGTCCCCTTTACATAGGCTGCAGACTCCCACAGGGCAGACCACTCTCCAGACACAGGTCTGTCTTCACACAGCAGTAGCAACAAGCTGCACACACTCCACCTTCCTCCACCCTCTGCTCTCACTAGCCCCTCGTTATATGGGCTGTGTGCACCTGGGCACACAACCTGCTGGCTCTCCATAAGACATGGACACAGGGTTAGAGATCCCATCCCTTTTCCCAGTGACAGGGACTATTACAATACATATTGTAATGTTTGGGGGACCAGCTAGATCGCAGGACACAGGCTTTTCACTCAAAAGGAGATTTATTGAACTTAAATAGCTTTACAGCAGCAAAAACAAAAGAAAAAGGTTTTAGTCTCACCGACTTGCAAAGTCCAGAACTGCTATCGCAGTTAAACAGTCCTTAATTTCTGTTGCAGCTAGCTTCCCCTGGCAGGAGACTTCCAGGCAGGACACTGCTATTCACTTTTGTTGCTGCACAACAAACACCATCCACCATCCACATTCTCCTTTACACTCCTCCACCATCCACTCCAACTTCCTGTCTTGTTTTAAACCCACTTCCTCTGACAGGTGAGTTAACCCTTTTTGTTCCCTTAAAGGGACCACAGTCCAAACAGAGGGGAAACATAGCGTCCTTCCAGGACCCAGCCACGGCGTCCTGTACATATCCCCCCCCTGTGCCCCAACGCCATGGAGGTGGAGGCAACAGTGGAGCTCAAACAATGGACTCGGGAGAGGGCATCTGCATTTTGATGCAGTCTCCCGGGCCTATGCTCCACTACAAATTTAAATTCCTGGAGTGCCAGGAACCACCGAGTAACCCTGGCATTATTCCCTTTACCCTGTCTCAACCATGTTAAAGGGGCATGGTCAGAAATCAGCCTAAACTTCCTCCCCAAAAGGTAATATCTGAGGGATTCCAGAGCCCACTTAATGGCCAGACACTCTCGTTCAATTATAGCGTAGTTTTTTTCCGCTGGTGTTAACTTCCTACTGAGGAAGACTACCGGGTGCTCCTCTCCATTAATAACCTGTGACAACACCGCTCCCAATCCTACATCAGAAGCATCAGTTTGGACAACAAACTCTTTTGAAAAATTGGGTGCTACCAGGACAGGGTGTTGGCACAGTGCCGACTTGAGCTCCAAAAAGGCCTTCTCAGCGTCTGCATTCCACTCCACCATGACCGATTTCCGACCCTTAGTCAGATCGGTCAATGGAGCCGCCAACGTGGCAAAGTTGGGTACAAACCTCCTGTAGTATCCCACCATGCCCAAGAATGCACGTACCTGCTTTTTTGTGAGGGGACGGGGCCAACTCTGTATAGCCTCTACCTTGCTGACCTGAGGTTTCACCACCCCTCTACCCACGATATAGCCCAGGTATTTCACCTCCTCCATTCCCAAAGCACATTTTTCAGGGTTTATTGTAAACCCCTCCTTCCAAAGAGAGTCCAGCACTGCCTGGACTTTGGGCAAGTGTGATTCCCAGTCTCTGCTAAAAATGACTATGTCGTCCAAGTACACTGAGGCATATTTCTGGTGAGGTCGTAAAATCCTATCCATTGCTCGCTGGAATGTGGCTGGAGCAGTTTGCAATCCAAAAGGCATCCTTTTGTACTGAAAACTCCCCTCTGGGGTAGAAAAAGCAGTTTTCTCTCTAGCAGCCTTAGTCAACGGGATTTGCCAATATCCCTTGGTAAGGTCTAATGTAGTGATATACCTGGCTGGACCTAGTCTCTCAATAAGCTCATCTACCCGGGGCATGGGGTAGGCATCAAACCGTGAAACTTCATTAAGTTTCCGAAAATCATTGCAGAATCGCAGAGTCCCGTTGGGCTTCGGTACCAACACAATCGGGCTCGACCACTCACTCTGCGATTCCTCAATAATCTCCAGGTCTAACATCTTCTTCACTTCCTCTGAAACAGCCTTCCTTTGGGCCTCTGGGATGCGGTAGGGCCGGACAAAAACTTTGACTCCTGGTTCCGTGATGATATCATGCTCTATGGTACTCGTGAGCCCTGGCAAGTCTGAAAATTTTTCTTTATTTCTCTGCAAGAACTCCTTTGCCTGCTGGCTTTGGGTTTTAGACAGGGTATTTGCTACTTGGACACTCTCCACCCCAACCCGAGGCTCCAATCTTGCACTAGCCAGGGAGGTCACTGGTTCCCTCTCTGTCCAGGGCTTTAACAAGTTTACATGATATATTTGATAGGGTTTCCTCTTACCCGGTTGGTGGATTTTATAATTCACCTCTCCCACTTTTTCTACAACTTCAAAGGGGCCTTGCCACCTGGCTAAGAATTTACTTTCCACAGTGGGAATCAACACCGCTACTCGATCCCCCACTTGGAAATTCCTTATTTTAGCAGCCCTATTATAGACTCGTCGTTGGGCCTCCTGAGCTTTTTGTAAATGTTCCTTGACTAGTGGCAACACAGTTCGGATCCTCTCCTGCATTTGGGAAACATATTCAAGAACACTCTTATGCTGACTAGGTTCACTTTCCCATTCCTCCTTAACAAAATCCAGTAGTCCGCGAGGTCTCCGCCCATATACCAACTCGAAGGGCGAAAACCCAGTGGAGGCCTGGGGCACTTCCCGGATAGCAAACAGGAGAGCTGGTAACAGACAGTCCCAGTCTTTCCCATCCCTTTGTACAACTCTCTTAAGCATAGATTTAAGGGTCTTATTAAAGCGTTCCACTAACCCATCCGTTTGGGGATGGTAGACCGATGTGCGCAGCTGTTTAATCCGGAAGAGCTTACACACGTCAGCCATAACTCTCGACATAAACGGGGTGCCCTGGTCCGTTAGTATTTCCTTGGGAAAACCAGTCCGTGTAAACAACTGGAATAATTCCCGGGCAATAGCCTTAGAGGAGGTATTTCGCAGGGGTAGCGCCTCAGGATATCGGGTGGCATAGTCGAGAATCACCAGTATGTAGGAGTGACCTCGAGCCGACTTCACCAAGGGACCTACTATATCCATGGCTATCCTTTCAAATGGGACCTCAATTATGGGCAGAGGGACCAAAGGATTCCGGAAGTGGGTCACCGGAGCGGTCAACTGACAGGTGGGACAAGAGGTACAGTATCTCCTTACCTCTGCTTTCAGACCTGGCCAGTAAAACCGGTCGGTGATCCGTGCCTCCGTCTTTTCAACTCCCAGGTGTCCCCCTAAAACATCATCATGGGCCAGGTCCAGGACCTTGCGTCTATACTGTTGGGGTACCAATAATTGCTCTACCACATTTTCTCTCACTTTGGTAACCCGATAAAGCAATTCATTACATATTGCAAAGTGTGGCCACCGCTCATTCGCACCTGGCTCTTGGGGAACCCCATTTAATACTACCACCTGTTCCCGTGCATGGGCCAAAGTGGGGTCCTGCATCTGGGCAGCACCAAATGCCCCCTGCGGAACACCCAAATCCGGCAGGGCAGGGGTAACGGCCACTTCCTCATCCTCTTCCCCCAGCATTACCTGAAGTGGGAAAGGTTCCCCCCCCTCTTCAGTGTTCAGGTAGGTCTGTGAACCACACATTTTGACACCCTTAATAACATCAGCACTACTTTCATCACCATTAACCAAATCATTAGCATTTTCAAGAACATTCGGCATTTCAGGGTTATTTCTCTCAACCGCAGGAACAGAGGGACTAGTTTCTCCCCAGTCTCTGGACCGTTCAGGTAGTTCTCCTTGTCCCCACAGTTTTGCAAATAACGGACAGTCTCGTCCTATGATAACATCATGTACCAAGTTTTTTACCACCCCCACCTCTTGAGTACCAGTGCCACATGCTGCGGAGATGGTCACCGAGATGAGAGGGTACTCTCTAGTGTCCCCGTGAATGCACACCACCCGTAAAGTTTTTCTTAACGGACCGATCTTCCCAATCACTCTAGGATGGATCAGGGTTACCATGCTTCCGGAGTCCAGCAAAGCCCGGGCAGGGAGGTGGTTCACTTGGACTTCACACTCGAATTTCTCTTCTCCAAGATCGATATGTGTTGTACATGCTTTATGGGCATAAAAAGACCCCCTCCGAAGAACCCCGCATTCCATGGGCTCCTCTTGCAGTGGGCAGTGGGCCCGGGTATGGCCCCAGGAATGACATCGCCAACATTGTACATCCCCTCCTCTCCGAACAGGAACAGGTCGCTGAGAAGGTATCGGGAGTGACTCTTGACCTTCTGGGGTGTTGGTTCCAGGGCTCCGGGGAACGTCCTTTCGAAGGGCAGCAGTCGAACGAATAGGCCGTGGCAGACTGGGTCCTTGGCGCTTGGTAGGGCCAAGCAGATCCTCCACCACTGTGTATCGTTCTACCATCTCGACAAGGAGGTTCACTGTTTTGGGGTCTCCATGGCTGACCCACCGTTGAAGGTCGTCTGGCAGTGACCTTAGGTATCGGTCCAGCACGACCCGCTCCACGATTTGGAGGCCAGACAACATTTCGGGCTGCAGCCATTTTTTTACCAGTTGCACCAGGTCATGCATTTGAGACCGTGGTGGACGATCTGGACGATACTTCCATTGGTGCACTCGTTGGGCCCAAACAGCTGTAGTTACCCCCAAACGAGCCAATATTTCTGCCTTTAATTTTTGATAGTCTTTAGCGTGATCTGGTGGCAGGTCGAAGTAGGCTTTTTGCGGATCTCCGGTTAGGAAAGGAGCAATTAGGCCGGCCCACTGGTCCTGGGGCCACCCTTCTCTCTCTGCCGTCCTCTCAAATGTAGCAAGAAATGCCTCTACATCATCACTCAGGGACAATTTCTGCAAAAAATGGCTTGCCCTCACGGTCACCTGGTTGCCAGGGGCAACAGCCGCTTGCTCATGGCCCTGAGAAAGCTGCTGCACTACTTCTTTGAAGGCAGTCACTTGAGCCTGCATAACCTCTTGCTGGGTCGCTTGCTGGGCTGCCAACTGGGCCACCAACAGGCGAGTGTTTTCTTGCTGTACCTCATGGCGAGTCTGCGCTTGTATATTAGCCAAGGACAGCTGTTTAATTAGCTCCTCCATTGCTTCAGCTTTCAGGGTTTGTGCGGCTTTAACCCAGGACATAAATCCACTGTACTGTCCCTTTAAATGTCAGTTTTAAGTCCAATACACAAAAAAAAAAAAAAACAGCAAGAAAAATGCCTGTTACTCTGTCCTGCCCGCATTCGAGCACCACTTGTAATGTTTGGGGGACCAGCTAGATCGCAGGACACAGGCTTTTCACTCAAAAGGAGATTTATTGAACTTAAATAGCTTTACAGCAGCAAAAACAAAAGAAAAAGGTTTTAGTCTCACCGACTTGCAAAGTCCAGAACTGCTATCGCAGTTAAACAGTCCTTAATTTCTGTTGCAGCTAGCTTCCCCTGGCAGGAGACTTCCAGGCAGGACACTGCTATTCACTTTTGTTGCTGCACAACAAACACCATCCACCATCCACATTCTCCTTTACACTCCTCCACCATCCACTCCAACTTCCTGTCTTGTTTTAAACCCACTTCCTCTGACAGGTGAGTTAACCCTTTTTGTTCCCTTAAAGGGACCACAGTCCAAACAGAGGGGAAACATAGCGTCCTTCCAGGACCCAGCCACGGCGTCCTGTACAATATGCACATGCCAATAATCATTTTTTTATTTCTGAAAAATAGTTTTATGAATATATTTTTCTAATTTTACTTCACCAACTTAGACTATTATGTTCTGATCTGTCACATATAATTCAGATTTAAAAAAGTCAGAGTGTGTTCGGCCGACATATCGGACTTTAGGCTTGTTTATGAAGCGACTTCTGTAAGTGTGTTTTTGTCTTTACTACCTAATAAATTTTAAGAAGGTTTTACACTATAGGAGTTTCCCTATTTCTGTTACATGCCATGCATTCCATTTGAGCCGATGTATCTAGTGTGATGATCCGAGGACCTAGCGGCAGACCAGCACGGGAGATACACTTAAAGTCACAGCTGTTATGCTTTTCATGATCCTCTGTAATGGGGGATCATGCCTGTCTGGTAAGAAGTAACCCCTTCTATACCGGTGGTGGATCACATTCTACGTCACATAATGGTTGAAGACCGTCTCATGCGGGCTATTTTGCTTTTTTTCGTTGGTTTTTGCACGGGTGGATAAAATTTGCTATCAGTGATCACAGAGACGTATATATCAATTGATTTTGTGCATTTATACAAACATAGTCCGGTTATTATTTATTATATTTTTTGTAGTGATCATTCATTTTTCACTCAGTTTCATTTATTTTTTATGGTTTATGTTCACATAGCGCGATTCATGTGTTTGTATATTTAATTGCTATATGGGTGTCATATCATTTGAATTGCTGCTTTTCACATTTTATTAGTTTAAAAAACTTAACATTTTTGAGCTATTCACCAACACACACCTTAGTGCAGTTGTTTTCCTTTTTTCTCTAAAAAAAAACATTGATCTAAAGGCTGTAATGTAACAAAATAGGTAAAAGGCCAAGGGGATAAATACTTTTGCAAGGCACTGTATATATTGCATCAATTAGCGTTCAACCACACTTCCATCTATATCTTGCTAGTGATTCATGGTTTTCAAATGAGACCCCAATTTATGGTAAACAGTTGGAAACAGGCTTTTTCATGGCTGGTATCGGGGCAAAGTTCAACAGAAATTCGCTTCATTACTCAAATTAAAGGCATCTATAACTAGTGGAATTTCACTGCATCCATCTCAAGTCACTTTGCATCTCAGCATAAAAGTAATTTCTATTTTTTACCCCATTCTGCTGGTTTCAGATACACAACATATTAAAAGCAATGACAAATTCACGCCTTAAGATGTTGCTGTATGGCGTGAAAAATTTAATGCCGCTATCCCAATTAGTCAGAATTCAAATATTTACAGGCTGTCTGTGCTTTGTGTCTCGAATATTGTTATCACTTGTTTAGAAAACTTCTCGGAAGTATTCGTCACCTTTAATAAACATATTGCACTCTAGTGCTGTGTTAATAGAAGTTACTGCTGTGTTCTCTCTCACACATATTTCTGTCACCTCAACTTTCTCGGTGGCCGCTCATGAAGCCATGCTGTAAAATTGTGTTTTACTGCCTGGTAATAAGTCTTGGTGATTTTATGTGAATGCAGTTTACAGTCAATAATCCACAAGGTTCTGCACGGAGGATTTGTGATGAGAATCTTTCTTTCCATATTACTTCCCTTTGGCATCTTGGATGCAGCACAGAGGTCATGGTAGGTTAAGCTACTCATTGGATTGTGCCTCATGTGCTTGGCCTTCTTCCCTTGAGATTGTGCTAATAAGCTGTGCTGTTTGTTTAAATGTTTTCTTACAACATTTTTTCCAAGTTAACCATTTGACTAAGGGCAGGAAATTATTAATATTCTTCATCAGTGCTGATTCTTGATCTCTGAAGCTGGCATCTGTCATTCCCTGTCCCATCTGTGCAAATACACTGAAGCTCTGGTGTGTAAGCTGTGATCACAACTGTGTGCCAAGCCACTTGTAAATAAAGATATATTATTGTATGTTCCAACAAGTATTCTCACGAGGTCACCAGTTTTAGGCTCCTTGGTCAACATTTTGTTTTCTATATGTGATCCTCTGATTCCCATTGGCCACCTGTCCCTGCAAACAGCTTTTGTCTAGATGTACTTTAAAATGAGGTGCTGTATAATCTATTAATAAGTATGGTCAGATGTAATATGAGGAATTTAAAGTGTTTTTACCCCAACATTTCATATTCTTGATATCGGCCTGTTGTACCACATACTTGTGTTTCCTGTGTGTGAAATTCCTGGTGATCTTGCCAGTCCCCCTTAGCTTTTTAAAACTGACCACACTAGGCATGGGAACACATCCATTCCTCCCCCCCTCCATTTCTGGATCCTGTGTGTGTCCCAGAAGACAACGGGAACATTCAGAAAGCGTTGCGCGACTTGCACATTCACAGTAGAAAACAGGCTGTGAAGCCACAAGGCTTCACTTCCTCTTTCCTTTAGTAAGGATGTCGGCGCCTGCACCCGGAGCCGATGGACCGGTTGGCTTCGGGTGCCAACATTGCAGGCTCCCAGGACAGGTAAGTGTCCTTATGTTAAAAGTCAGCAGCTACAGTATTTGTAGCTGCTGACTTTAATTTTTTTTTCACCCAGGCGGGAACTTCGATTAAAATACAGATTTTGATGTTCCCATGCATTCATCTGTAGAAACATTTAAAAAATAGCACCTTTGTTTAGTCACTCTTCTTCCTCATTTTGCAGAGGTTGAAAGAATAAAGTTTTTTTCTCCCATGACCTAAAGCTGGCTACATATTATACAATTTCCTTGTACAATTTTTCTTTAGATTTACCAAAACCATATAATATGAGGTCAAATTTAAACACTTTCAAATTGTATGCAGTCAGGCAGGCCCTTGCACTACATAGTTGAAAGTAAATCTAAAGGAAATTGAACAAAAAAAATTGTTTAACGTGTAGCCAGGTTTAGACTGGAGAAAGGTTAAACGGGTTTTTATATAAGGAATTCTCCTAAAAAGTAACAAATCTGCCCGACCAAACATGGTGCAAAGGAGTATGGGCAACTTTTTAAATAGCAAAAGTTTTGAAAACTACCAATTGAACCTTGGTAGTCTGCTATGAATTTTCAAGCTGAATTTTCACATTCAGTTGTTTTCTCCTGTTAAGACTAAAAATTACACTTTTATACGTACAACAGGAACACTGCTTTCCTGATGCCCTTCACGCATTGCTGTAGTTCACCAGGTTACCTTATACCCTTTTGTTGGTTGGCTTGTTATCCGTGAACTACCTTTTGTAATAGAACATATGTATTCCCAAACACACCCATTGCAAACTCCTTGCTGTTTTTCACATACAGAAAGCCCGATATGGTAAGGTGTCAGTACCTAAAGTATAACCAGGCAAAATTTTTTTTTTGTTTTTTTGAGTGGAGAGGGGTTGGTTGGTTGTTTTTTTTTATTGCTACCTCTGCCCCCATTAAGAATATTCACCCTCTTAAATTGTCCTTTTTACCAATTATCAGCAAAAGTGAAAGTAAATTAAAATCCCACATTTTTTGGTTTTCTCCAGAATAGTATTAAAGGGGAAATCTTTCAATGGGGACACTAGTTCTGGTCACCCGGGGGGCCCCAATGGATTCCCTTAATTTGCAGGGATTTCCTCTTCCTGTTTTGGCTATGGGACAGGAAATGAAGGTAAATCTCCCCAATGGGTAACTGATTTAATAAATATGTTATACTGGCAGGGCTTATAACCCTCCCTTACTCTATCCAAAATTAAAACAGTTTTGTCTATAGTTCTACTTTTTTTTTCATGACTGCTGATGTAATTAAAATCTGCCTTGGATGTTTGAACCCAATTGCTGGTACAGTAAGCAAAGAGAAAGATGCACAGATTTAGGAAACAGACCTACCCACCCATGTGAGAAGTCTCTGACATCTGGCTACACTGGATACTAAGGAGCTTAGGCTAAAATAGTTGTAAAATCTAAAATATATTTGGTTAAATAACAAACATGTTTTCCTGGACCTCCTCATGTCAGCCTACCATGGGTCAGCTCTGCCCCCTCTGACCCCTCCAGGACAAACTCTTTCCTAGCCCATAAAGGGCGGCTGTCTGCCTAACATAGTGTTCTTTTTATCGTCCTCGCTCCGGACACCTCTTAAAAAAAAAAAAAAAAGGAAGAAAGAAGATTTTGAAACTCACTGTAAGTTTTTTCCCGAGTGCGTTAGCCTGCTCAGGTTTAAACCTCTCCTGAGTCAGAAGACCCCTGTGTTGGGCTGTAAATCTCCCATGTTGGTGGGTTCCCTTGGTGCTGGGATTTGTTATTGGCATATATATAAACTATGTTTCTATAATTAAATATAATTATATATGTTATATGTTATATAAACTACTGCAAGTGTGTATAATGTTCCCTGGGCGGCAGTATAAAGTACTGCATGAGGGAAGAGAAGAATTGATGTGGCTCCTTGCTCTGCTTACTCTGTGGATGGATTGGAGTCTGCGGCATGCTGACATCAGTAGTCCTGCAGCTGTATGTTGCTCTGCAGGCAGCCTGAAGCTGGGGGCGGGTAGTTCCAGGATCGCCGACATCATGGAGGGGTGGAGCTACCACGGGTGGGCGAGCTGGGTTGCCTAGCAACCAGAGAATGCCATGATTTGATTGCCGGTTGCCGCATGGACAGCCCTGGTATGGTGCTCCCCTCCCTGTTTTCGTTTGCTGTGCTTTAGGTAGTCATCTGCTCCAGCCTGTGTCACTCTGCTCTGCTAGGTGGGTTCTTTATGCAGTTCTGCATACTATCTTGTCTCGCTAGCAGCTCAAGCATTTACGTTACATCTATGTCATTGCAGGTCTTCCCAATTCTCCTGCCTGCCTCTAGTACTGAAGAAACTCATGATTTCAATTTTTTTTTTGGTTGTATTAAAAGAGAGCAGCTTTCAGTCTGTTTTCAGAGAGAAGAGCGGGATAAATGCCTGTTGGGCGTGTTCAGCAGAAGCGCTACCAGGGAAGCTAGTATGTGCTTTCTGCCTGAAGGAATTTGCCCGGGATAATGCGGCAGACGCACGCCAAGTAAAATCCTACATCAAAGCTGCAGTCAAAGGGACCTGAGGAGCATGTCTAAGAAAACAGCTCAGCCCGCTTGTTCATCGGCTTCAGATCCGGGAACATCATTCCAATTCAACTCAGATGCGGAAGTGAATTCTCGATCTTCAGAATCAGAGGTTGAACCAGATACTCACGCCTTCGATCCTTTCCTTTATTCCCGCCTTGGTGGAGGCAGTAAAAGATGCAATGAAGTAGTGAGAGGAGGCTTCACCTCCTAGAAAGCAACGCAAATATTATCTGGATTTGAAGAAATCAGTTCCTTCCTTCCCTCTCATTTTTGAAATTCTAGAGATTGTGGAGGATGAATGGGCAAGACCCGATAAGAGGTTAAACGTCCACAATAGGTTCTCGAAATGATATCCTTTCCGCACAAAAGATTTTGAGTTATGGGATTCTACACCGAAGGTGGACACCTCACTGCAAAGTCTGGCCCGCCATATCAATCTACCTCTGAAAGATTCTCTTTCCTTTAAAGATCCCATGGATCGTAGGATAGATATTGAAGAGAATTTATACTGTGGCGGGAGCAGCTTGCAGATATAAGCACTTATACCTCTGTAGCGGCGGCTGTTAGAGTCTGGGTAGCGGAATTAGAAGCCTAGTCTAAGGTGGTAGGAACCTGTGGAAGTCCTTCTCCCTTGCAGTCCATCAAAACCACAGTGGACTTTCTGGCAGAAGCAGCTGTGGACCTAGTCAGGATGACAGCTAAGCTTATGGCTCACTCCGTCACAGCTCGCAGGGCTTTGTGTTTGAGATATTGTTCGGCTGACAATGCTTCCAAACACAGCCATTGCTCAGTTCCCTTTGACCGAAAACTCTTATTCGGCAAGACATTGGAATCTGCAATCCAATGGGTCTCTGGTGGCAAAGAACCAAGGAGGGGTTTAGAGAAGCTACTGCATATCTGCAGTAGACCTTTCTTCAGACAATGGAAAGGAACAGGGCCATCTTTCCTGAAGGCGGTGGCCAAACCCAATCAGACAGCGAAAGCTTTAGACAAGCTCTTCTGAAGGTGTCTCCGCCCAGGCCCCTCCGGTAGGAGCGAGGTTATCGCATTTCGTGGAGGTCTGGGTGGACAAGGTACAAGATGCCTGGATCCTGGACATCATTCAAAGAGGGTATTGGTTAGAATTCAAAAGAAGCCCATCTCAATCTTGAATCGTGTATACCTGGGTCCCAATCTGTCCAGAGAAGAGACAGTGTTTACTAACATAGGTCAAGGAATTAACAGCAATTCTGCCATTTCCAAAACACGAATGGGGAAAGGGAGTTTATTCTTCTTTGTTCTTGGTTGCAAAGTCGTCAGGGGGCTTCAGGCTTGTCTTAGATCTGAAGGCCCTAAATTCCTTTATGAAGGTTCCATCGTTCAAAATTGAGTCCTTAGAGACAATTTCAGTAGTGAAGAAAGGGGATTGGATGGCTTCTGTAGATCTGGCAGGTGCCTATCTACATGTGCCCATAAATGCGGCTCACCGTCAGTTCCTTCGCTTTGCAATAGAAGGCTTACATTTTCAGTTTCGATGTCTAATTTTCGGGCTTTGCGCTGCTCCCAGAGCGTTTTCAAAGGTTTTGTCTGCTATCATTGCAGTTCTGAGAATCAAAGGAGTACAGATATTCCACTATCTGGATGACATTCTGCAGCTAGCACCACCAAATCCCTTCTTCTAGAACATGTTGCAATAACCTCCAGCACACTCAGTCGCTTTGGGTGGTTAATCAATTATCGCAAAAGTCAGATGCAACTGACAGATTTTGGAATACCTAGGAGTGCAGTTCAATACGGTTCAGGGCCGTGTTTTTCTTCCCCACAGGAAGATTCAAGAAATCCAGAGTAGGATGAAGGAAGTGATGTCCAAGTCATTTCTGATGGCGAGGGAGTGCATGCAATACCTGGGTCTTCTGTCCTCCACGATCCTGGTAGTACCATGGGCCAGATGGTGAAGGAGGAGATTTCCTCCATTAGTGGGATCGCCACTCCTTGATTCAGAAGGTCTACGTTCCAGTCCCAATAAGACGTTCGCTGGCCTGGTGGAGGATTGCTCAAAATCTGTCCAAAGGAGTACCACTCGAATCTCCGGAGCTGATAGTTGTGACTACCGGTGCCAGCCTTTTGGGCTGGGGGGCGCACTGTTTAGGCCAGCATATTCAGGGCCAGTGGAAGGCAGTTCCAACGCAAAGTTCAAACTTTCTGGAATTGGAGGCCATTCCAGCCGATATTTCACTTCCACTCGTCTTCTCCTGAGTTTGGCATCCGCAGGCTCTGGGCCAGGATGCTCTCTCAAAGCCATGGAGTTTTCCTCTGCTCCTGTTAAAAATTCAACTGGGGAAGGTCTTGGCTATAGAGGTGCTACCTTTCTTGCCCAGAAGGCCGTGGTTTTCGTTGGTGTGGAAGATGAAACTCTGACAGCCAATTCCAATACCTCCTTCCCAGGATCTTCTAATACAGAACGGGTTATGTCATACGAACCCAGAGAAACTGAATCTGATGGTGTGGAGATTGATCTTTAAAGCACTTGGTTCTCTCAGATCGGGTAATGGATACCTTTTTGCAAGCTTGGAAAAAGACAATTAATACTACCTATCGCAGGATTTGGACAGCCTTCTCACACTTCTCCACAGAAAGAAATTGGGATTCTGTGTCCCCTTCGGTCTCTTAATATAACAGAATTCCCCCAAGATAGTCTTGACAAAGGCTAGGCCTACAATTCCTTAAATGTGCAAGTGTGTGCAAAGTGTCGGCACTTTCTGCTATGTCAAACAAGAGGTGGGCTTTGGATTCTCTGGTGGTGTGTTTTTTGAGGGCAGCAATCAAGATCAGGCCTTAGGTGAAGTCTTTTTTTCCCCCAAATGGGATCTGCCTTTTTGTTTTGAAAGCCTTACTAGCTCCTCCTTTTGATCCGATTGTCAGGAACCATGAATCAGACTGAGACAGAAGTTCAGTAAAAATCACACTATTTAATAAAATGGTATAAACAGAGCAAAGTTAGTAAAAACATAGCCAGAGTTCGGTAACCATTACGGGTAATCAGAACAAGCCAGAGAAACAGGAGTCCAGAGATCAGCGAAGTAGGGTGCAGCAAACAGGATCGGGAACCAGAAGGGAAGTCAGCCGAGCAAAAGTCTTTCACAGGAAAACACAGCAGGGAGAGTCCGGATATGTTGACCAAGGCAGAGGCACAGAAGATCCCATCCAAGGAGTTTATATAACCAGCAGCTCTAGCTGATGAGCAGGAAATGAAGACCAGGTAAATCACTGTGGAAGGAAGAGTCTTTGGCAATTAACCGACAGCTGAGCACAGAGCTCTGGGAAGGAAGGGCTAAGCCCAGCCCTGAAAGTACCCCCTACTCAACGACCCCACCCCCTCGGAGGACCACCAGGTTTGAGGAGAAAATGTCTATGGAAGGCACGGAGGAGGACAGGAGCATGTTTGTCCGAGGATGAGACGCAAGAGCGTTCCTCCGGACCGCACCCCTTCCAATGAACCAGGTACTGTATGCGCCCACAGAAGCTACGGGAATCAATGATAGATTATATCTCCTATTGCTCATGGTTCTCAACCTGAACTAGGTGATGACGTAGTATCGAAGTGGTAAAATGGTTGCATACAGTCAGGTCCATAAATATTGGGACATCGACACAATTCTAATCTTTTTGGCTCTATACACCACCACGATGGATTTGAAATGAAACGAACAAGACGTGCTTTAACTGCAGACTTTCAGCTTTAATTTGAGGGTATTTACATCCAAATCAGGTGAAAGGTGTAGGAATTACAACAGTTTGTATATGTGCCTCCCACTTTTTAAGGGACCAAAAGTAATGGGACAATTGGCTGCTCAGCTGTTCCATGACCAGGTGTGTGTTATGCCCTCATTATCCCATGTACAAGGAGCAGATAAAAGGTCCAGAGTTCATTTCAAGTGTGCTATTTGCATTTGGAATCTGTTGCTGTCAACTCTCAATATGAGATCCAAAGAGCTGTCACTATCAGTGAAGCAAGCCATCATTAGGCTGAAAAAACAAAACAAACCCATCAGAGAGATAGAAAAAACATTAGGTGTGGCCAAATCAACTGTTTGGAACATCCTTAAAAAGAAAGAAAGCACCAGTGAACTCAGCAACACCAAAAGACACAGAAGACCACGGAAAACAACTGTGGTGGATAAACAAAGAATGCTTTCCCTGGTGAAGAAAACACCCTTCACAACAGTTGGCCAGATCAAGAACACTCTCCAGGAGGTAGGTTTATGTGTGTCAAAGTCAACAATCAAGAGAAGACTTCACCAGAGTGAATACAGAGGTTTTACCACAAGATGTAAACCATTGGTGAGCCTCAAAAACAGGAAGGCCAGATTAGACTGTCATGGTTATGCAATAGAGTTTGTTTGTCAGCTTACCTGTCTCCATGTGTTCATCTCCAAAGACCAGCTGTCTCTCACCTGACTGCTTTTATTAACTCTCCTCTAGCATGGCTCCACCCCAGCTCCTATCAGAGAACTCTGTATTAACCTCTGCACTGCAGGTCAGCCCTGCTGATCAACCTTTGTGTGTTTGGCTTCCTGTTCCTGCATGCCGTGTGCTCTACGTTTATTTCTGTTATCGACCTTGCCCTGTTCTATACTATTCTTGTCTGCTTGTGACCCTGACCTTTAGCATGTCCCCGACTATCCCTGTTTGCCTGTGACCCTGAACCTTGGCGTGTACTCTGTTGTCCTTGTCTGCTTGTGGCCCTGACCTTGGCTTATTCCTTTGCTATCCCTATCCTTCTGTTGCCTATTGTGGGTGTGAGCTGGGGGACCCTGGGGGTCGTGACCTGGAGCCAGTTGCAGCCCAGTCCATCCTCACCACTAGAGGCTCTGGTGAACACCTGCTGGCTCTTAGACTCCGCGCCCCAGGGAATCCTATGCTCTAACCCCAGTGGGATCCGTGTTGGTGTTCCAGCGGCCCTGCCTTCCTTATACCCGGATTCCCATCCGCAGCAGTCAGTGTAGGGTCCACTGCCTTGCGGTGCACTCCTGATCCTAACGATGTGCATCTGTCACCTAGCCTCAAGGTGACCTGACATAGACTTTGCCAAACAACATCTAAAAAAGCCTTCACAGTTCTGGAACAACATCCTATGGACAGATGAGACCAAGATCAACTTGTCCCAGAGTGATGGGAAGAGAATAGTATGGAGAAGGAAAGGAACTGCTCATGATCCAAAGCATACCACCTCATCAGTGAACCATGGTGGTATGGCTGCCAATGGAACTGTTTCTCTTGTATTTATTGATGATGTGACTGCTGATAAAAGCAGCAGATTGAATTCTGAAGTGTTTCGGGCAATATTGTCTGCTCATATTCAGCAAAATGCTTCAGAACTCATTGGACGGCGCTTCACAGTGCAGATGGACAATGACCCGAAGCATACTGCGAAAGCAACCAAAGAGTTTCTTTAAGGGAAAGAAGTGAAATGTTATGCAATGGCCAAGTCAATCACCTGACCTGAATCCGATTGAGCATGCATTTCACTTGCTGATGACAAAACTGAAAGGAAAATGCCCCAAGAACAAGCAGGAACTGAAGACAGTTGCAGTAGAGGCCTGGCAGAGCATCACCAGGGATGAAACCCAGCTTTTGGTGATGTCTATGCATTCCAGACTTCAGGCTGTAATTGACTGCAAAGGATTTGCAACCAAGTATTCAAAAGTGAAAGTTTTATGAATGATTGTTAATCTGTCCCATTACTTTTGGTCCCTTAAAAAGTGGGAGGCACATATACAAACTGTTGTAATTCCTACACCGTTCACCTGATTTGGATGTATATACCCTCAAATTAAAGCTGAAAGTCTGCAGTTCATTTCATTTCAAATCCATTGTGGTGGTGTATAGAGCCAAAAAGATTAGAATTGTGTTGATGTCCCAATGTTTATGGACCTGACTGTACCAAAGGTTTTAATAAAGAGACATGAAATACATTTGAAATACGCATATTAGAAGGAAGGTCTAAAGCACAAGCCACTGGGTTGATCCTACAGAGAATACAGAAAGACCCAATAAACTGTGATGCCAGTTTTAATGAGGGAACACAGAGTCTGAGGTTGCGAGATGACAGCCAGACCCTGTCCCCAACTTGGTAGGAAGGCTCAGGTAGGTGTCTGCGGTCAGAATGGAGTCTGTACCCATAAGTCGCACCAAGAAAATGCTGCAATGGCCGTAAATCCACGGGTCGGGCCACTGTAGTACTGCCGAAAGTTTCTCTGGGTCCGTCAAAAAAACAGCAGTGAAAAAGCATAACCCAGGAATTTAACCTGTTCACAATGAAACCTGCACTTCTCCAATTTGCAATATAGGTTATTATCTCTCAACCTCTGCAGCACACGGCAGATATCTGTGTGATGGCTCTCTAGGGACTCTCTAGGGACTTGGAAAATATGAGGATATCGTCGAGATAAACCACCACACATAGCTGCAACAAACCTTGGAGGACATCGTTGATAAATTGCTGGAAAACTGTTGGAGCGTTTCAAAGACCAAACGGCATAACTAAGTATTCATATTGGCCTGTTCTGGTATTATTATGACATCCGTCACCCTCCTTGATCCTCATGAGATTGTATGCCCCTCAAAAATCAAGCTTAGTAAAAACCGTTGCTCCCTTGAGGCGGTCAAATAACTCCGTAATCAAAGAAATCAGATACTCATTCTTAATCGTGAAGCGATTGAGACCCCTATAATCAATACAAGGTCTCAGTTCACCATTCTTCTTTTTCACAAAGAAGAAACCAGCACCAGCAGGAGACGAGGATCTACGGATAAATCCTCGAGTACGCCTCCATGGCTTTGTCCTCTGAGACAGACAAAGAGTAGACCCGACCACGAGGGGGTATGGCACCAGGTTGAAGGTCAATTGCGCAATCATATGAGCGGTGCGGAGGCAAACTACTGGCTTGACCTTTGTCAAAGACATTGCAAAATTTGCGGTACTCTTCCGGCCTGTCATATACCAGGAAACAGGATCAACAGGTTCCAGGAATCAGGTTTCAGGTTTCAGGATCAGAGTAACAGGATGCAGGCTGCAGGTCAGGGCTCAAGGACAATACCAGGGCAACATAAGTGTGCACTTGCCGGGTATTTATACTGCAGCTACTAATTAAGGTCAGGTGACACCTGTCTGCAGAGGGGAATACCTGCTCCACACTGCCAGGATTCCTCTGCTGGTGGATGCCAGTACTGCGGCCCAAAGGTGACAGAATACCAGCAGGAAAAAGCTCTTCTGACAGCTCCAAACTGCGAGGAGACACCTGCTGGTGAACCTCAGTACTGCATGCCAAATGATCAATATTACCAGCGGAGGAGACCTTTCCTGACACGGCCCAGTCCTGACACCGATTTCCTCATGCTCTCTCTTTCACTTAATATTAAGGACCATATTTTTTACGGCAATTGCTTTAGCCAGAAGAGTATCCGAGTTGTGCGCTTTCTCAGCCAAGGAGCCGTATTGCTTAGTTTTTCAAGACAGAGTGGTACTCAGGCCTGTGCCGAGCTTTCTATCAAAAGTGGCAACGGTGTTTCATGTGAATTGAGAGTCAATCCTCCCGGCATTTGCAAGGGACAAGTCGGAAAAAGAATGGTCAAAGCTTGATCTGGTGACCTCTGACCTCCGTGTCAACCTACTTGGACCGAACTAAAGAATTCCATAAACAGGATCAGCTATTTGTCTTCCCCGACTGTCCAAAAAAGGGCATGGCAGTCCCGCCTAGATTAGCGTCTTCTTGGCTGGTCAAGACCATTCAAATGGCATACAAGCTTCTGGGTTTGTCACCACCCTTGGAGGTCAAGGCGCACTCTACGAGGGGCACAGCAGGTTTTCTGGGCAGCGTATGCTAAAGTTTCGGCAGAAGTAGTGTGCAGAGCAGCAAGCTGGAGCGCACCTAACACTTTTATCCGACACTACAGGATGAATGTGGCTCTTCCATCATCAGAGGCTTTTGGTTCTACTGTTTTAGCGACGGCTGTCGGCCATTAAAATATTTTGCAACATTAATTTCTCAGTTTGGTGATTGTTGGCTAATAATCTCTTGCCCCCCATTTTTTATAGAGTATTGCTTTTTATGTCCCATGGTAGGCTGACATAAGGAGGTCCAGGAATAAGGAAAATTGTTTACTTACTGTAATTTTCCTTTCCTGGATCCTCCTCATGTCAGCCAGGGACTCCCACCCAATTTCCATTGCGAGGTGGGTAATTTTGAACGCTATCTTAGGCAAGGGGCAGAGCTGACCTATAGTCGGCTGATATGAGGAGGATCCAGGAAAGCAAAATTACGGTAAGTAAAGAAAACAATTTCCCTTAATATTTACCTGCTCTGTGCAATGGTATTGCACAGAGTGGCTCCAAACCCACTTCCAACTCCCCCTCTTCTCTATGCGCCACCATAGGAAACACAGGGGTGGGGGGGTGCACATGTGTTCTTGCTCCTGGCTGCGTCTGTAGATGCACACAGTGTGGCTCCACCCTGTGCCACCCCCCACTCTCTACTCACAGGATTTGATCGACAGCAGCAGGAGCCATGGGGGGGGGGGTTGTGACCTTACCACAGTTGCAGTGCTATAGGATTAACAATTCCATAAAAGATTTAATTTGTTGCCTGAAACTGCTCATTAATTGGATTTTATAATCTTTCATGACCTCTTTGACACACTTGTCAAAACATGAAGCTTTTGTGTTGGAACTGACACAGAGAACTTGGCCTACCCTCTTAATGGTCCCCAGTGGGACAGCCTGGCATTTATTTGGCACAGTTGGTTTACAAAACATTGAAACCACACATAGACAACTAGCATTTCAGGCAGGTGTTGTTTGGTTATGTGTACAACTTTTCTTTATCACAAAATATCAATAAATACTATACATATATGGCAGGAGGGTCATTAGCAAATGTTGCCATCATTTTCCTGTTATGCTGGCTTGCTGCTCATTGAAGTGTATGTATAGCCACATTTTGAATGTAGTAAAAGGTTTAGAACCCCTGCCAGTTTTTATTGCTGTTTGGGGTTATGGTAGAGATTTTCTGCCCTGGGGGCCAAATTTTCACCAGACGGAAAGTGAGAGGAACTCTCAAACAGTAATACAGAAATAAATGGCTTTATTTTCAGTTAATTAGGGGAATGCAAGAACCCCTGCCAGATTTTCATTGTCTATTTCCCTGTTGCCCCAGGTAGACGTAAAGCCAAACCAAGGTTTTAAACCTTCTCCACTCAATCCAAAAAGAAAATGTTGGCTCTAGATGCACTTTAATTATATTCTATAGAAGATATGTTTTTTAAATCTTGCACTAACCAGGACTAGCCATTTTAAAAGTAAGCTGGCTATACACAGAGCAAATTTTTGTCTGGTTTCTGATGAACTGAAGCTGAAATTCGCTCAGTGCAGTGGGTGGCCCTGTCAGCCCACTCCTGCCCGACACCTCTCGGTTAAGAAAAATCAAAGGAGAGGGGCTGGCAGTAGTCAGCCAGACAGAAGCTGCATTTAACCAGATGCTGTTTCTGTTATTTTATCCACTGAGATTCGTTCATCTGCACTTTATAAGGGGATGGAGCCTCTGGGGTGAATAAGTGGCATGGCTAGCCTCACCTTTGTTTTAAAGGGCCAGTCCACTCAATTATGACATTTTAGTTATCAGTAGAGTTTGGTAGGACTAAATCAACTTCTGGCTTCTTATGTTTTGGATACTCCAGCAGCCAGATCTGCTACCACAGTTCTTGACTCTTCTTTGTGTCCACCTTGGAGTTTTTGATGTTCTTGCCCACCTTTGTGTGTTCCAGTACTCTGCAATAATAAATACATAATCAATGAAGAGAAAAGATGCAGTGTAGGGCCAAACTCAAACACAGTTATTCCACCATTGGGATGTCCAAGAGGTATAAGAAATTAGCAGTTGGTTAAACTCTCCAGCATCTATCTGTTGAAATATCAATTTTGGTTGTACTGACCTTTCATACATGCATTGCTGTACTTTACATTATGTTTAACCACTTGCCTACTGGGCACTTAAACCCCCCTCCTGCCCAGACCAACTTTCAGCTTTCGGTGCTTTCACACTTTGAATGACAATTACTCAGTCATGTAATACTGTACCCAAATGAATTTTTTGTCCTTTTTTCATACAAATAGAGCTTTCTTTTGATCACCTCTGTTTTTTTTTGTTTTTTTTTTCAAATATAAATTTTATTGAAGATTTTGAAAAGAATAGAAAGGAATACCATGAGGTTATAATACAACAGTGGTCAGATCCAACATTCTGACAAAAAAATGACCATCATATGCATTTTTAATAAAAGATTCTCATGCTAACTGCAGCAAAGATAACACACCACATAAAATTACATCCTTTAGCACGTAAGCTAAACTTGGCAACCTATATAAATCCATGTAGTATTGCTATACCTCGCGTTTACCATGTTCCAGTGGGCTGTTTAATTCTGCATAGTTCCAGAATATCTAGTGTGGATGGAGAACCGTCCATTGACTGAATATTAGACCACTAATTGAAGAAGTAGGTATGTGAAACGGATAGAAAGAAAAGAAGGGGTAAGGGGAGTGGGAGGGGTATGTCTTCAACACAAGCGCGATGGACCGAGCCAGGTTCCTGTCTTGTAGTAAATCTACAGTAATGTGACTCTCAAGTATTTAGTAAGGTTTGTCCTTCATCGGACAAAATGAACATGTTCCAAGATAACCAGGTTTTGGAAGGTTTGTCTTGTTTGTGTTGGACCGTGAATACCAGATCTTCTATTTTTTTTAATGTCCTCAACTCTGCGCTGCCACATCCCACCGAGGGGGGTACATTTTGTTTCCACATTGCTGGAATGCAAGATTTTGCTGCGTTAAGCAAATGTCTAACCACTGATTTCTTGTATGATCTAGCTGGGCTTGTGGTGGCGTGCAGCAGAAAGATCGCAGGATCTCTCTGAGTTATGTGGTTTGTGAATTTCTTAAGAATCTTCTCAATTGTTATGCAAAAATTTTGTAATAGTGGACAGGTCCAAAAAATATGCAGGAGCGTCCCTTTATCTGCACAGCACCTCCAGCATCGGTCAGATGTGTTAGGAAAAAATGTATGTAGTAGTTGAGGTGTATAGTACCACCTAGTCAGAATTTTATAATTTGTCTCCTGTGTTTTTGTGCAGATGGATGACTTTAGGGAGAATTGAAGTATGTTTTGTTTTTGTGCCGCTGTAAAGTTGCACTGTAAATCATGTTCCCATTTCTGCAGAAACGGCAGATCTGGTTGTTCCGCCGGTGTGTTAAGCAGAGAATATGTTTTGGATAGTACCTGAGATAATGTACCTTCATTCCTGCAATATTCTTCTAGGGTCGTCAGGTCACGGTTAAAGTGTGTCGGGTCTGGCAGTGAGTGAATAAAATGATGTAAGCGAATCGCTTTCCAAAATGGCAGCTGAAATCCACCATTAACGTTCATTAGCGATTGAATAAAAGTCCAGCGATCCCCATCTACATTGTGTATTGCACAATCTTTACCTGCCGTCCAGAGCATCTCATATTCTGAGCGATCCAGTCCTGGTTTGAATGCTGGATTACCCAGAATGGTGACTGTCTGGATGTCAGTGAAGTGGTCTTCATTATTGTTGAGCCTACCAACAACGTGGCGCCTATAATTGGATGCAAGGTCACGGCTAAGGGGAGCTGATCGTAGCACCAGACTGCCCCTTTTAGTGGGACGTTTCCTTGTTTGTTTTCCACTTGGACCCATAATTTGTTTTGTTCATGTCTGTTCCAGTCAATGATCCTCCCTAAGTGTACTGCTTTATAATAGTGTTTTGCGTCAGGGAGGGCAAGACCACCAAAGTGTTTTGGTAGAGTCATGTAACGTCTTTGTAGTCTGGGTTTCGAATGTGACCATACAAATTTTATAAATAGGGAATGTATTTGTTTTAAGTAACTGGAAGGTATCTTAATTGGCAGAGCTTGGAATAGGTATAAATATTTCGTGAGAATGCACATTTTAATTAAGTTGCATCTCCCGAACCATGAATGTAGACCCTTGCTCCACTCTCCGAGCAGGTCTTTAGCTTTGGATAGCATTGGTGGGAAATTCAAATCAAACGTGTGTTTTAAATCTCTAGGTATGTTTGTTCCTAAGTAGGTAAAGTGACTGTCGGACCATTTAAAGTTGAATTTAGTCTTCAGAGCGGACAGTTGTTCCGTTGTCATGTTAACGCCCATCGCTGTGGACTTGTCAAAATTAATTTTTAGATTAGATATGTCCCCATGTCTCTTGAATTCTTTAATTAGATTTGGGAGGGATATGGTCGGATTGGTCAAAGGAAACAGAAGATCATCTGCATATGCAGAAATTTTGTACTGCCTTTGATCTATAGTAATTCCCAAAATGTCCGGATTTCTGCGTATCGTACTTAGAAAGGGTTCAAGTACCAGGGCAAAGAGAAGGGGTGACAATAGGCACCCCTGTCTGGTACCATTAGAAATGGTGAAAGGGTCAGACAAAACTCCATTAGCTTTGACCCGGGCTGTCGGTATGGAATAGACATTTGAGATCCAATGTATCATGTGGCTACCCAGGCCGATGTGTTTAAGAACTGACGTCATAAACTCCCAGCTCACCCGGTCAAATGCTTTCTCAGCATCTGTGCTGAGAAAAGTGCATGGTGTTTTAGTCACAGTGGCTCTATGTATCAGGTTGAATACTTTGGTGGTGTTGTCCCTAGCCTCCCGTGTGGGGACAAAACCCACCTGGTCAAGATGTATCAAGTCCGTCATGTTGTGGGATAGTCTATTAGCTAATTTTTTAGTGAGGAGTTTGAGATCTATATTTAAGAGAGATATCTCTGGGGGGGGGGGGGCGCTCGTCCCCACCCCCTTTCCTGACCGGCCGGGCTGCGTGCTCAGATAAGGGTCTGGTATGGATTTTGGGGGGGACCCCCACGCCGATTTTTAGGCATAGGGGGTTCCCCTTAGAATCCATACCAGACCTAAGGGCCTGGTATGCCCCTTGGGGGGGGAACCCACGCCGATTTTTTATTTAAAATTGGGCGCCGCGTTCCCCCTCATTCATACCAGACAGCTGTCAGCACTGCCTGTCGCTCCTCGCGAACGGAAAAAAAAGTTTCCCTTTCTCGATGAGCGAGCCAGCTCGGCGCTGGCTCCCGTGACGGGACTCGCAGGTGTCAAATCTCGCCGATAACAGCAGCGAGATTGACAGAATATCGCGGTCACCTACTGTATATGAGACCCCTGTGTGATGAATCCCACTAGTCCATTGGCAGGGTACAAGATCAGTCCAAGAAGCAGACAAAAAGCATGGTCAAACAGTCCAGGGTCAGTTCCAGATCAGGCAGAGGTATGTACAGTATCAGTAGGCATAAGCGTGGTCAAATAACAAGCCAGGGTCAGTTCCAGATCAGGCAGAGGTATGAACAGAATTGGTAGGCAGAAGCGTGGTCGAATAACAGGCCAGGGTCAGTTACAGAGCAAGTAGAGGCATAAGGAGTGTGAAGGTAAATAGCAGGAAGTGAAGGTTATGTTTACCATACTTCACTAATAATTTAGTGAAGTATGGTAACGGCGGAAACAGTCAACTATGCAGAGGCCTGGTTGGGAAGGACATTGGGGACAATGATAAGTTGTGTCTCTTCTCACTCCTCCTCTGGTGCACACCCGGCATTTTTTGACGTTTTTGGCCTGTTGGTCTGGGAGGGATTTTATTGGGAAAGTGGCGTTCAGAGAGTCTGCTAATCACATTGGATAAAATGTTTTCTGGTGGGCCGTTCGGGAATATAAGGGCAGTGGTGATTTCCTCCTGGTAGCCAAGGAAGGATTTGGGGCTTTTAGTGTTGCGATAGATAATATAGCTGTTGTATATGGCCAAATTAAACAAATAAATTGAAACTTTTTTATACCACTGATATGTTCATCTTGTGGCAAGGTAGGGTTTGAGCATTTGGTAGTTGAATTCGACACCCCCCATGAACATAGTGTATTCGTGGATATATGTTGGCTTTTGGATTGGGCCATTCCTCCTGGTGATCTCAACGAATGTACTGTTGTGGATCGACAAAAGCATGTAGACATCCCTTCTGTCCACTTCACAGCCAGAATTTCCTCATTCTGTAAATTCGCTGTCTCCCCTCTTCTTAACTCCTTGTTGACGAGGCTTTGAGGAAAGCCCTTCCGATTCATCCTTACGGTGCCACATGCTGGAGTGTTCTTTCTGTGAAGGTTTGCGGAACAGGAGCAAACTTGTATAAAAGTTATCTACGTACAAATGGTAGCCTTTCTCCAGGAGTGGGTTTGAGTTCCCAAACGACTTTCCTGCTTGATCCCATGTAGTCTGGGCAATTAGGGGGATGCAGCTGGGTGCCCTTCCCTTTGTATACCATGAAGGCATATGTATACCCTGTGGCTCGGTCACACAATTTATACAGCTTCACCCCATAGCGGGCCCTTTTGGTGGGAATACATTGTTTGAAGCCCAGCCTGCCAGTAAATTTGATAAGGGACTCATCCACGCATATGTGTTGGTCTGGGGTAAACAACTGGGGGAAGACTTCAGAAAAATAATTTAGTAGTGGCCGAATTTTATAAAGCTTATCAAAATTTTGGTCATTTTGGGGAGGACACTGGGTATTATTGTTATAGTGTAGGAATCTCATAATCATGAGACATGTGGTTCTGGGCATTACTGAGGAAAAGATGGGCATGTGGTGGATGGGGAGGGTTGACCAATATAAACGTAATTCATTTTTTTTTTATTAGTCCTATACAGAATGTGAGGCCCAAAAAATGTTTTAACTCCTCCACTGTTAGGGCTCTCCACTCGTAGGGATGGGCATAATAGGACGTTGGGTTACTTGCTATGAATTGTTGTGCATACAGGTTGCACTGGGCCACAATTGATGCTAGCATGTCCTCAGTAAAAATTAAATGGAAAAAATCTATTGGGGAAAAATTTTCTGTGTCCACCTGGACTCCTGGCTGGGCAGTGAAAGGGGGAATGTTAGCTTCTCCTGAATTAGGAGGAAGCCACAAGGGGTTCTGAAGGGAATAGGGAAGGCTGGCATGGGACCTAACCCTTTGGGACTGAGGTGACACTCCACTGGTACGTGGCCTTTCTTGCCGAGGTACTGCGGTGCTGGTGGATGGCACTGCCTCCTCACCAGGAAGCCTTCGTCTGGCGGGCGGACTCTCATCCTCCTCTGAGGCTGTCAGTGTTCCACTGCTTAGGACAGGCTTGTAGTCAATGTCAGACTCCCAATATGAATTTGAGGAGGAATCCGAAGCAGAGAGCTCCCCGTTGCTCTGACAGATGGCACTGATGGCAGGTGGCACTGACAGGTGGCACTGACAGATGGCACTGACAGATGGCACTGGCAGATGGCACTGATAGGTACTGTGGGCACTGTATTTACTGTTTTTTTTTT
The DNA here is from genome assembly GCF_042186555.1 of Aquarana catesbeiana. Classification (NCBI taxonomy): domain Eukaryota; kingdom Metazoa; phylum Chordata; class Amphibia; order Anura; family Ranidae; genus Aquarana; species Aquarana catesbeiana. The sequence continues at coordinate 492,739,715 of NC_133326.1, read as the reverse complement.
TTTACTATTTGAACTCACTAGCTGCAGCACAGAAGCTCTCCCTCCTCACACGCGGTCTCTGTGTGAGGAGGGAGAGCCAGCAAAGAGAGATGATCTCATGTGTTTACACTTGAGATCATCTCTCATTGCACACGCCGATCGAGTGCTAAATGGCTGCTGTGATTGGCCATTTAGCATGATCTGTGATTGGCTGTGTCCAAGGGACACAGCCAACACAGAATTTCTCCAATGCACACCCGCGGTGCGCACGGGGAAGGAGTAAACAGGAGGACGTCCGGCAATTGAGCGCTGCGCTGCGCTGTAGCCGTCTTTCGGCTATAGCGTGGGTGCCTAGTGGGTAATGGAGGTGTGTTTTCATGCAGAGTGTGCCACAGTGGGAGTTATGCTTGGGAATTAGGGTATATTTGTACATACATATATGTTTTCTCAGAGAATTTTGCACCTGATCATACAGTGCCTTGAAAAGAATTCATACCCCTTGAAATTTTCCACATTTTGTCATGTTACAACCAAAAATGTAAATGTATTTATGTAGACCAACACAAAGTGGCACATACAGTTGTGCTCATAAGTTTACATACCCTGGCAGAATTTATGATTTCTTGGCCATTATTTGGAGAATATGAATAACACAAAAACATTTCTTTCACTCATGGTTAGTGTTTGGCTGAAGCCATTTATTATCAATCAACTGTGTTTACGCTTTTAAAATCATAATCGCAACAGAAACTACCCAAATGACCCTTATCAAAAGTTTACATACCCTGGTGATTTTGGCCTGATAACATACACACAAGTTGACACAAAGGGGTTTGAATGGCTATTAACCACCTAAGCCCTGGACCATTTGGCTGGCCAAAGACCAGAGCACTTTTTGCAATTCGGCACTGCGTCGCTTTAACTGACAATTGCGCGGTCGTGCGACGTGGCTCCCAAACAAAATTCCGTCCTTTTTTCCCCACAAATAGAGCTTTTTTTTTGGTGGTATTTGCGGTTTTAATGTTTTGCGCTATAAACAAAAAAATAGCGACAATTTTGAAAAAAAAAAAACACATTATTTTTTACTTATTGCTATAATAAATATCCCCCAAAAATATATAAAAAAAAATTTTTTTCCTCAGTTTAGGCCAATATGTATTCTTCTACATATTTTTGGTAAAAAATAAGCGTTTGGTTTGCGCAAAAGTTATAGCGTCTACAAAATAGGGGATAGTTTTATAGTATTTTTATTAATATTTTTTTTTTACTAGTAATGGCGGCGATCAGCAATTTTTATCGTGACTGCGACATTATGCCGGACACATCAGACACTTTTGGCGCTATTTTGGGGCCATTCACATTTATACAGTGATCAGTGCAATTAAAAATGCACTGATTACTGTGTAAATGTGACTGGCAGTGAAGGGATTAACAACTAGGTGGCACTGTAGGGGTTAAGTGTGTCTTATGGAGTGATTCCAACTGTGGGGGGGGCTACGTGTTACACAACACTGATCACCACTCCCGATTACAGGGAGCTGTAATCAGTGTCAGTGTCACTAGGCAGAACGGGGAAATGCTTGTTTACATCCGTTTACATCAGCATTTCCCCATTCTTCCTCTCCGTGAGACGATCTCGGGTATCCCCGCGGACTCACACTCAAAGAGCTCGCGGCGGGCGCGCACGAGATGGCACAGTGGCAAATTTAAAGGGATGTACCTGTATGCCCATTTGCCTGTCCGTGCCATTATGTCAACGTATATGTACGTCGGCAAGCAGTTAAAGGTAACCATCCTCACCTGTGATCAGTTTGCTTGTAATTAGTGTGTGTGTATAAAAGGTCAATGAGTTTCTGGACTCCTGACAGACCCTGGCATCTTTCATCCAGTGCTGCACTGACGTTTCTGGATTCTGAGTCATAGGGAGAGCAAAATAATTGTCAAAGGGTCTACGGGAAAAGATATCCAAGGACAGCAGTTTTCAAATTCTAATCAAAAAGTGGAAATGAGGGGTTCTGTTGAAACCAAACCACGTTCAGCTAGACAACTAAAATTTCAGCCACAACTGGCAGGAAAATTGTTCGGGATGCAAAGAAAAACCCACAAATAACTTCAGGTGAAATACAGGACTCTCTGAAAACATGTGGTGTGGCTGTTTCAATATGCACAATGACGAGGCACTTAAAAAAAAAATGCTGCATGGTCGAGTCACCAGAAGAAAGCCACTACTACGTAAATGCAACAAAGTATCCTGCTTTCAATACACCAAACTGCACAGAGTCAAGCTCAAACCTTCTGGCATATAGTCATTTGGAGTGATTAGACCAATATTGAGCTTTTTGGCCACAACCATAAACACTACATTTGGAGAGGAGTCAACAAGGCCTGTGATGAAAGGGACGGAGGTGGATCGCTGATGTTTTGGGGATGTGTGAGCTACAAAGTCACAGGAAATTTGGTCAAAATTGATGGCAAAATGAATGTTATCAAAAAATACTTGAGGAACATTTGCATTCATTAGCCAGGAAGCTGCGCATTGGATGTACCTGGACATTCTAACATGACAATGATCCAAAAAAAAGGAATGGGTAGCTTTACCATCTGAGAAGATAAAGATCCCCATCCACAAATACCACAAAAGACGTCAAGCTGTCATTGATGTTAAATGGAGGAAATACACAGTATTAAGAACTGGGGTATGTAAACTTTTGATCAGGGTCATTTGGGTAGTTTCTGTTGTGATTATGATTTAAAAAGAGTAAACACAGTTGATTGATAATAAATGGCTTCAGCCAAACACTAGCAATGAGTGAAAGAAACATTTTTGTGTTATCATTCATAGTCTCCGAAAAATGGCCAAGAAGTCATAAATTCTGCCCGGTTATGTAAACTTATGAGCACAACTGTATTTGTGAAGTGGAAGGAAAATGATAAATGGTTTTCAATTGCTTTTTACAAATACCTGAAAAGTGTGGCGTGCACTTGTCAATACTTTTGTAGAACCACCTTTCGCTGCAATTACAGCTGCAAGGCTTTTTGGGTATGTCTCTACCTCTACCAGCTTTGCACATCTACAAAGTGAATTATTTGCCCATTCTTCTTTGCAAAATAGCTCAAGATCTGACAGATTGGATGGAGAGCATCTGTGAACAGCAAGTTTCAAGTCTTGCCACAGATTCTCAATTGGATTTAGCTCTGGACTTTGACTTGACCATTCTAACACATGATAATGCTTTGATCTAAACCATTCCATTGTAGCTCTGGCTGTATGTTTAGGGTTTTTGTCCTGCTGGAAGGTGAACCTTCGCCCCAGTCTCAAGTCTTTTGCAGACTCTAAAAGGGTTTCTTCTAAGATTGCCATGTATTTGGCTCCATCCATCTTCCCATCAGCTCTGGTCAGCTTCCCTGTCCCTGCTGAAGAAAAGCATCCCCGCAGCATGATGCTGCCACCACCATGTTTCACGGTGAGGATGGTGTGTTCAGGGTGATGTGCAATGTTTGTTTTCCACCACATATAGCGTTTTGCTTTTAGGTCTCATCTGACCAGATCATCTTCTTGCATATGTTTGCTGTGTCCCCACATGGCTTCTCGCAAACTGCCAACGGGACTTCTTATGGGTTTCTTTCAACAATGGCTTTCTTCTTGCCACTCTTCCATAAAGGCCAGATTTGTGGAGTGCACGACTAATAGTTGTCCTGTGGACAGATTTTCCCATCTGAGCTGTGGATCTCTGCATTTCCTCCAGAGTTACCATGGGCCTCTTGGTTGCTTCTCTGATTAACCCTCTCCTTACCTGGCCTGTCAGTTTAGGCGGATGGCCATGTCTTGGTAGGTTTGCAGTTGTGCCATACTCTTTCCATTTTTTGGATTATGGATTGAACAGTACTCCGTGAGATGTTTAAAGCTTAGGATATTTTTTTATAACCTAACCCTCCTTTAAACTTCTCCACAACCTTATCCCTGACCTGTCTGTTGTGTTCCTTGGCATTCATGATGCTGTTTGTTCACTAAAATTCTCTAACAAACCTCGGAGGTCTTTACAGAACAGCTGTATTCATACTGTGATTAAATCACACACATGTGGACTTTATTTACTAATTAGGTGACTTCTGAAGGCAATTGGTTCCACTAGATTTTATTTAGGGGTATCAGAGTAAAGGGGGCTGAATACACGCCACACTTTTCAGATATTTATTTGTAAAAAATGTTGAAAACCATTTATCATTTTCCTTCCACTTTACAATTATGTGCTACTTTGTGTTGGTCTATCACATAAAATCCCAATAAAATACATTTACGTTTTTGGTTGTAACATGACAAAATGTGGAAAATTTCTAGGGGTATGAATACTTTTTCAAGGCACTGTATATTTAGCTGCACAGTTATTAGTTGCATTGTTATCAGTCTACTAATTCTAACACAGTAGAGGTTAAATACAGACCCTACCTTTTTTTCTGCCCATGTTTCTTTCATAATGATAATGAGAGTTCTATACAGTGCTTTCTGAGATAATTAACACTGCATGAAGAATTGTCGCTAACTCCCTCTAGTAGTGAATGAGAGTAGGTTTGTTAATATTGCATTAATTTCAGATCTTAATAAACAGACCACTAAATGACTCTTAATATTTTCAGCTTATTTGTAGACTCCCAGAGCTGCTCTTCCTGAAGTGAATATAACTCAAAGTAATCACGGCTTCTTACAGTCATTTCATTTTTTTTTCTTTTATTATGGCCTCTCCTGTGCCAAGTCTGTGATCAGAGCTCAGCTAGAATGAGGCAAATCTTCTAATTTGATTCTGGGTGACAAAATTAGGAGGGTTCTTAGCTCACAACAATGGAGGACTGGCTGCATGTGCCCTTTGGAGGCAATCAGAGTTGATTAAAACACGTGGTAAGTATATAAATGGTGCTGCTGTATTCACAGGGGATTAAGGGGAAAAATACAAAGTATAGGTGCTTAAAGACAGGAGAGAAAGTCCATTTGTTTTCAGGAAGATCAGATGTCTGGTTGATGTTTGCATGCAGAAGTTTCCATGAACAAGTCAGACAGCAAATGTTTATAGTATGTTTCAGTTTTCCTCCCTTTTTAAATGTGGTTTAATGGCCAGCATTCATGCAAACCTGCAACTATAATGAACAGCTGAACAAATTGACTTGACCAACTTTTGAGTACTTTTGTTTCCTCGGGAGAGATTTTTGATGAAAATAACCTTCCCAGTTGTTTTATGAACATATTAAAATGTTTAGCTCATGTTTGTACTTTCTTTTAGAAGTGTCCAGAGACACCAGTGAATGCTCACCCAACCAGTCTTTGTAGCCGCATTGGAATATGCCTACTTTGACAGTATCAGACATTCCCTGCCCAAACCATCTCTGGTAAAATGTCAATAAGCTAGAATTAATTGTTTTTTGGCCAGTCACTGTTTTCCCCTTAGACAGGAAAAGCATTGGGGGCATCTTTAGGGTGATCCACTTCCTAGAAAGACATGCATGTATTTTCACCCATAGCAGGGCCGATCCTAGGCGGGTGCGCGGGGTTCTCCGCACCCGGGCGCCACAGAGGTGGGGGCGCTGAAGCTCCAGAGTGCTCCCCTCCCTCCTCCTCGTCTGTGTCCAGAGGCGGAGCGCATGTAGCGGTGCTGCGGTTCCCCATCCTGCTTGCTCTCTCCGTCCGCAGCTGAGAAGAGCGCATACCGTTTCCGCTGTCCCTGGAATCCGTGCTGGGTACCGCAGTGGAGCCTAGTACCGGAACAGTTTCCGGTACTAGACTCCACTAATCTGTCTGTCATGGTGCGCGTGCCGTGTGGAGCAGTCTCCTGTCTGCCCCACCCCCTCTGCATGCGTAGGCTCTTCTCCCATAGGCGGTGTGAAGAGCGGCTTCTGGGTTGGCCTGAGTTGCTGCTAATCATCCAGTGCACTCCCAGAAATGCTCTGAGTGCCGCTCTCCTAGTAACCAAAGATGCCACGTATGCCCCACCCCCCTGCAACGTGCTTCTGCTCCCAGCGCGCCTGAGCTACAGGGATCTATTGGACACCTGCTGTGGGGGGGGCTCTGATGGGTGACAGCTGCTGTGGGGGGACTCTGATGGTGGACACCTGCTGTGGGGGGTTCTCATGGGAGAGACCTGCTGTGGGGGAACTCTGATGGGGGACACCTGCTGTGGGGGGATCTGATGGGGGCAACAGCTGTCGGGGGACTCTGATGGGGGACACCTGCTGTGGGGGGGCTCTGATGGGGGACAGCTGCTGTGGGGGGCTCTGATGGGGACAGCTGCTGTGGGGGGACTCTGATGGGGGACACCTGCTGTGGGGGGCTCTGATGGGGGACACCTGCTGTGGGGGGACACCTGCTGTGGGGGGGCTCTGATGGGGACACCTGCTGTGGGGGGACACCTGCTGTGGGGGGACTCTGATGGGACACCTGCTGTGGGGGAACTCTGATGGGGGACACCTGCTGTGGGAGGATCTGATGGGGGGCAACAGCTGTGGGGGGACTCTGATGGGGGACACCTGCTGTGGGGGGGCTCTGATGGCGGACAACTGCTGTGGGGGGCTCTGATAGGGGACACCTGCTGTGGGGGGACACCTGCTGTGGGGGGGCACTGATGGGGACACCTGCTGTGGGGGGACACCTGCTGTGGAAAAACTGCTGTGGGGGGACTCTTATGGGACACCTGCTGTGGGGGGCTCTGATGGGGACACCTGCTGTGGGGGCTCTGATGGGGGACACCTGCTATAGGGGGACTCTGATGGGAACCCTGATGTAAGGAGGGACTCTGATGGAGACTTTGATATAAGCTGCACGTGCCGCAGGTCACTCTCCCCAGAATGTCCCTCATTCTAAACTTTAAAAGTTGGGAGGTATGCAGGAGCGGATCAGGGGAGGAGAGACTGTGCCACTACTATCCCTGTTATCAATGGGAAGAGGGCTCTCTGTGTTTATTGCCCATCCCCCCTCCTCCTGTTAGAGGAGGAGAGCAAAGCAGCCGGAGATCGGAGTGCCCATTTCTGAGTGGAGAGAGAGCAGCTGCAGGCTCTTAGACCCCCCCCCCTCTCCTCCTCGCACTGCTGTACTAGTGAGCGGCGCTTGCCAGGTCAGCTGCCCGCTATGTTTCTTCTCCCTCCTTCATATTGGTCAGGGAAGAAATACAATAAAAAGGGAGCAGAGAAGAGGATTGTGGGACATGTGGTCCCGAGGACTGGTGGCCCCATTGTGACCCGGAAACTGCAACCCACACAGCATGTTCAGCTGAATAAGAGAGGGGGGAGAGAGAGAGAGAGTGCAAGGAGCTCGGGAAAGCTTTTGGGGAAGTGCACCCAGGACTCCAGGGAGAGGACAGTGCTGAGGGGATGCCATCAGAAAGAGAACCCTGCTGCCCTGTGCCACCAGAGGGAAAGCCGCACAGCCTGGTGCCATCCCTGGTGAAGAAAGGAATGAAGTCATTGCCAGAGTACAGATCTGAGCATTACCCAGCGGAGTCGCCACGGGCAACCCAGAGTGAGCTGACTCCTGATCAGAGGAACTGATGTTACTTTATCGCCGGGTCCGGTGAGAGGGCTGGTCGGCCATTATCTCCTGCCATCCATAGGAACTGCAGTCTCTGACAGTCTCCTGTACTATGTCTGCAGTCTCTGACCTTCTCCTGTACTATGTCTGCAGTCTCTGATCATCTCCTGTACTATGTCTGCAGGCTCTGACCCTCTCCTGTACTATGTCTGCAGTCTCTGACCATCTCCTATACCATGTCTGCAGTTTCTGACCCTCATCTGTACTATGTCTGCAGTCTCTGATCATCTCCCGTACTATGTCTGCAGTCTCTGACCCTCTCCTGTACTATGTCTGCAGTCTCTGACCCTCTCCTGTATTATGTCTGCAGTCTCTGACCCTCTCCTGTATTATGTCTGCAGTCTCTGACCCTCTCCTGTACTATGTCTGCAGTCTCTGACCATCTCCCATACTATGTCTGCAGTCTCTGACCATCTCTTGTAGTATGTCTGCAGTCTCTGACCCTCTCCTGTACTATGTCTGCAGTCACTGATCATCTCCTATACTATGTCAGCAGTCTCTGACCATCTCCTATACTATGTGTGCAGTCTCTGACCCTCTCCTGTGCTATGTCTGCAGTCTCTGACCCTCTCCTATACCATGTCTGCAGTCTCTGACCCTCTCCTGTAGTATGTCTGCAGTCTCGACCATCTCCTGTAGTATGTCTGCAGTCTCTGACCATCTCCTGTAGTGTGTCTGCAGTCTCTGACCATCTCCTATACTATGTCTGCAGTCTCTGACCATCACTTGTAATATGTCTGCAGTCTCTGACCATCTCCTGTATTATGTCTGCAGTCTCTGACCATCTCATGTACCAGGTCTGCAGTCTCTGACCATCTGCTGTAGTATGTCTGCAGTCTCTGACCATCTCCTTTACTATGTCTGCAGTCTCTGACCCTCTCCTGTACTATATCTGCAGTCTCTGACCCTCTCCTGTACCATGTCTGCAGTCTCTGACCCTCTCCGCTAGTATGTCTGCAGTCTCTGACCATCTCCTATAGTATGTCTGCGGTCTCTGACCATCTCCTGTACCATGTCTGCAGTCTCTGACCATCTCCTGTAGTATGTCTTCAGTCTCTGACCATCTCCTGTAGTATTTCTGCAGTCTCTGACCATCTCCTGTACTATGTTTGCAGTCTCTGACCATCTCTTGTAGTATGTCTTTAGTCTCAGACCATCTCCTGTATCATGTCTGCAGTATGTCTGGGGGCTCTTTCTAACAAACTCTCTAACAGAAGCCCCTTCTGTGTGCATTAGAGAGACCCCCCTCCAGGTCCCATAAGTGTACTCATTTTCTTTATTGTTAAAAGATCATGGGAGGATCCCAGGGTAATGAAGACTTCATAGGGGAGCATCTCTGTGTTTGATTCGTACTCATAGAAACATTTTTAAAGGGGAGGAGTTAGTAAGATGACCACGCCCATGTGGAGGCGGCAGAAATATTTCTGCACCCAGGCGGTTGTGACCCTAGGATCGGCCCTGACCCATAGCAAACATTTGTGAACTCCTGACAGTTAAAAAAAACATCATTTAATGTATTTATGTAAATAAAAATGATCAGTGCAACTTTCTAAACCATTAATAAAGTTAATAATTGGTTGATAATGTGCTAAAATGATTAAATAATTAAACAAGTATTTAAAAAAGCAGTATATATAAAACATATGATATAAAAACATACTACAAACAGCGCTAATGTTGAGCAAAAGATATAAAATCATGTGACCAACTTCACACAAAAGTCCTTTGAGAGTAGTGCGGACTAGAAAAGATGTTTCAGAGAGTGTTCATGAGCGATGATCAAGCAGAATCTCAGTGTGCACCTTCCACTTCTCTTGGAGGCTTATTTGCTTTTCAGCTCTGGTGAGTGTTATCACAGGGTGGAATTTTACTGACCGGTGGAAGGTGCACACTGAGATTCTGCTTGATCATCGCTTATGAACACTCTCTGAAACATCTTTTCTACTCCGCACTACTCTCAAAGGACTTTTGTGTGAAGTTGGCCACATGATTTTATATCTTTTGCTCAACATTAGCGCTGTTTGTAGTATGTTTTTATATCATATGTTTTATATATACTTCTTTTTTAAATTTTGATTTTTTAAACGGCTGCTTCTTTAATTAGATTTGAGGTTTTTAGCCACTTTTGGGTATACAAATTTGGTGGTACCTGCTCTCGAACAGTAATTACTCCTTTGGCGCTGAGTGGTGTACTGTAGGCCTGAGTGAACACCTCTATTGTCCTATAATTAAACAAGTATAACGATGAAAATGGTGATCAAAGTCCAAAATATCCAAATGTGGTGAAACGATTCTTCTAAAAAATATATAGAGAGAGAATTCTGAACACAATCTCCATGACTTTGCAATAGCTTAATGGTCCCACAGCTCTTACCTCAGTAAGAAGTATAATAAGCCTTATAGATCTCCTGTGGTGAGGACGGGCTTACAGCTACAGATCTCCAATTTCCAGGCGTGTTAAAAGTTCTGGTTCTGGATGGTGTTATACCAGGCTCAGGACTCCATGTGATGGTGCCAAACTTTCCCTTTGGGACTCCTAATTACACCGTCATATCAGGGTTCCAAATATCATATGAGAACAAAACTTCAGCAATTCCCTGATGAAGTCACATGTCATGACGTAACGCGTAGGGTCTGGCCGGATATTTAGAGTGGATCGGAAGTGACGCAAGAGGCGTCTGTTTGCACTTTGCAAGCTCTTTTTAACCTTTTTTAATGTAAGAATCCATTTGGCTTTTGAATAAATTTACATTGTTTATACGTTTTACACTATGGGAGACCATTTTTTTGTTCTCATATGATATTCGGAACCCTGATATGACCGTGCAATTGGGAGTCCCAAAGGAAAAGTTTGTCACCATCACATGGAGTCCTGAGCCTGGTGTAACACCATCCAGAACCGGAACTTTCAACACGCCTGGAAATGGGAGATCTGTAGCTGTAAGCCCGTTCTCACCACAGGAGATCTATAAGGCTTATTATACTTCTTACTGGGTTAAGAGCTCTGAGAGCATTAAGCTATTGCGAAGTCACGGAGATTCTGTTCAGAAGAATTCTCTCTACATATATTTTTTAGAAGAATAATTTCACCAAATTAGGATATTTTGGACTTTGATCACTGTTTTTCATTGTTATACTTGTTTAATTAATAATCTTAGCATATTATCATCCAATTATTAACTTTATTCATGATTTAGAAAGTTGCGCTGATAACTTTTATTCACATTTATTCTTGTGCACTTTGTACACTTTAGGTCCAGCAGCAGTTTTCACCTATTTTATTTATTTTAATTTTATTTTTTTCATTCACTTGGTAGCGCGAGGTATCATACCTTTCACAATGTATGTTCAATGTATAGTCAAAACAGGAAGTGAGAGGAAATCCATGCAAATTAAGGAAATTCCTTGGGATCCACAGGTCCCCAGAACTAGTGCCCTCATTGGAAGATTTCCCCTGTATTACTTTTCTGGGGACAATCTAAAATTTTGTATTTTCTTGTACTTGCAATGATAATGGTAAACTGGACAAATAGAGGTGAGTCTCCATCAACTTAGCTTTAGTCTCCTGTAGTTCCCTGTAAAATTCAGATGGGGAGGTTCAGTACTAGAGGCCAACCACATGTACTTCAGTGCACATTTGCTGACAGAAGAGAACTGAGGAATGAGCTCATGATTCTGCTGCTGTTTTCCACTGACAAGTCACAGATTAGAGACAGAGAGGGTACATAGTTAAATGCTTTACTACAGCAGAAAAAGATCTGGTCACCACGTGGGCTGTGCTTTCTGGCAGGTACATTGTAAATCTCAGGAGTGGATAGGCAGAGATGCATATCCTTTGGCAGTTCCTGTATGTTTATTTCAACTTTGTAGTTGGCTGTATGCCTGGAATTCAGCTTTAGGAATCTGTTGTTTGAAAGGGGGGGGGCAAGACATTTTTGCATGTGTTCTAAATGCATGTTCATGTGATGCCAGCAACAATTAATGATCTTTGTAGGGAAAAATAGAGGAGATTGCAAACAGCAGAGAGTATTGCCAATTGGTAAAGTTCTGCAAAGACCAATGATAACAGTTGATGTTGTCTGGCATGTACATGGTGACACCTGCCACTTGAAAAATTGGTCCAAGACTCCCTATCATCTGTTATAAGTATGCACAGTCGTTCTCTGATGTCTGTGGGTACCTTTAGCTAGCCGCACGCTTTCATCCAATTTATCAATCTTCAGGATTTTCATAGCTGTGACTGTTTATTCTCTTGAAAACTGTAAAGAAATTTGTGAAATGCTTGTTTATATGAGTCAACGACATTTTACAGCTACACAGGTACTCAAGGGCTTTGTTATAGCATGTGTTTATGTTATCGCTAATCACTTGCACTTCGACAGTGTTTTCACTGTGCTAAACAGTGTTTTCTTACAGCTCTGATCTCTGTATCTGGTTGATTTCTGTGTGCAGCTTCTTGATGTGCGTTATGAAGCTATTTGCATTTTCATGGCTGCAGGTACAATGTAAATAATTGTGATCCTTTGCTTTGATAACGTATATTTACCGGTATGCGTGTGTGGCTTTTCCATCGTTTATCATTAATGTGGAAGCTGGATTGTGATCTCTTTGACTTATTGTTATGCTAGCTATAATATAAATTTTAATATAATTATTTAATGATGTTAACGTCGCCCGGTTCGAATCCCAACCACGACACTACCTGCCTGGAGTTTGCATGTTCTTCCTGTGCCTGCGTGGGTTTCCTCTGGGTACTCCGGTTTCCTTCCCACACATTTCAAAGACATGCTGATAGGTTAACTACTTCAAGACCAACCACCGCAGTTATACTGCGGCAGGGCGGCTCTATTGCGCAAAACTACGTTACTGTACGTAATTTTGTGCAATAGATAGCAGGGGCACGCGTGCGCTGATTGGCCAGTGGGGAAGCCAATTAGCAGTTCAGGCGGACGCGATGTCCGCCAGGGACCCGCCGATCATTCCCTAGAGAGGCAGAACGGTGATCTGCCTATGTAAACAATGCAGATTGTCGTCCTGACAGGGAAGTTCACAGTTTTTCTGTGTTCCTGCTAAGCAGGAACACGGATCTCTGTGTTCTCCCTGTCAGTCCATCCCCCACACAGTTAGAAAGCATCCCCTAGGAACACACTTAACCCTTTGATCGCCCCTGATGTTAACCCCTTCCCTGCCAGTGTCATTAGTACAGTAACAGTGCATATTTTTAGCACTGATCACTGTATTAGTGTCACTGGTTCCCAAAGAAGTGTCAAAAATGTCAGTTAGGTGTCCGATTTAACCGCCACAATGTCGCAATCCCGCTAAAAATCACTGATCGCCGCCATTACTAATAAAAAAAATTAAAATGTTATAAAAATATTCCACAGTTTGTAGACGTGTCAACATTTGTGCAAACCAATCAATATACGTTTATTGGGAATTTTTTTACCAAAAATATGTAGAAGAATATATATTGGCCTAAATTGATGAAGAAATTAGATTTTTTTGCAATTTTTTATTGGATATGTTTTATAGCAGAAAGTAAATTTTTTTTTTTTTTTCAAAATTGTCACTCTTTTTTTGTTTATAGCGCAAAAAATAAAAAAACACAAAGGTGATCTTATATTTGTGGGGAAAAAAAGGGCATCAATTTAATTGCAAACAGCATCGCACAAACGAGCAATTGTCAGTTAAAGTAACGCAGTGCCATATCGTAAAAAATGGCCTGGTCATGAAGGGGGTAAAACCTTCCGGGCTGAAGTGGTTAATTGGTTCCTGTCTAAATTGGCCCTAGTATGTGTATGTATGAATGTGAGTTAGGGACCTTAGATTGTAAGCTCCTTGAGGGCAGTAGCTGATGCGACTGTATACCATATGTAAAATCACTGCTTAATTGATGGCGCTATATAAGTACCAATAATAAATAAATGTATATCGCCATGCACCAGTAGCTACAAAAGTATGACCAGAAATTTTAATGCTTGGGATGGTATAATAGCCTTAGGACACAGACGTCTCAAAGATGGCTAATCAAGACCTATCTGTGCGAATTTCAGTCTTTGCCATCTGGTAGTCATAGCCTGCCAGTCCTAGTCCCTGACAAACTGAAGACTGCAGAGCAAGTAACTCTGCTGTATTGCAGGAGCCTACAGTTGCAGTTAACACTTTAACACCCTAGTCATCAGTAAGCACTGACAAAACAAGTGCTTCATAGGGGCCTTGCCAATTTCATTACATGTGAGGCAATAACCATAGTCACTTCTCCCTTCAGTAGAGCTTCACTGCCAATGGCAAAGCAAGCAGATATGAGCTTCATGATTGACAGGTGTGGCAAGTTGAGCAAACAGAGATAAAATGGGTAAAAATCAGAGGAACAACTATCTCTAGATATTCTATTAACTCTTAGAAACATCCCAAGATTGTGTTTACATTTTGCCTATGCAATTTCTTTAGGGACCCAGACTAAGCCCAGGTTCACGCTGACTGCAGGAATGAAATTGTGCGAGTTCAGCTTAACTCGCACAATTTCATTCCCGCATGTCAGTCCCGACTTTGGGGCGATTTCAGAGACATCTGTGCGGGTTTCTGCACAGATGTCAATGGAAATCGCACCCCCCAATCGCCAAACGTTATAGAGAAACCGATTCAGATGCTGCCATTGCCAGCAATTCCTGCCGATTTGACATGTCAAATCACATACCAAATCGCATCAATGTGAACCAGGGCCAAGTCATTTAAATTTGTCAATCTGTATGCCTCCTAGATCTCTCCTACAGCTGTATTAAGGGATAAGCAGGACATCCTTCATTAGTGCACTGCTCTGGGCTCTTGCACAAAGATACGTTTACAGAAAACCCTGTTTGTTAATGAGAGTTTTTCTTCTTTGTTGTTGGATGGGCACAGCCATTAAAACCAATGAATAAATAAATGTCTCTGGCAAATTTCCCTGGGGACCAGCGCTTCTAAACAGCATAACTCAATGTTCTTTAATCTTTGTTTTCTTTTTCTGCTAAAGCTGTAGTTTTTTTTATTTAGTTATTGTTTGAGAAGCTCATTTGTACTAGTTAAGACTGGCAGAAGCAAGCGTCACAGTAAATATAAAGAATACGGTTTTCATTCTGATACAAACGTGTACATGAGATTTTTAACACATACATGCTTGACAACTTTTACAATTAAAAGCAATTGCAGTGAGTTCATGTGAGAGATGTTTGTCTTGTTACAAGAAATAGTTTATAAATAGTTATTTTATTGTGCTGCATAAAAGATTGGAATCAACAATGGCCCAATAAAAGCAAATTCCAAAATTGCTTCGACTGAGTTGGAGTTTGCTAGCAATAACACATGCTTGAAACTTTGTGAATCACTCTTTGCCATTCAGAATTTTCGAATAGACTGACATGCTCTGTTTGACTGACCACTGACTGTTTTTTTCTCAGCGGGTGGGGCCTGGGTGGAGGAAGAGGAACAAGATGTTTCTTTTTTACCTGTGCCCCATTGTACTGCTGGTTTAAGCAGAGGAAGACTGTGGCAGCTCCTAGCAAAGCACATGTCATTTGAGAATAGGTCAGAGCATCGTCATTGACAATCGGGCTGTTTCTAATCTCTAATAGCAAGCACTAAATGCGAAATGTAATATTATGGTGTTGACTTACTAAAAGCAAATAGACTGTGCACTTTGTAAGTGCAGTTGCACTCTAAAGCTTAGTAAAGCTGGCTATACATGGATCAAAATTCAGCCAGTTTAGCAGGAACCTGACACATTTTGATCCATGTGTGGCCGCTGAGGTTGATCAGAAGTTGACCTACTGATCGGCAGACTGACTGACTGGCGGAACAAAAATAACTGACCCATGTATTGCCAGCTTCATGGAGGTGAAGCTTCACTTTGCAAAGAATACCCAATCACTTGCAAGAAAAAATAAAAAAAACAGTGCTTGTACACAATTGGATGATGGAAGTGAGCAGAGCTTTCCCTCATTTACTAAGCTTTGGAGCAAATGCCCTTGCAGAGTGTAACTGCACTTGCAAGGTGCAGTCTATTTGGCTTAAGTAAATCAACACCAATGCACAGTATCTCACAAAAGTGAGTACACCCCTCACATGTTTGTAAATATTTTATTATATCTTTTCATGTGACAACACCGAAGAAATTACACTTTGCTACAATGTAAAGTAGTGAGTGTACAGCTTGTATAACAGTGTAAATTTGCTGTTCCCTCAAAATAATTCAACACACAGCCATTAATGTCTAAACTTCTGACAACAAAATTGAGTACACCCCTAAGTGAAAATGTCCAAATTGGGCCCAATAAGCCACCCCCCCCCCCCCGTGTTATGTGACTCATTAGTGTTACAAGGTCTCAGGTTGATGGGGAGCAGGTGTGTTAAATTTGGTTTTATCGCTCTCACTCTCTTACTGGTCACTGCAAATTCAACATGGCACCTCATGGCAATTAACTCTCTGAGGATCTGAAAAAAAGAATTGTTGCTTTACATAAAGTTGACCTAGGCTATAAGAAAATTGCCAAGACCCTGAAACTGAGCTGCAGCACAGTGGCCAAGACCATACAGTTGTTTAACGGGACAGGTTCCACTCAGAACAGGCCTCGCCATGGTCGACCAAAGAAGTTGAGTGCACATGCTGAGCGTCATATCCAGAGGTTGTCTTTGGGAAATAGACATGTGGGTGCTGCCAGCATTGCTGCAGAGGTTGAAGGGGTGGGGGGTCAGCCTGTCAGTGCTCAGACCATACGCCACACACTGCATCAAATTGGGCTACATGGCTGTCGTCCCAGAAGGAAGCCTCTTCTAAAGATGATGCACAAGAAAGCCTGCAGTTTGCCAAAGCCAAGCAGACTAATGATGTGAATTACTGGAACCATGTCCTGTGGTCTGATGAGACCAAGATAAACTTATTTGGTTCAGATGGTGTCAAGCGTGTGTGATGGCACCCAGGCGAGGAGTACAAACACAAGTGTGTCTTGTCTACAGTCAAGCATGGTGGTGGGAATGTCATGGTCTGGGGCTACATGAGGGCTGCCAGCACTGGGGAGCTACAGTTCATTGAGGGAACCATGAATGCCAACATGTACTGTGACATACTGAAGCAGAGCATGATCCCTCCCTTCAGCGACTGGGCCGCAGGGCAGTATTCCAACATGATAACGACCCCAAACACACCTCCAAGACGACCACTGCCTTGCTAAAGAAGCTGAGGGTAAAGGTGATGGACTGGCCAAGCATATCTCAAGACCTAAACCGTATTGAGCATCTGTGGGGCATCCTCAAACAGAAGGTGTAGGAGTGCAAGGTCTCTAACATCCACCAGTTCCATGATGTCGTCATGGAGGAGTGGAAGAGAACAAAGAAAAATACCCCCTGAATGGGACTTTAACAGACCACCAACTCTGAAATAAAAAAATATCTTTTAATAATGTATAATCTGGGATAAAAAAGACATGTGCCATCTACATAATACATAAATACATCAAACAAAAAACAGAAACTCAATACAAAAATACAAATCAGCGTATGTGCTCTCCGAAGGGTGGTGTACCCTGATACCCTGAGGAGTGGAAGAGGACTCCAGTGGCAACATGTGAAGCTCTGGTGAACTTCATGCCCAAGAGGGTTAAGGCAGTGCTGGAAAATAATGGTGGCCACACAAAATATTGACATTTTGGGCCCAATTTGGACATTTTCACTTAGGGGTGTACTCACTTTTGTTGCCAGAGGTTTAGACATCAATGGCTGTGTGTTGAGTTATTTTGAGGGGACAGCAAATTTACACTGTTGTACAAGCTGTACGCTCACTACTTGACATTGTAGCAAAGTGTAATTTCTTCAATGTTGTCACATGAAAAGATATTATAGAATATTTACAAAAATGTGAAGGGTGTACTCACTTCTGTGAGATACTGTATGCTACAACATATTTCTCTGCCACTCTGCCAATGGCTGTAATTTAGCTTAACAGAGTGAACTGATACCAGAATTATGGGTGCCTCTCCAGGCTCTGACAGATCCTCCTCTAACCAACCGTCTCGGCTCCAAATCTCAATATGGGGGAAGAAAAAATCCTGTAAGCCACACATCACTGCAAACCGTGTGTGTGTGAGAATGTAACAGCCTCAGCCCGGGCTCCAACCAGGCCAGGCCCCAAATGCATTGCGCTCCGCCCATCGGAGATTAGTCACAGGGAACCCCATTCCCATGACTAAGCTCCATCTAGGGTGAAGTGAAATGCGTTGAGGGGGCATGGCCTGGTTATAGCCTGGGCTGAGGCTGTCGCATTCTCACACACAAGGATTGCCCTGATGTGCTGCTTACTGGATTTGTTCTTTCCGCCATATTAGCTTAACAGGGTGTGATGAAGTGTATCTAAAGCAAAACCTTTTTTTAAAAAAAACTAATTTTGGTTAGAACCTTTGTCAGTAAAGGCTCATTCACACCAAGCAGCATGTTAAAATGAGTAGTTTCAGTTGTAGGCTGGTTTCCTTTGTGTAGGGGCAGTGAGGGTGGTGTCCTATGATTTCAATTCTAGGCACTATTTACTTTTTATTTTTTTTTTATGTTTTCTATATGCCTGGCACTGATCACTGCAGATCAATACAGCGCATATAAACGAACCAACACTACTCTGTTTATGCTGGTGACCATTTTCCCCTATATAAAAAAAAAAACTCTAAGGAGTTATTCAGTGTCCCTATTTCAAACTAACCCAGTTTTATCCGTGTGTGCAAGTAAAGCAAAATAAAATTGGTTCCGCTGCTGCCACCATACAAAACAAATGGTACATAAACAATATAAAGTATCTGTGATGTAACTTTACAAGTAGCGCTGCGATAATTTACTAAAAGAAAAAATCAATCCAAAATTTCAACGCAAAGTCCATGTGTTAAATCCACCAAGTGCTGCTAATAGTGATAATTCACTGACGTGCTGCTGCTTCTTTAACATAACATTTGTGCAGTTCTCCTTCAAATAAATATTCACAACCTTCAAACACCTCCTCACGTGCAAGCAGTGATCCCTCTCCCTTTCAGATAAAAACTCACCAACTTTACATGCCTCCCATTCTCATGGTTTGCAAAACAGCATTATACCATCAGCTCCATTGCAGATGTCAACCAATGCCTTCATATAGTGCACAATATAGCAGATATCATGTGGGAGAAAGAAGGAAAACTTCCAAGGGTAAAGTAACCAAACCAACAAGATTTTTTTTTTTAATTAAGAAGAGCTGCTCACATTTATTAAAAACAATTGCTGCGTGTTGATTTTAATACTACATTCGCTTTTGCATCTGTATTGGATCTCACCACCTACGGAACACCCGTTATCTCCGTTATGGTGTCTCCTCTGGTCGCCATGTAGCCAAGCTCCAATGAGTTTCATCACTTACGACTTCGTTACAAGGGGGTGGCTGCATGGCGCGGCGACTCCATTTAAATATCCTCCCTTTACTCCGGGTTAACGCTTAAACGTCCGTTCGTTTACTCGGCTTACACCTAAATAGCAGCCATGTCCACCGCCCCTATCCGTCTGTTCATTTAACCCCTGTGTACCCAATTAAACACAAATTTACAGAAAAAACAAACATAAAAAATATTAAAATATACAATTTAATACCCCATGTATTATATTACTTTTTAAAGGGAGGATATTACAATCGCGGTGATACCTCACATGTGTTGCGAACACTGTTTACAAGCGCATGCGGGACCAACGTGTGTGTGTTCGCCTCTGTGTGTGTGAGCACGGGAAGACTGGGCGCTTTAAAGTGTTTGTTTTTGTTTTGTTTGTTTATCATTTCGTATTTTGTTTTTTTTTTATTTATTTTTGCAATGGTTTTTTAAAAAAAAATGTTTTTGATCACTTTTATTGCTGTCAAAAGGGAAGTTAACATCCCTTTTGATGGCAATAGCAATACAGGTACTCTTTATGGAGAGATGGGGGTCTATTAGATCCCCCCAGCTCTCCTTTGGGCGCCAGTGCAGCCAATCTGACAAAAATCAGTCTGATCAGCTGCTTCACTGGCCCCATAGCAACAAACAAACGAAGAGCCGGAACCAGATGTAACAACACCATCGACGCTTGCCGGTTCTGACGTCACACAGTGGGAGGAACAGCTTCAGTTCCTCTCATTGTGAGGCCCAGAAAGTATATATACAGTGGCCGGTAGGGAGGTGGTTTTTAATGGGACACAGAGTGCAAAAAACTTGAGTAGTTTTAACTATTCCCTACTCTATCTAAACTAAAACAAAAAAAAAGGCTTTGCCTTTAGATATAATTGAATGTTTTAGGAACTCAGTCTATAGTATTGTAGTAGTATGTTAGCCAGCAGGTGGTGTGTAGTCTAGATTCGGAAAGCTGCTTTATTACTGTGTAACGAATAGTCCCAAATATAGTTGTGACTAGATCTAAATGAATCACTCAGTCAAAGGACACACCCCTTACGTCTTAGGCTGCTTTCACACTGAGGCGGGCGGGCGTTGACAATAAAATGCCGCTAGTTTTAGCAACGCTTTACCGTCGTCTTAGCGCCGCCCTTTTAACCCCCGGTAGCAGCTGAAAAATGGGTTAAATACGCCCATGTAGCTCCGCTGCCAAATCGCTTTCCAGGCGCTTCGGCAGCGGTGCCCATTCATTTCAGTAGGCAGGAGCGGTGTATTCACCGCTCCTCCACTGCCCCAAAGATGCTGCTTGCAGGAATTTTTCTAACGTCCTGCCAGCACAGTGCCCCAGTATAAAAGCACTCTGGCTGCAGGGGAGGCGCAGGCGCTTTACAGGCGCTATTTTTAGCCCAAAAGTGGCTGAAAAATGCCTCGGTGTGAAAGGGTCTTTCTGCTAGCAAAAATTAGTTGTCTAGATTTTCTGTCTACAGGGCAATCCCGTCCAGAGGAAGTGCTGGAGTTTTTCACTCCAAACAGGGTAACATGAAAGCTTAAGTATTATATGTAAAATCAGGATTTTATTATACAAAATATATTGTAACCTGGGGGTAGCTCTGTAATAAACGCCAGCCTGTTTATTGAAAGCAAACTGTTCATTTATTTCAATCACATCTAAACAAAACAACAGCCAACTTTAGCCACAGTAAATAACAGTCCAAAATCCTGGTATTGATAATTTAAGCAGGCTCACTGCTAGTTTTTTTGGTCCCATACAGGGGTTAGGCTTCTCCAGAGCAAGGGTGTCAGACAAAGGGGGTCAGCAGCTTGCTTCTGCTTAGGTCAAAGAGCTTCTCTCTCTCTCTCTCCCTCTCTCTCCCTCTCTCTCTCCCTCTCCCTCTCTCCTTTCAAGCCTCCCTCCCCTAGGACTTAACCCCTTTGGTACCAAAGTCCTAGTAATCAGGGTTTGAAGACTCTGCAACTGTCCCCCTTAAAGGGACCACAACTCAAATATTGGGGGGAATGTACCTACCATCCAGGACACATTCCCGGTGTCCTGTACTATCTATCTATCTATCTATCTATCTATCTACGTATGAGTACACAGAAGGGCAACAAAGCTAATTAAGGGTCTGGATGACATTAGTTGTGAAGAAAGGTTGCGAGCATAGAACTTATTCTTTCTGGAGAGGAGACGCTTGAGAGGGAGATATGATTTTAATTTACAAATACCATACTGGTGACCCCACAATAGGGATAAAACGTTTTCACGGAAGGCAGTTTAATAAGACACGTGACCACTCATTAAAATGAGAAGAAAAGAGGTTCTACCTTAAACGACATAGAGGGTTTTTTGCTGTAAGAGCGGCGAGGATGTGGAATTCCCTTCCACAGACGGTGGTCTCAGTGGGGGGCATCGATCGTTTCAAAAAAGTTTAGATAAGCACCTGAACGACCGCAACATACAGGGATATATGATGTAATACTGACATATAATCACACACATAGGTTGGACTTGATGGACTTGTGTCTTTTTTCAGCCTCACCTACTATGTAACTATTGGGGGTTGACCTGATGTGGTGCTTTCCCCCCCCCTGTACCCCAACTGTACCTTTTAGGGCCCTTTCACACTGGGGCGGTTTGCAGGCGCTATTGCGCTAATAATAGCGCCTGCAAACCGACCCAAAAGTTTTCACACTGGAGCGGTGCGCTAGCAGGACTGGAAAAAAGTCCTGCTAGCAGCATCTTCAGAGCGGTGAAGGAGCGGAGTGTATACAGCTCCTTCCCCGCTTCTGCCCATTGAAATCAATGGGACAGCGCGGCTATACCGCCGGCAAAGCGCCTCTGCAGAGGTGCTTTGCGGTGGTTTTTAACCCTTTCTCGGCCGCTAGCGGGCCGAATACCGACGGTAAAGCGACGACGACGCCCCCGCCCCAGTGTGAAAGGGCCCTTAGCATCTCCTTGGAATATATATTACCCATACTGCACTTTATTATTGTGTTACACTCTTCATTTTCTTGCTTCTATTCTTGAAATGTAATATGTGCCTAATCACTATGATAGTGCCTAACTTCCACCTCTTGATTACTTACCCTGTTCACGTGGATGATGTTACCCTCGGTAATTGAGAGCTACCGGAGTTGGGACTACAGTTGGGATTGTTGTGTTTTTGGTTTTGGTTTTTTTATGCTGTATGTTTTTCGAGCCGGGGAATGCCCAAGGCTCTGTTTTGTAGAGTATTTTTCTAAAACTAATAAAAACAACTTTGGAAAAAAACAAAATGCCACATAAAATTAAACAAAATTCACTATAGTTCCCTTTTCGCTGCCAGGCCCTGCACTCCAATTTTAAACTAAGGTGGCCAGGTTTGGAATTTTTCCCTTTTTTTATTTTGCCCTTTTTTGGGACCATACATTTTCTGAAAACCAAGAACAGGGAGATTAAAACACGGTGCTACTAATTTTGAAGGCACTGTGATAGTTGTGCAAATGTTTCTTAAAAAAATAACTTAGTTTTAAAAAGAAAAACTCTTATTTTTCGGCAACAAATGTTCGATGTGAGCTTGTTGTCGGAAATTCCGACCGTGTGTATGCTTCATCGGACAATTGCTGTCAGAATTTCCGACAACTGTTTGAGAGCAGGTTCTCAAATTTTCCGACAATAAGACTTGTCGTCAGCAATTCGACGCACAAAAGTCCACGCATGCTCGGAATCAAGCAGAAGAGCCACACCGGCTATTGAACTTCATTTTTCTCAGCTCGCCGTGTTCTTTCCGACAACATTTGTGTTACCTTGTGTATGCAAGACAAGTTTGAGCCAACATCTGTGGGAAAAAAATCCATGGTTTCATTGTCGGAATGTCCGATCGTGTGTACATAGCATTAAAATCATTGTAATTGCTTACAAACACAACATCATTTAAAAAATGCCAACAAATAGGAATGAGCAACTTGCTCTATAAATGTGGTGGTTTTTATTTTTCAGTTACAGCTTTTAGAGTTTGTAAAAGACCCCCCACCCCACAAACTATTCATTTTTTAGATCCCACAGTAGTTGAGTTAATGTATATCGTCAAAAATACACTAAAATCATTATTAGTGAACACAAAAACCTGTATTGAGTTAATAAATAACAAATATTTGTAAATCCTAAACTGTGCCTTTTTGTGAAATGGTAAAAACGGAAGGTGCTCAAAACTGTAAAAAGCAACTTTGTCTCAAAATCTGGAGGTTACCATTTTTCACTTATACCTTTCAGTGTTTGTAAAGACCCCCCAAACTACATTTCTTAAAAAAATAAGACTAGTAGAATAAAAGGATGGTATTACAGATCTTTTTAAGTCCCACGATAGTTGCTTAAATGTTAATCAAAACTATATTTTTGCTAAGAACACACTAAAATTATTATTAGCGGACACAGACACAACATAACTTACAAAATTCCTACTACATCTAAAAGTTAAAATTACGGTATGTTGAGTGAACACATAACAAATATTTGTACATTTTAAATTGTGCCTTTTTGGCAAACAGTTAAAATTTGTAAACAAGAAACCTGGCATGTGTGCACTGCATTGGTGTGCTTTGTGATAAAATGATGCAGCCTTGCATCTTATTGCAACGTATTGCAATACAGTGTACAGCATTTGCTGCCGCACATAGAGTTAAGAAAATCAGTGTATCAATAGGCTGCAGTGCTTGTGCACAATGCCTATGCACATGGGTGAAAGGGTCCTTGGTGTGTTGGTGCAACTGCTATGTTTTTGTATATGTGTATGTTATATGTCTGTGTGAGAGCATTTTAGGGCTCATGCACACGGGTGAGTCTTTTAGGCCTCATTCACATGGCCACAAAGGTCCATACAGCATTAAAAAGGAGTGTATTTTTGTGGCCTTGAGTCATGGGTGTTTACTGCTTTGTCCAGCAGCATGTACAAATCAATGAGAAGATGACTGATGCCATAGCTGTATGTATGTATCGTACATCTGAGCAGTTCCATGCATATAGGGATTCATAAGAGGCCAATTTGCATCCAGGATGTGATGTTACATTTGTACAGCCGCAATGTCTGTCAGTCTGTCAGCCTGTCATTGATTCATACAGTCTGCTGACTGTGGCTTTTTGCAAACGTCTGTGATTCCTGGATGTAGAAATATGTTGTGTATGTGTGAAGAGGGCCTTAGGGATCATTCTCACAGGCTTGAACACCATGAATCTGTGGTTTATGTGGCTGCAGCCACGTGGAGCTGTGTGCAGGCAACCTGTGTTCCTCTTTGGAGATGCAGCTTCTGTACTAAAACAGACGCGGATTTTACTTTGACAGGTGTGCGGGTGTGCAGCCCCAATTGCAGACAGTGTGCATTTGGAGCTGCTCACCTGCACCTGGGTACCTCCCAAATTAAAACCTGCTGCTATATCCCCACAGAGTATCATAGGCTGCCTGCACCCAGCTCCAGGCTGCTCTAGCCACATAAACAAACCACTTCTCCAATGTGAATGAGCCCTTAACCACTTTGGTTCTCACATCCGTTTACCCCCTATGGACCAGACATTATTTCACATTTCTGCTATGTGTCTGTTCATGAGTCTATAACTTTGTAATTACGTATGATAAAGAATTGATACATATATTGTTTTTTGGGGGACAAATGGGGCTTCTTGTGACCCCAAGGTCCTCTGATAATTTTTTAAATTTATTTGCATTTTAAGAGGAAAAAAACTTAAAAATCTGAATAAAAAGTATTGTTTCAAGTTTGATCAGTAATATTTTTGAACACAAGTACCATTAATTTGAGGAAAACATAAATTTTATTCTGCTGCTTGTTCTTTTTTTTACTGCAACATTAAAATTACATTTTGGTACAAAGCATGCTAAAGTTATTTACAAAAGAAATAGTGTTTTTTTTTTGCATACATTTCATCTTTCTCATAATGCACCAGTAATTTATATTTCTAATGCTGCGTACACACAGCCGGACTTGCGAACAGGCTAAACTCCGTCGGCATTTCCAACGGAAAGATTTAGAACATGTTCTATATCTGAATCCGTCGGAAATGCCAACAGAAAAAGTCAGATGGGGCATACACACGGTCGGAATGTCCGACCAAAAGCTCCCATCGGACTTTTTCTGTCGGAAAGTCCGGCCGTGTGTACGTGGCATTAGTGATTTAAAATGAAACCGATATACCCTAAACCACACATTTTTAACAGTAAATCCTTAAAGATAACAATGTATATATGTGCTTTATAAAAAAAAAAATTTCCAGCAAATAATTTAAAATAGAAACATGGAACAGGAGATTAAACTGTTAAATAGTGATTATACAGGTTGAAATGAAAGGGTTAATTAAGAGTTAATTCCCTGTGCACACAATAAAACCTTTCCTCTGTCAGCTGCAGCTCTCTCACTCACAAATCTGTCTGACAGGGAATGCAGGAGATAAGATAGCTACTATGTTACTTGTTGTTTTGGCTTAAAATGTTACATTGAATACTCACTGAGATTGTCTGTCATTGAGTGATCATTCATTGAGGAAGGCATCTGACTAGCTCCCATTCATAGGATCTCACTGGATGTGCACAGTAGCTGAGCAGAAGAAGATAAGAAAATATAAGAAAGTGCAGGGCGTACAAGACATGTCCTGTGTACAGATGAGGGGGTTTTATGGATGTTGGTAAGACGCCCAATGGTAGGCAACTGGTTCATTTTTTTTTTTACAATTTGGCCTTGATGAAACTTTAGTTTAGGGGTTTAAACAGCAGACCCCTGATATCTCACTTGAAATGAAAAAAGAGAACACAGAGAATCCCCTTCTCTGCAGCCACAGACGCTCTGAAGAATGAATGAACAGGAAGCGCTCTGTATATAAAACTGAGAGCATCGTAAACACAGTTTATTAATGAACACAAGAGTGACCGATCACTCACTGTCTTCATTCGGGAAAGGAAGGGGTCTGTAAACATGATAGTAGCAACAGTTTGTCACAGCTGTTCTTTTATTCAGCAGAGTCTGCTGAACAGAGTGACCATGAGCTTGTAGACTTTCTCAACCTTTTTAACACACATGAACTCTGAAGTAACTTTCCAGTCTCAGGGGACCCCTGCTAATACTATATCTACAGCTCACAGTATATTAGTGTGATGGTGAGTGTTCTTTACACTTGTAATCATTGGGAAGAATCCTCCCTTACAGATAGCTAAAGATCATAGTTCTCATTGGTTACCTGAACCTGGTAACCTGCTTATCTGAAAGGCAGTAACCCTGGTTGAGAGAGGCTTTTATAGCAGAAGGGGAGAATTCAGCTGAAGAAAGGCATACTAATCTGGCAAATTGGACACAGTTCTGTGCTCCTGTATGCTATAGGTCAGTGGCAGGAAAGCAGTTAAATGAAGCCTATTTTATTATTTCTTTATTTATTTTTTAGAAGTGTAAGTTAACATGTCTGTTTAAAGAGGAACTGCAGTCTGCTCACATAATTTGTAATAAAAACATCTTTGCCATTCTGAAGCTTCCCTCCAACCACTTTGAATATTATTTTATATATACTGTGATTCTGTACTTGCCAAATATGCTGCAGAAATCTCCCTCCATTGAGTCTGGCTTCAACCATTTTAACTGTGGGTAGCTGAAGCAGCTAACTGTTCACTTTCTGGATTTACACAGACACACAGAGGCACACCTCCAGCTCTGCAGCTCTCATTGGCCCTCTTATGACTCATCCAACCCTCCCTTCCTGGCAAACCCTCACGAGAGTGAGAGCTGTGCATGATGTCATAAGCCTAGGCTTTTTACCAGACAAGAAACAGGAAGTGGGCTGTATAAGGTATTTACTGTCAGAAAAAAAATGTTTTGCTATCCAAAGTTAAAACAAGGGTAGAAGATTTAAGAGATGAAAAGATGACTGAAGGTCTACTTTAATCTTTTGCATCTCTTGTGGAGTGCCGTGAGTCTGATGCTGACTGCCTTTTTTTGCACTGCAACTGCAGACTTGCTCTTCCTCTCAGATCTCAGATACCATGACTGTTCAGAGGGAGGCTCCCCAAAGCTCCCCATCAGCACTGACATGCAGTCACATGACACAGCCCAGAGGAGAACTTTCCTTCATTGATCATTGCCGCAGTGTCCGAGCTCTGGTGAGGGGACTTTAGGGAGGGAGATCTGTAAGGGGCGGGGGGGGGGATTTGGGGGTGGAGAAATCTTCACTTGGGGGGAGAGGAGGAATCTGTACTAGGAGTAGAGAGTGGGCAGTTTTTGTTTCTACAGTGTACACTGGCCTGTGAATTATACGGTTCTGACCCCTGCTGTCTGCATTACAGTCCTTAACCCCTGCGCGCACTGTGTTGCACAGTCCTGACTGCTGTGCCCTGTAGGTTAATCACTTGCATAGGCGTGCGCAGGGGGTGTGCCAGGTGTGCCTGGGCACACCCTAATCACGATGTGCAGTGCCGATTCCCCCTACTGCCCAGGCTCCGTCCCTCCCTTGTTGGCCCTGCCCCGCAGTGCTGCTGATTTCCCTCCTCTCCTCTTGCCCAGGCGTCTGAGGGGGATATTCCAGGATGGAGAACGGGGTAAGGGGCTAGTAAATATGTAATTTACCGGCCCATATCCTTTTCTAAATGAACAAAGTGAACATACTGGCTCACTGCATCCATTCATAACTGAAGCATAGTAAACTGCATTTACTATGCTTCTGTTTGTGAATGAACAGGAAGCCACTCAGTGCAGATCACTTCCTATTCATTCACTGCCCTGTGCAGCTGAGGCTTCAGAGAAAGATGTGTGTTTGAGCTTTGGGGTGCACACACCTATGATCACTTGTGACCCTTTTTGTTCTGTGCATTGCACACTTCTGACCCTTTCACTCTGTGCAGGTCCTAGGCTGTGTGCAGAAAAGCAGTTGTTTTTAATATATATATATATATATATATATATATATATATATATATATATATATATATATATATTTTTTTTTTTATTTTTTTTTTTACCACTTACCGTTCAGTATACATGATGTCTCCATAAAGATTACCCATCACTGCCTACAGCTATCACAATGGTGTTTGTTTACCCCCTGTGATAGCAATAAAGTTAAATGAAAAAAAAATGTAAAAAAGTGCGAAAAAAATGTAAAAAGTAAAAGTAGTATTAAAAAAATTTGAAGGAACCCTGTCATCTCGAGGCTCACTTGCAAATGCAAACGTGCACATAGGTCCAGCACGCATACATAAACAGTGATTGCGCCACACTTGTGAGGTATCACCATGAATGTCGGAGTGAGAGCAGCAATTCTAAACGGATATCCTGTAAAGACTTTTAAAGCACCACCTTTGAACAATTTTAGGTACCATCGTTTTTCACCATTTCACAGGCATACACAATTTTAAATGTTGTCATGTTTGATATCTATTTATGCAACGCAGCATCATCTTTTATATTTTACCACAAAAATGGGTATTATATTGAGTTTGTGTGCAATAAATGTAATTTAAGTGTATTTTTTTCTAAAAATTTCCATTTGATAAATGGATGTGCACATATCCTGTGACATGAAAAATTGCAATGGTCACCATGGTTATATTCTCCAGGGCCTCTGCTTTTAGAAATTATGTTTGGGGGTTGTAAGAAGTTTTCTAGAAAAAGAATTGTGATTTTAACATGTACAGGTGCATCTCAAAAAATTAGAATATCATCAAAAATGTATATATTTAAGTCAATTCAAAAAGTGAAACTCCTATATTATATAGATTCATTACATACACAGTGATATACAGTATCTCACAAAAGTGAGTACACCCCTCACATTTTCGTAAATATATATATATTTTTTTTTTTTCATGTGACAACACTGAAGGAATTACACTTTGCTACAATGTAAAGTAGTGTGTACAGCTTATAACAGTATAACAGTGTAAATCTGCTGTCCCCTAAAAATAACTCAACACACAGCCATTAATGTCTAAACCACAGGCAACAAAAGTGAGTACACCCCTAAGTGAAAATGTCCAAATTGGGCCCAAATAGCCATTTTCCCTCCCTGGTGCCATGTGACTCATTAGTGTTACAAGGTTTTAGGTGTGAATGGGGAGCAGGTGTGTTAAATTTGGTGGTATCGCTCTGACTCTTTTACTGGTCATTGGAAATTCAACGTGGCACCTCATGGCAAAGAACTCTCTGAGGATCTGAAAAAAAGAATTGTTGCTCTACATAAAGATGGACATAAAGATGGACTAGACTATAAGAAGATTGCCAAGACCGCATGATTGCATGTGCTCAGCGTCATATCCAGATGTTGTCTTTGGGGAATAGACGTATGAGTGCTGCCAGCATTGCTGCAGAGGTTGACGGGGTGGGGGGTCAGCCTGTCAGTCTAAAGATGATGCAAAGAAAGCCCGCAAACAGTTTGCTGAAGACAAGCAGACTATGGACATGGATTACTGGAACCATGTCCTGTGGTCTGATGAGACCAAGAGTAACGTTTTTGGTTCAAATGGTGTCAAGCATATGTGGCAACCAGGTGAGGTGTAAAAAGACAAGTGTGTCTTGCCTACAGTCAAGCATGGTGTTGGGAGTGTCATGGTCTGGGGATGCATGAGTGCTGCTGGCACTGGGGATCTACAGTTCTTTGAGGGAACCATGAATGCCAACATTTACTGTGACATACTGAAGCAGAGCATGATCCCCTCCCTTCGAAAGACTGGGCTGCAAAGCAGTATTCCAACATAATGACCCTAAACACACCTCCAAAACAACCAC
Organism: Aquarana catesbeiana; assembly: GCF_042186555.1. Taxonomy (NCBI): domain Eukaryota; kingdom Metazoa; phylum Chordata; class Amphibia; order Anura; family Ranidae; genus Aquarana; species Aquarana catesbeiana. The sequence continues at coordinate 492,710,018 of NC_133326.1, read as the reverse complement.
TGCCTTGCTAAAGAAGCTGAGGGTAAAGGTGATGGACTGGCCAAGCATGTCTCCAGTCCTAAACCCTATTGAGCATCTGTGGGGCACCCTCAAACTGAAGGTGGAGGAGCGCAAGGTCTCTAACATCCAACAATGTTATGATGTCATCGTGAAGGAGTGGAAGAGGACTCCAGTTGCAAACTTTTGAAGCTCTGGTGAACTCCAAGCCCAAGAGGGTTAAGGCATAACTCCCAACTGTCCCTGATTTCGAGGGACTGTCCCTGATTTGGAGCAATGTGCCTCTGTCCCTCATTCCTCCTCATTTGTCCCTCGTTTTTGGTCTGATCTATAAAGATGTATATAAAATGCACTTTTTATCTATCAAAAAGTGTTTTCCAGTACTAAACCTTATATCTGATTCCCAAATTGCTGCATTTTTAAATTACAAAAGCCAATATAAAGGAATAGTAGTGGTAAAAAAAGCACTTGTGGGTTTAACCAATCTTGTTTTTTGTACAATTCTCCTTTAAGGGTGTGTGGCAAGGGGTGTGTCTTATGCCTGCATATTTTTGCTGATAGGTGTCCCTCATTCCCATCTCAAAAAGTTGGGAGGTATGGTTAAGGCAGTGCTGGAAAATAATGTCGGCCGCACAAAATGTTGACACTTTGGGCCCAGTTTGAACATTTTCACTTAGGGGTATACTCACTTTTGTTGCCTGCAGTTTAGACATTAATGGCTGTGTGTTGAGTTATTTTGAGGGGACAGCAAATTTACACTGTTATACAAGCTGTACACTCACTACTTTACATTGTAGCAAAGTGTCATGTGTCATTTCTTCAGTGTTGTCACATGAAAAGGTATAATAAAATATTTACAAAATGTGTACTCACTTTTGTGAGATACTGTATATCAAGCATTTCTTTATTTTAATTTTGATTATTATGGCTTACAGCTAGTGAAAACCCGAAATTTCAGATCTCAGAAAATTAGAATATTACATAAGACCAATAAAAAAGGATTTTTAATACAGAAATGTTGGCTTACTGACTGAAAAGTATGTCCATGGACAGTATAGTATGCACTCAATATTTGGTCGGGGCTCCTGTTGCATGAATTACTGTATCAATGCAGCGTGGCATGGAGGCGATCAGCCTGTGGCACTGCTGAGGTGTTATGGAAGCCCAGGTTGCTTTGATAGCGCCCTTCAGCTCATCTGCATTATTGGGTCTGGTGTCTCTCATCTTCCCCTTGACACTACCCCACAGATTCCCTATGGGATTTAGGTCAGGCGAGTTTGTTGGCCAATCAAGCACGGTGATACCAGGATCATTAAACCGGGTATTGGTACTTTTGGCAGTGTGGGCAGGTGCCAAGTCCTGCTGGATAATGAAATCAGTATCTCCATAAAGCTCTAGAATTTCCTGGTAGAGGGCTGGGCTGACTTTGGACTTGATAAAACACAGTGGACCAACATCAGCAGATGACATGGCTCCCCAAATAATCACTGACTGTGGAAACACACTGGACCTCATGCAACTTGGATTCTGTGCCTCTCCACTCTTCCTCCAGACTCTGGGACCTTGATCTCCAAACGAAATTTACTTTTATGCAAAAAAAAGAGCTTCGGACTGCTGAACAACAGTCCAGTCCTTTTTGTCCTTAGCCCAGGAAAGACACTTCTGACGTCTCTGGTTCAGGAGTGGCTTGACAGCACAGACACCAGCTGTAGTCCACTCCTTGTGAATCTCCCCCAAATTCTTTAAAAGTCTTTGCTTCACAATCCTCTTAAGGCTGTGGTTATTCCTGTTGCTTGTGCACCTTTTTCTACCACACTTTTTCCTTCCACTCAGCTTTACATTAATATGCTTTGAACAGCAAGCTTCTTTAGCAATGACCTTTTGTGACTTACCCTCCTTGTGGAGGGTGTCAATGACTGTCTTCCGGACAACTGTCAAGTCAGAAGTCTTCCCCATTGTGTAACCTACTGAACCAAACTAAGAGGCTATTTAAAGGCTCAGGAAGCCTTTACAGGTGTTTTGAGTTAAAGCGGAGTTCCGGCCAAAATATGACTTTTAGGATAAAAATACCCCTAGAATACTCATGTCTCGTGCAATGTAACAAAGGTAAAATGTAAATGTAAACTATGCCCAGTTTTCTATTTGTGCAGCATCATTTTCTTACTTTGTGAAGTTCCTGCACAGCCATCTCCAGTGTGGGCATCTGAAGCCACAGTGTCCTTCTTCCTGGATTCTGTGCATGCTGGCTACCCAGCATGCACCTGCCGATCTCGCGCATGTGCAATGCGGTGCAATCTTGGTCAGCTTGCCATGCTAAGCTGACCAAGATTTTCCATAGACACCAATGTTAAATGTTACGGGAGCAGTGCCATGCCAAGCTGACCAAGATCTCCCAGGAGCCAATGCAAAACTGGAATTTACGTACGGCACTGCGGCAGCTAAAGGAGGAAGTGAAATTAGATATAGGTATAAATAAAGTAAGTGAACAGAAAAAAAAATAAATTTCCAACTCATTTTAAGGATGTACATTAGTACTGCATGGTGAGGAGTGAAAATTGTGGGTAGAACGCTGCGTTAATTAGCCGATTAGAGTGTGACATCATGAGTCTACAATATTGAACTTTTTCACAATATTCTAATTTCTGAGATACTGAATTTTGGGTTTTCACTAGCTGTAAGCCACAATCATCAAAATTAAAAGAAAGAAATGTTTAAAATATATCACTCTGTGTGTAATGAATCTATAATATGAGTTTCACTTTTTGAATTGAATTATTGATATAAATTAACTTTTCGATGATATTCTAATTTTTTGAGATGGACCTGTATACAAAAATGTCAAAAGTGTCCTAGACGGCAAGTGTTGGGGTTTGTACTTTTTTGTTACTCTTGCTGGTGCCACAGTAATAAAGCATATTTTGTAGGTAGAATACTGAGGGTTGATGTAACTATGCCCCCTTAAGACCTACACATTAGACACACGCAAGTCAGCCTAAGGCCGGGTTCACACTAGTGCGACAAACGCTCCGACATTGGGAGTTCATGTCGCATGACGTGTGAAAATCAATGTTTCCCTATGGGAGCCATCCTAACTGGTCCGACACAAGTCGTTCCGACTTTGAAAATGCTCCCTGTACTACTTTGGTCAGACTTTGATCCTACTTCAGCCCATTGACTGTCATTGAAGTCAGATCAAAGTCAGATCGCCGTCTCGCATGATCCGACTTTGGCATGCGACTTGTGCTCAGATGATCTTGAGGGGGAACTCCGCTCCAAATTTTAAATAAAAAAACTGGCATGGGTTCCCCCTCCAAGAGCATACCAGGCCCTTGGGTCTGGTATGGATTTTAAGGGGAAATCGTACGCCGAAAAAACTGCGTGGGTGTCCCCCCCAAATCCATACCAGACCCTTATAAAAGCACGCACTCCAGCCGGTCAGGAATGGGGGTGGGGGACGAGCGAGCACCCCCCTTCCTGAACCGTACCAGGCTGCATGCCCTCAACATGGGGGGTTGGCTGCTTTGGGGCCTGCGGGCCCCCCCCCACCCCAAAGCACCTTGTCCCCATGTTGATGAGGACAAGGGCCTCTTCCTGACAACCCTGGTCGTTGGTTGTCGGGGTCTGCGGGTGGGGGGCTTATCGGAATCCTGGAGTCAGAAGAAGACCCCCGGAGCTGCCTAATAAATTATTTTAAAAATCTGTCTAGTGTGTGTTTTTTTATTGACACTTTTCTCCCTAGGTGAATGGGTAGGGTTACGATGTACCCCATACTCACATGGGGGGGCCGGGATCTGGGGGGCCCCTTATTAAAGGGGGCTCCCGGATTCCGATAAGCCCCCCACCCGCAGACCCCGACAACCAAGGGCCAGGGTTGTCGGGAAGAGGCCCTTGTCCTCATCAACATGGGGACAAGGTGCTTGGGGGTGGGGGGGGCCCGCAGGGCGCCCCCCCGCCCCAAAGCACCCACCCCCTTATGTTGAGGGCATGAGGCCTGATACGGTTCAGGAGGGGGGGTGCTCACTCGTCCCCACCCCCATTCCTGACCGGCCGGGCTGCGTGCTCGGATAAGGGTCTTATATGGATTTGGGGGGGACCCCCATGCCGTTTTTTCAGCGTACGAGTTCCCCTTAAAATCCATACCAGACCCAAGGGCCTGGTATGCTCTTGGAGGGAGAACCCATGCCGGTTTTTTATTTAAAATTTGGCATGGAGTTCCCCCTCAAGATTCATACCAAACACAGTGCCTGGTATTGGCGGGGATCCAAGTCGGATCCCTGTTCATTGAAAGTCGGACGTATGTCGGCTTCAAGTCGCAGGGCAAAGTCGGATCCAAAGTAGAGCGGCTGTTGTGTCGCACCAGTGTGAACCCAGCCTAAGGGTACCTCATGTGTTTCACAATTCTAGCAACGCCCCTAGTTTCTAAATAATTTATATACTAGGAGAAACTAAAAAGATCTTGTGCCCAGGAAATAATTAGTTAAAGTGCATAAAATGTGTAAATGAACAGTTCCTGTGAATTTGGTTGCTGCGGATTAAAGCAAGTGATATATAATCAAAACACAAAAGTAAAAAAGATAATTTTATAGATGAACCGCGCATAGACATAAGACAAAATCTAAAACATGACCATAACAGACATGCTATAGCAATACAAAATAACATTAAGGCTAAGTAATCACGTAAACAGTGAATAAATCCAAGTAAAAAGTCCCAGCTCTTGCAGGTGTAAACAAAACAGGTGCTCCACCTCCCAGTGCCTCCAGTGTTCCCATACAGAGAGACACTCACCACAAGTTGTTGACCTACTATTGCTAGTGAGGTCAGTAGCGCTTGTGTTTGGGGATATACCCCTAAGTCTTCAATGGCTTGTTCCTATGGATTCTTCTCAGATTTATATACTGTATGTTAGGGCTCAAAATTTCGAGTCCTGGGCCACTAGCCAGGTCTTAAGAGTTACTCGCCACCAGTTGCCCCACCCAACTCCTACCCTGCCCTGCCCATAAGTCCGTGCCTAAACACTCCCTTGTAAATTATCTCATGTCAAAAAGACACTGTTAAATATGTTATGCAGAATTAAGTTAAAAAAATCAGTACCGCCTCACCGCAGTCTCATCAGTGCTTATCAGTGCAGCCTATTAGTACTCACCAGTGCAGCATATCAGTGCAAAACCATCAGTGAAGCTTACCAGTGCCGCCTCATAAGTGGTCATCAGTGCAGCCTTTTATTGCCCATCTGTGCAGCATATCAGTGCTACCCTTATTAGTGATAGCCCCATCAGTGCAGCCTTATCAGTGCTGATCATTGCCCATCAGTGCAGCCTATCATTGCCCTTCAGTTCAGCCTATAAGTGCAGTCTCATCAGAGCCCATCAGGGCAGCAGGGAGGAATCAGGAGGATCTGGTGGCCGGCTCACACAGAGCAGGTATCTCCCGCTGAGACACAGCTTGTATATTAATAGCCAGCTATTCACCAAAGTCCCGCCTCCTGGACCGGCATTGGACCAGTGTGCTGTCTATCATAGTAGCCGGTCCAAGAGGCAGGACTTTGCTTGACAGCCGCCGGCTAACCATATACAAGCTGTGTCTCAGCGGGAGATCCCAGCTCTGTGTGATCCAGCCGGCTCTCCTCCTGACAGTTTTCTGGCTGATCACTTCTGACAGAAGCAGTGCAGCCTTTTTTACAGGGCATCAGAGCGGCCAGGGGGGGCAGGGAGCCCCCTCTCCGGGCCGCTCTGATGGCAACGCCACTTCTGCCAGAAGCGATCAGCCAGGAAACTGTCAGCCCAGTTTGCCCCTGCTCTACACTCGCCCTTCACTAATTTTCACTTGCCAAATGCATGGAAATTTTGAGGGCTGCTGTATGTACTATACTTCGGGAATCATATTTTTCCATTACACATTTCGTGCTTATAGTTTAGAATTACCACACAGAGATTGTGGTGTTCTGTTCCTCTCTCTCGTTTCAGGTTGGCTGAAAACAAGTCTTTTATCTTGTGATCTTTTACTTTTGCAGTCCTTTAGCTAGGGTTCTGATTGCCCTTGTCTGACATGCAGATAGCCTTTATAGAGACAACCTTCAAATCTGCATATATAAAACTAATGAAACCACTTCACAGAAAATAATACAGTGAAACTCATATTGAAACCTGACTTGCGGGTAATTATTTTATTAGCTCAAAATGTACTAACTCATGTCACGCTGTAGTTTCACTTTAGAGGGCATTACAGCAGTACACTTTCCTTGTAGAGAAATGAAAAAAAGGTCTCCCACCACTTATACATATACAACCTCTGGGAGTAGCAACCAGGCAATGAATTCATTCCTGCAGCAGAGCTACACTGTAAGGGCCTGTGTTGACGGATGGTTTTTTTTTCCGCTTTGGGATAGTTTTGCATTCTCATACAAGTTTATCTGAATGCAAAACCTGCTTGATTTAAGAAGGAGATCAAGCTTGCAGGTTAAATGTACCTGTCATTGAATTCCAAATGATCTCAGAAGCATCTCAAACTGTTTTTGTACAAGCATTGACACAGGCTATAAATCTGCTGTAGAGTCTCATGCTTTTGACTGCTGTTCTGTTTGAAAGTGGGTATTTATACTGTCAAAATGTAGATACCAGTAGAACAAGGAACACAGGGCTCTGCTTGAGGTGGAAACACTTTAAAATTATGAAGTTAAACATTTTTTCCCTTGTTTCTGCAAAAAAATGTAAAGTAAAATGCATCCCCAATTCCAAAAAGTTGGGACTTTTTGGAATCTGCATAAAAAAATAATGCAATGATTTGCAAATCACATAAACCCATATTTTGTTCACAATAGAAAACATTAGATGTTTAAATTAAGAAAATTTGCAATTTTAAGAAAAAAAATAAGGCAGCAACATGTCTCAAAAAAGTTTGGACAGTGCCATGTTTAAAATATCATCTCCTCCTCTTTTAACACTCTGTAAATGTCTGGGATACCAGTTGGAGTTTTGGTAGAGAAACGTTGTCCTATTCTTGCCTGATATATGATTCTAACTGCTCAACAGTCCTGGGTCAGCTTTGTCCTATTGTTCTTTTCAAGATACACCAAATATTTTCAATTGATAAAAGGTCTGGACTGCAAGCAGGCCAGTTAAGCACCTGGACTCTTCTACTACCCAGGCATGCTGTTGTCATGGATGCAATATGTGGGTTTGGCATTGTCCTGCTGAAATATGCCTGACCTTCCCTGAAAAAGACGTCATCTGGATGGGAGCATTTGCTGGTCTAAAACCTGATAATATCTTACAGCATTAATGGAGCCTTTCCAGATGTGCAAACTGCCAATTCCATATGCACTAATGTACCCTAATATCATCCAAAATGCAGTCTTTTGAACTGAGCGCTGATAACAAGCTGGAAGGCCCCTCTCCTCTTTAGCCCAGAGGACATGCTGCCCATGGTTTCGAAAATAAATGCCAAATTTCAGTTTGACCACAGAACAGTTTTCCATTTTGCAGACCATTTTAAATAAGCTTTGGCTTTTCTGGATGGTGGCGTTTCTGGATTGTGTTCGAATATGGTTACTTCTTTGCATGATAGAGCCTTAACTTGCATTTTTGGATGGCACGATGGACTGTGTTCAGACAGTGGTTTTGAAAGTATTCCTCAGCCCATGCAGTGATGTACATCACAGAACCATGCCTGTTTTTAGTGCAGTACTGTCTGGGGGCATGAAGATTACAGGCATTCATTATTGCAATTCGGCCTTGTCCCTTGCGTACAGAGATTTCTCTAGATTCTTGGAATCTTTTGATGCTATTAAGTACTGTAGTTGATGATATATTTAAAGTCTTTGCAATTTTACATTGAGGGACATTATTCTGAAATTGTTCGACAATTTTTAGACACAGCTTTTCATAGATTGGTGAACCTCTGCTAATCTTTACTTCTGAGACACGGACTCTCTAACATGCTCTTTTTATACCCAATCGTGTTACTGACCTGTTGCCAATTAACCTAATTAGTTGCAAAATATTCTTCCAGCTCTTCCTTGTTCGTACCACTTACCTAGCCAGATTTTTGTTGCCCTGTCACAACTTTTTTTAAATGTGTGCAGCCATTCTACATTTTCTGAGTTTAAACAGAATTCTATTTTCTATTGTGAAAGAATAAGGGGTTTATGAAATTAGCAAATCCTTGAATTGCTTTTATGTGAATTTTACACAGTGTCCCAACTTTTTTGAAAATGGTGTACAAAAATGTATTTGGAAAACCTACATTTGCACACATCTACACAAGTGAAGGTAAAGCAATAAAACAAGTACTTTTAGTTTAATTTTAGGCGTGAAATACGTTGACCTTGACACGATTGGTATGAATCGTGAGGAGGAACCCCACGCACACCGATTGGCCAGTGGGGGAGCCAATCAGCGGGTCCGGCTGACTCTACGTCCGCTGGCCACCCGCAATCGTTCCCTGCAGAGACAGAACGGGGATCTGCCAAATTAAACAAGGCAGATCTCCATTCTGTCAGGGGATGTCACACAGATCCTGTCTTTCTGCTATGCAGGAAGACGGATCTCTGTGTTGTCCCAGTGAGCCCTTCCCCCATACAGTTAGAACACACAATGAGGGAACACATTTAACCCCTTGATCGACCCTGATGTTAACCCCTTCCCTACCAGTGCCATTAGTGCAATGTCAGTGCATATTTTTAGCACTAATCACTGTCATAATATTCCCAAAAAAGTGTAAAAAATGTCAGTTGGGTGTCCGGTCTGTCCGACACAATATCGCAGTCCTGCTTAAAATTGCAGAACACCGCCATTACTAGTAAAAATAATAATAATAATAAAAATGCCATAAATCTATCCCCTATTTGGTAGACGCTATAACTTTTGTCCAAGCAATATACGCTTATTTTTAGTAAAAAAAAAATATGTAGCAGAATACATATTGGCCTAAATCGATGAAGAAATTATATTTTTTAAATATTTTTATTGGGTATGTAAAAATATATATTTTTTTTTTTCAAAATTGTCAGTCTTTTTTGTTTATAGCGAAAAAAATAAAAACCACACAGGTGATCAAATACCACATAAAGAAAGCTCTATTTGTGGGCTGCGTGCTTGGTTAAGTGTCTGGTATGGATTTTGGGGGGGCCCCCACGCCGTTTTTTTTTTAAATTTTGGCGTGGGGGTTCCCCTTAAAATCCATACCAGACCAAAGGGCCTGTTATGCAATCGGGGGGGGGGGGGGGACCCTACACCGTTTTTTGTTTTTTAATTTTTTTGTGGGGTTCCCCTTCAAGATCCTCAGAGCACAAGTCGCATACCAAGGTCGGATCAGTTAAGATGATAATTTACTTTGATCCAACGTCAATGATATTTAATGGGCTGAAGGACTAAAGTCAGACTGAAGTAGTGCAAAGCCAGACCGACTTGTGTTGGACCAGTTAAGGCGGCTTTCATAGGGAACCATTGATTTATACACGTTATGCAACATGTGCTTCCAAAGTCAGAGCATATGTTGTACCAGTGTGAACCTGGCCTAAATCCTGATAATTAAGTGCAAAGTGTTAACAGGCTTGTCACCACATGTCACTGGGTCATGGGAAATAATACTGGTGCTGTGTCCTGCATTTTGTTTATGATGTATAGAATAGCTCAGAGATTGATGTCACACAGCATGTAGAATGACTGAACGTATATCCAGAAGATAGTGTTACTATGCTAAAATTGAAAAGGGTCTTTTCTCAGTTTATATTGATTCCAGTTTTATATTCTTGTACTATGATCCCTTGCAGCCAGATTGATTTGCTTTCAGACTGTCTGAGGCAAGAGGATGCAGTCCCCTATTGCACTCATTCCCCCTCTGTTCGGACTCCTATGTACAGAATACTTCCTGTAGTCTTCAGTAAAAGATGAGCAGGGATGTGATTAATTTGTCTCTAAAAAATTAGGGGTGCGTAAGGCTTTACTGTGCTATGCACTGATTTGATTAGATTAGAGGGTGTTTTGATTCCTTTACTCCCTTCTCACAATAACCTGTATGGTTATACTTTATAATTCAACTACAAAGAGACTTTAGATTGAGTGGAGTTTCCTTGGTCTGTAGAGTCACAGACCCAGAATAGTATTACCAGAACACACCAGGTTCCTTCCTGACAACAAAAGGATTTTATATAGTAGGGTAGCTTTGTTAGTTTATTTGTGCTTTGGCTGAAATATGTGAGATCTGTGCTGTGTTAAAATGAAATGTAATGTATATGTTTATTTTTCAGAAACATTGCGACCGGCAAAAAGCAAACCTTCGGATCCGATTTAAACCTTCTTTATTCCAACATGTAGGGACCCACTCGTCATTAGCAGGAAAAATTCAGAAGCTAAAGGTAGGCATCGCAGTGTTTTTCCTTTTTTATAATTAGATGTATTTAAAACACGATATCCTCTTGATTTCTATTTTTGGTAATGCCTCACCGGAGGTCCTGTCTTAACCCTTTCACTGCCAGGTCCATACGACATACGGACCTCATATCTCCCTCTCCTATAAGCCTATGGTCACTTCAGTGACCATAAGCTTGTATCAGAATTGTTTAGCAGACTCTGCTGAGCAATTCTATAACTCTAATCAGCGGATTACAACCCGCTGATCAGAGTTATTAACCCATAATGTGGCCGCCGCCTCCCTGTCCCCTGCCTCTCCACCTCCTGATGCTAACTTTAACTTATAACTACTTCCCCCACTCTCCTTTCTTATCCCCTTCACCCCCCTTCTTCCTCCCCAGCACTGATTACCCCCCTCCACCCGATGTAACTCCCCCCAGCAAGCCTGCTCCCTGCAGCCACCATTATTAGCCGGCATCCCTCCTCCGCTGCTCCCGCCTGCTTCAGGTGCCGCGTGGGGCTTGGGGGGTCCAGATGTGTCCCCCCAATACCTCTGATCACCCCCATACTGCCCCTGCACCCCAATCCATGGCCGCTCCAAGCGGCATCTCTCCTTTCCTCCCGCAGCCTGCAGCTTCTCCCTGCACAGATCTCCTGATCTGTCAGGCTTGAGATCACGGTGGGGGGTGGTGTGTGTGAGTGGGGGTAAAGTTGTGGCTTGGGGGGGCTTGGTATACATGTGTATACCAAATCCCCCCTTGTAGAATGGATATAGGCAGCGATCGCTGCTATATCCACTGACAGATGATCATTGTAACTGCGAGTATTACAATGTATCAGACTGTCATTTTATGAATGAATGGAATCTCTATACAGATTGCACTCATTCATGTAAAGTAATACAGAGAAAGGAACTATCTTCAGTCCATTTCTCTGTCTCAAAAAAAGAGAGATGGGGGTCTGTTTAGACCTCTGATATCTCACCAAAGACACCCCCCCCCCCAAAAAAAAAACTATAAAACATGCAAAAAGTGAAAAACATACACAGTGTACCTTTACAGGGACGCACAGGTGTTCCGTGCAGACAGTCCCATTAATGTCATTTGGGATGTAGCACCTGCATGAACAGAGCCGTTGCTCCCAATTTTACATCCATGTAGGTCCGCATGCATATCCCTGTACTCACACTGTCTGCGTTCGGGGTCATGTCCCCACACCCACACAGAGGTCAAATTGGGAACAGAAGCTATGCCTGTGCAGCCATTGCATCCCAATGTACATAAATGGGACTGCCTGTACAGGGATGCACGGAACACCTGTGCATCCCTGTGTGGGTAAACATGGCCCTCCATGGGTGTACCATGCTTTAGTAGCAATTTAGCAGGAATTTTGTTATGTTGTGTTTATGTACACTATTAATGATTTTAGTGTATTTTTAGCGAAAATATTAATTTGATAAACATTTGCGCAAATATCTCACTGCCTGAATCAGTAGCACCTTCTTTTTATTCTACTGGCCAAGTGCTTTCAGAAAATGTTTGGTTTGGGGGGTCTTTTACAAATCCTGAAAGCTATAAGTGAAAAATGAAAAGGCGCAATTTAAAATTTACAAATATTTATTAACTCCATACGGGTTAAGCTTTAATATTTAGTAGGTATTTAGCAGGAATTTTGTAAAATTAGCTGTGTTTTTATCTGTAATAATGGTTTCAGTGTATTATTTGCGAATATATTGGTTTGATAAACATTTGCGCAAATACCGTGGGGTCTAAAATATCTGTAGCACCTTCTTTTTATTCTAGAGATCATATGCTTTTATATGGTTTTGGGGGTCTTTCACAAATTCTGAAAGCTGTAAGAGAAAAATGAAAACCTTCAGATTGTTAGAGAAATTTGGATATTTACATTTTTGCGTACGTTCGAATTTCACCATTTTGCAAAAAGGCACAATGTAAAATTACAAATATTTGTTATTTATTAACTCAATACAGGTTAAGCTTTTATATTTAGTAGGAATTTTGTAAAATTTGCTGTGTATTTATCTGCTAATCATGATTTTAGTGGCTTTTTAGTAAAAATATTGTTTTGATAAACATTTGTACAAATTTCGAAGGACCTTAGAAATCAGAAGCACCTTCTTTTTATTCTACTGGTCATGTGCTTTCAGAAAACATATGGTTTGGGGGGTCTTTTACAAACTTTGAAAGTTATAATTAAAAAATAATAAATCAAAGGAAAAAATGCAAAAATGGTCTGGCCACCACCTGAGGGTAAAAATGGAGCACAGGGCCTGGCAGCAAAAGGGTTAAAATCATTTTCTTCACCTTACTGCTGCAACTGCAAAGCCAAGCAAGGGTCTCATAGTGCTCTTTAACCAGTCTAAATATGCATAAACAGTTTATCAGCAAGAGTGTGATGCCTTGATAATGACCAGTTCATGAAGAGGAAGGCTCCTTTTCAGAGGCTGTAAAGAAGCCAGAAACTGACCATTATTTAACAGCTATACTGTTATTAATTTTATTTCCAATGCTAGTACATGCAAAGAAACGCTTCAGAGCAGCAAGTGATAATTCCAGTGAGTTTCTGATGTCCCTCTTGTTATCTGATATTTCTGTTTCATTCAGGACAAAGACTTTGGGAAGCAAGCTCTACGCAAGGAGCACGTGAATCCAGCTGCTGAGGTCAGCACTAGCCTAAAAACTTACCAACATTTTACCTTGGAGAAGGCTTACCTGAGGGAAGACTTCTTCTGGGCATTCACACCAACTGCAGGAGACTTTGTACGCTTCAGGTTCTTCAAGCCCTTACGGGTGGAAAGGTCTGTAAATGTTGTGTTAGTTTGTGCATTTATTTTATGGAGTCTGGATGCTTTCTGACTTTTCGAAGTGTATAGAATTTCAGAGCTTTGCTATTTAGAGAGTAGATTATATTGTGTTGCCAATACACCATGCTTTCTTTTTGGTACAGTACAGGACACCGATCTTTATTTATAATGGCTGCACCTCAAAGCGGAACTTTACCCATAACAACTTGTTAAAAAATAATGTTCTTTAGCAAGGAACATACATTCCACATTAATAATTATGCTACCAAAATTAGTGTGTGCTGTAAATTGCCTCCAGCATTGCTCTAGTTTCTTCTTGCTTGAGGCTGCCATTTTGCTGAAGCCCAGAGCCCCTGAACAGCAGTAAATCCTTAAGTGGAACTAAACCCATCAATTTAATGGTTTAAAAAAACTGTTACATTCCTGGAATGCCGCCAGGATTGCTAACTCACATTTGCTTGTGTTTTCAGTCCAGCTGTCAAACCATTAACTGGCTGGTGTCATAACTGATCGCATGTGCAGCACCATGGCAGTTGCAGATCAAACTAAAGCAGCTTCCTTGGCTGTAAAGGATAGGAGGGTTTAATTCCACTTTAAGACCCCTTTCACACTGGAGGCGTTTTTCAGGCGCTAAATGGCTAAAAATAGCGCCTGAAAAATGCCTCCCCTGCAGCCCCAGTGTGAGAGCCTGAGTGCTTTCACACTGGAGCAGTGCGCTTGCAGAAGATTAGAAAAAGTCCTGCAAGCAGCATCTTTTGGAGCGGTGTATACACCGCTCCTCCACCGCACCTGCCCATTGGAATGCACTTTTCGGGCACATTTAACCCTTTCTAGTAGGGGTTAAATGCGCCCCACTATTGGCGCTTTACCGCTAACGCGGAGCGGTGCCAGTGTGAAAGGGGTCTAAGGATGTCAGCAGATCGGCCTCTACAAACTCAGTAGTGCCTAAAAATGGAGAGCAACTGAGCATGTGCAGAGCAGGGTGAGACAGTGTATTACTGAATTTTAAACAAAATAGGCACTTATTTTTAATGTTTGACATAGCTATACCTGCAAAAGGGATCAGCCTGAAGTCATCTATCAGGACTTCATTCGCTGACTAAAGTTTCACTTTAAGGTGATTTAAGAGGCTTTGCCAGTGTTCAAACTTAGGACCGTCCCTTCTATAACCACCTCCTACCATGTAATCGTCGTTTTTTTGCTATTGTTCTCAGGTAATGCATGCATCTCTGTGGAGAGAGGATAGATTTAGTGGGTTTTTTTCTATCAAAGATACTACTAACTGTAGACTACTGTCTTCAAATCACTACCTCCTGGTTTTTGTACTAGACTGACTGTACCCAAACCCCATATCAAGATAAGAAGTGGGGCTGACCTGTAAGCTGTGACTGCACTCAACCAGGTGCACCTAGAGTGTAATGCATACTTTGCTGCTGGGTGCTATACAGGTCGAAAGGCAGCGGCCCACCTAGGTGAAAGCCCAGGCCTTGAAGATCCCCCCACTGTGGAAAGGGGAATGGGCCTGACCAGAGTGAGGGAAGGTAACCTGAGGGTCCTCTGCAACCATTTTTTATGTGTTGTAAGCGGGTATGACACTTTAAAAACTGTTTTTTGCATGTCTAACAGGGTAATTGGGGACTTTGCTCCCCTTCTTATCCCCAGATGGCTAACAAGAAGGTCTAGCCCAATTTCCTAGACAGACCTTGTTCTGCATTGTGGTAGATGGTGCCAATGCATGCTCAGTGAGTGGCAAGGAGGGGAAAGTGCCATCTTGGGAGAGACATTTTAAGCTCCTGGCGTGCAGAAATCATCAGCTTCTCTGAGGCTCAAGGTTTTGGATCACAAGAGACAGTGTTCCAATTACCATAGCAAGCTGGACAGAGGAGAAAAGAAAGCACATCCAGGAAACTGAACACTGCGAATCCTCTACTCATAGCAGATATTAGTACCCCATAGCATGGAGGACCTTGGCACAGAGGGAAGGCTAAGTGCAGTCCAAGTGACATCTGGTCTCTTCCTACAATCCCAGACATTGGGCAGATTCTTCCTCAAATGATGAGGATTCATCTGTGAAAGAAGGTCCTTCCACCATGTTATCACCAAAACTGAAAGATACAAATACCTTCAGACTCCCTGGTGCCTGTGGGTCTCAAAATTACCAGCATGGGCTCTAGAAAATAGAAACAAACTCCTAAGGCTTTTCTGGTTCATGCCTTAGTCAAGCATGTTTTGTAAGAGGATTGGAAGCATCCAGAAAAGGTCTATGTTCTTCTAAGCACTTTGTTTTTTTTTGTCCCCATGTAGACCCGCTTATCTCATGCCTGAAGAAATCTCTAACGTTTCCAGTTGAGGACTTACCTACTTTCAGGGATCCTGTAGATAAACACTTTGAGACTTTGCTTAAGGTTTCCCTAACCCTATCTGGTCCAACCGCACAACCAATTGAAGTTGCCATGGTGATGTGTCAGACACTTAGGGTATGGTCCAGGCATTTGACTAAGAACCCCAGAGGTATTAAACATTAGTCCTTCCTTCCAAGGTTAGTTTAACTTGTTTCCTGGAGTCTTACACTACTGTGTAGACGGCATCAGTGACGCTTCGTCAATTATCATGTATTGTACTTCTGCTTATACAAATGCAGAGAAGGTCTCCTCTGGAAAGCGGAGTTACTCGACAATTTCTCAACAGAGTAAATTGTCCTTTCATTTCTCAAAAGCTTCTATGTCCAAGGCTAACCCAAAGTTATGGCTTTGCCATAAGTCTTGTTCTTCGAGACCCTCTAAACCTTGTTGAAAGTCCTCTTCCTGATGTAGGGGTGCCATATGCTGGGCTTTGCAAACATCTGGTTCCAGGAGATCTCGGAGTCCTGGGTACAGGAAGTCATTTTCTCCAATTGCAAACTGGAATTTCAGAACTGGCCTTCACTTTGTTTTTAGCTGTCAAATGTGCCTTTGTGTCCTCAGAGCAGAGCGAATAAGCTAAAATCTGTATATCAACTTCAGACTCAGGGAGTTGCGATACAGGTCCCTGTGGAAGAGAGGTACCAGGGGTTCTACTTGAACCTGTTTTTGGTTCCCAAACCAAATGGAGAGTTCAGACCCACTCTGAACCTCAAATCGTTAAAGCCTTTTCCGAAAGTTACAAAGCTCCGGTTGGAATCTGTGAGATCATAACACCTTCAGCCAGGAGATTTCTTGGCGTCATATATGGATGGAGCCATCAATATCAAGGATGCATACTTACAGATTTTCCCTCCACATCAATGTTTTCTTCACTTTGCAGTGGAGGACAACCATTTTCAGTTTGTGGTTCTCCCCTTCAGCTTAGTCATGGTCCCCCCAGTTTTTACAAAAGTATTGGCTTTGGTGTTGGCTTTGTTGCAGTCCAAAGGGATTCATGTTTTAGGATACCTGGATGATCTGCATTTGCAAAAGAGGTCAGCTCTTGCCCTAAAGTAGAACCTCCATTGGACAATTCAGATTTTCCAGAACTTCGGTTGGAACCTTACCCTACATAAATTGGTTCTGGAATACCTGGGATTGGTACTGGATACGATCCAGAACAGGGTGTTCCTTCCATAGGAGAAACTTATCTGCCTATGGGAGCACGCTCAGGTCCTTGAGTCAAATATGAATCCCTCATTGAGAGTTTCTCTAAGGGTCCTGGTTGTCTTAGTAGCTTAGTTCAAATCCCGTATGCTCAGTGGCATTCCAGACCCCTGCAGTACAACATTCTGTTGGCCTTGAACAGGTCTCCCCTGTCACTGGGTCATCCTACAGTATGTACCTGTCTTCCAGGGCCCAGATTTCTGTAATGTGGTTGATGTCAAGTCCATCCCTGGAACTGGGCCAATCATTCTTCCCATTAAACCCATTCTTTCCATGGATGCCATCCTATCAGGTTGGGGAGGAGTGCTGGGGACAGCCACAGCACAAGGGACCTGGAATCCGCTTGCCTTCCAATCAACATCCTGTAGCAAAGGGGCGATTTGTCTCTCCCTTTGATGGTGGACAGACCTTCTGAGAAGTCTTCCAGTCAGAGTACAGTCCAACAATACCACAACAGTGGCTTACATAAGCCGCCAAGATGGCATAAGAAGTCATGCAGCTTAGAGGGAGGCAGATCTGATCTTACATTGGGCAGAGATACATGTTCTGGTCATATCCCCCATGCATGTTCTGAGGGTTGAAAACTGCCAGGCAGACTTACTGAATGGTTGCTACACCCGGGGGGCTGTTCAGGGAGATACGTCACCGTTGGGAAGTCTCTGGATGTGGACCTCCTGGCATCCAGGAAACTGAACAGCTTTGTGTCCAGAACAATGGATCCTCTAGTGCTGGTAAAAGACACTCTGGTGACTCCTACAAAAGCCACTTGGTGGATATTATGTCCACCTGACGGGTTTCTGAGCCGTCTGCCCTGTCCTGTAAAGAACCCTTTTGGGTGTGTTATTGGGACAAAGTGGTTTTGTGTCCAAATGATTCCTTTTTACCAAAGCTAGTGTCTGGTAACAAATTAGGATATTGTGTTGCCCTCCCTATGGCCCTTCTCCTAAAGGTCCAAAGGAGGCAGTCCTCTATTCCTCCTTTGTTTTGCCTCATGTGGCCATGATTATTGCAAGGTGGACTTGCCAGATCATTTCTAGAACCTATTTTTTCAAATGCCCCCCTTCCCGATTTAAGGCTAATTCTACTAGATCAGTTGCCACATCTGGGTTGTTTCAGTATCTGGCTCCTGTTGTGCAGCTTTGTAAGGCTGCTATCTGTTCTTCTGTGCATACTTTTGTTAAGTTTTACTGAGTGGATGTTTAGGCTTCAGCTGTTGCCCCTTTCAGTTCATGTTTTTCAGACCATAGTTTAATCCCAGCTTGTCCTTATTAGGCCTTTCTTTTTTCATGAGGGTCTGTTGGCTATGTTTTGATTTTTTTTGCCTATTATTTACCACCCTCCCCTTATTTACTGCTTTGGGACATTCCATTTGTAATGAATAAAGACCTGTGTCTTGTACTGTACGAGAGAGAAAATTAGATTTTTTTTACGTTTCTGGAATTGGAGTAGAGTACAGGACACTCCCCGTTTTTTGGCCTTTTATTGCTTGCTACAAAACTGAGGATCACAGTAGTGGAAGGGGTTATATGAGGAAGTGTCTAAAGCTTTGAGTGGCTTTGCCAGTGTCCAGTCACCTGAAGGTGCAGCATATAACCCATTCCTTAAGATTAATTATCATCCACCAGGCCACTATACATATACGGCCAAACTGGAGCTTCGTTGTTTAGGGAGGAGTACTGGTACATCCTCCTGTTCTCACCACAGAGTAGCGCAATCTGTGATAGCTGTGTCCCTCAGACACAGTGGATCACATATTGGGGTACAAGGCTAATCCACAGTAGTAGTAGTAGTAACCAAAGACTTTCATTTATCCAGTGAATTAAGTGACACTCGTGCCTTGGTAGTGTGGTGTTGCTGTATATACTGTCCCCTTGCAAGGGGGAACAAATGGGTTGATTGATTTAACTAGACAGTGCTTGCCTCAACCCACCTCTATCTAATAGGAACTATAAACTTAATCAATAAGTATGTGGTTACACTGGTAAATATCAAGATAACAATTGTGACTGAGTGACAAATATAAATTGATGAAAAAATTACATAAAAAAATATAAAAATAGTGACTTGAATTATACAATGTAAAGTGACTTGTGATATGTGCAAATACTGCTGAAAAAAGTGCTTGGTGCGCCGCGCTCCAAAAGTGACTATAATTCCACCACTGTGTGGTTCCGCACTCACCAGATGGGTTGGACTCCTCTGCCTTATGGTCTCTTAGGGGGGGACCTATCCCTCAGTGGTTTTCACCGGGCACTTCCGCTGTGATGGCTGGCCTCCAATGGTGACGCTCAAAATCCAGGGTACGCAGGCATGGAATATACAAATAGAGGTCTCCTCATAGTGTAAGATCCTTTAAAAAACCTTTATTCAGCATAGGCATCTTATGGGTAAAATTTCTTTTAAAAAAGTTGTTTTTAACAGCTCTAGTGAAAAAGTCCCCGTGCAGCTGTCTGTGTCTGTTGAACAACGCTGTCTGCAGACGAGAGCATGTTCCAACGTCCGTGCCACAAATGACGTATCGAAACTTCAGGCTTCACGCGTTTCGTCATCAAGGTGCGCCATTATCAAAAGCAGGAAGTTCCTTTGCGTTCCAGTCCATTATATAGGGTGATCATAACAGACTAATCTACTCCCCCTGTGTCTAATTAGAATACACTACCAGGAAGTTCATCCCTTGGAATGAATAGCAGAGTGATTTATTATCCCCCTGTTATGCTATGAATACGTTGTATTGTGTCCAACAAGGACACCTTGTGTTAAGTACAGGGGGACCCCGGGTTACGAACAAGATAGGGACTGTAGGTTTGTTCTTAAGTCGAATTTGTTTGTAAGTCGGAACAGTACCTTTTTTTCAGTGCAAATCCAGTCTTTTATTTATTTTTGTATAATTTTCTTATTTTTAATATTATTTTTCTTATTATTTACTTTTTTAATTACTTCTTTTTTATTTTATTAATTTAATTATTACTGTATTTCTTATTTTTTTTTATTTTATCAATTTTTTTTCATTTAAACTTTATTGCTATCACACAGGAGAAAACAATTCCCTGTGTGATAGCAATTGGAGGTGACAGGTTCTCTTTTTTGACCCTGTCACCTCCAAAACAGGAGTCCCAGCACTGTGTTAGTTTTCCACAGCACAGCACAGCACAGCTCTCCCCTCTTACAGTTTACATGGCAGCAGGGACAGGAGACACCAGAGAGAGGGGAGCCGATGTGTTGATGTGTGATGGCACAGCAGGGAGATGGATGGATGGAGACAGCAGCAGTGTCTGTGATCCGAGTCCGGGCAGGCCGGCCGGCCGGCCGCAGTGCACCTCGGCGGGGCAGCGGCACAGGAAAGACGGGGGATCCTGGAGGCTTCACTAGGCCGCACTAGGCCGCGGCCACGAGGGGCAGTTTTAGCGGCCTGGCAGGCCACTGGACCTTACCAGGCCTGTGGATGGGCAGGCCAGGAACGGAGGAACGGCTCAGTCAAGCAAGGAGAGGAAGATTCGGCTGGCAGTGATGTCATTCGGGCCCCGTTCGTAAGTAGGAGTTGTTCGCAACTCGGATGTTCGTAAGTCGGGGACCCCCTGTAATGTTATTACATAATACTGGTGTTGTGAATACATTCTGTTTAATCCAACGAGCAACAACTTATGGTAAATACTAGTGTGTATCGTTTACTATGAATAAACTAATGCAAAAATAGAAAAAATGAAAAACTGAAAATAATAAGTAAAAATGAAAATAAAAATTTAAAAAAACTTTTTTAAAAGAAATTTTACCCATAAGATGCCTATGCTGAATAAAGTTTTTTAAAGGATCTTACTCTGAGGAGACCTCTGTTTGTATATTCTATGCCTGCATACCCTGGATTTTGAGCGCCACCATTGGAGGCCAGCCATCACAGCGGAAGTGTCTGGTGAAAACCGCTGAGGGATAGGTCCCCCCCTAAGAGACCTTAAGCACAGTTGAGCCCGGGTTCACACCTATGCGAATTAGATGCGGCTTACACCGCATCTAATTCGCAGGACATTTTAAAATACATTCATATGAATGTATCTGGTTCACATATGTGCGTTGCATTCGCACTGCGCATTGCACAAAAAACGTGTGCGTTTTTTGGGCATTGCGGTGCGAACTACAAGCCTATTATCTCCTATGGGAACGCATCTGATTCGCAGATGCATTGCGTTCTGAACAAGGATTTTCTCTTTCTCCTCACTACACCTCCCCCTCTCCCCCCCCTCCCTCCCCCTCTCCCTGCTCTCTAATCCTGAGCAAAAACGCAATGAATCCGTTGAACAGGAGATTGTTATCTCCCCAGTGAAACCTGAGCTTCAATTCGCACCGCACATGTGTGAAACCAGGCTTACTCTTTCTGCCATAAGGCAGAGGAGTCCAACCCATTTGGTGAGTGCGGAACCACACAGTGGTGGAATTATAGTCACCTTTGGAGCACGGAGCACCAAGCAATTTTTCAGCTGTATTTGCACATATTATCACGTGTCACTTTTGTTTGTATAATTCAAGTCACTATTTTTATATGTTTTTTATGTAATATGCTCATCAATTTATATTTTTCACTCAGATTGATTGTTATCTTGATATTTATCAGTGTAACAACATACTTATTGATTAAGTTTATAGTTTCCATTAGATAGAGGTGGGGTGAGGCAAGCGCTGTCTAGTTTAATCAATCATTTCATTCATCCAGCCTTTGTTTACTACTGTGATCTCAGTAATAAACAAAGGCAGTATAAATGCAGCCAATGGTAAGCAGAATTTAGTAAGCAATCAGTGTAAAAATAACCGTATGAAAAAAATGTAAATAAAAATGTACATAATGTCAGCAGAGCAAGAGCATTGTAACTGCAGTGACCTTGTACTGCTGTTGGGGTGATCATGTACAATGGCTGACTGCTCTGATATCACTGTATGTCAGTGCCACCCGCCATTGTCTCCGATCATAGCCCTAACAGTACAATGTCCCTATTCACTGCCACGTCAGTCAGTGTCCCTAATCATCACCGCACCAGTCACAGTATCCCTTATCACAGCCACACCAATCACAGTATCCCTGATCACGGCCACACCAGGCACAGTGTTCCTGATCATAGCCACACCGGTCACAGTGTCCCTGACCATGGCCACACCAGGCACAGTTTCCCTGATCATGGCCGCACCAGTCACAGTATCCCTAATCATCACCGCACTAGTCACAGTACCCTGATTACTGCCACACCAATCGCAGCATCTCTGATCACCACCACACCAGTCATAGTGTCACCATAAGATGCATGCACTTTTGTGATGCTCTCTGAAGAGAGAACACAGAACACTCTTCAGAAAGTATTTGATAAGCAGTGAGAATGTGTTGTATTTCCTCCTCACGGCCTACTTTAACCCCGTTGGACTCCCCATGAGCACCCCCATTCACTTGAATAGGTTGTGATCAGCAGGTCGTGATCAGGGGGAATAATTCTTACCACATCTTACCACATTCATACCACCATGATTGCTGCTACACAAGTCCCACTGTCACCAGACCAGTGCAGCCAGCAATAGTGTTCCTGATCACCACCACACCAGTGCAGTGTTGCCTCTGCCTGCTGCCTGTACTGACCCTGGCCTGTGTTATTACCAGGTTTCTGCCTGCTGCCTGGACTGATGCTTTGTTTGCTGACCAGGTCTATGCCTGTCATTTAAACTGACTCATCTGCACATCTTACTATGTTCCTGAGAGACACCAGTCCCAGCCATCCCCTGCAGTACTAGAACTAAATGAACTTGTGTTCTTCTTTTATTCAGCCTCCTATACTTCCTGGCCAGTGAACATGGCATTCCTGGGGCAGCCATGTACCAGTAGGCTAGGCTTGCATGGCTTATAGAAATGGGGACTGCTATAAGTGATGCTACACTAACCTATATTACCTGACCACTCGTATAGAAGTGACCATTGCAATACACTGTTTTTGATACAATTGGTTAATTTGTGTGATACACATGATACAAAGTCTGGTACATAATCAGTCCAAACACTGAAAAAGTCTCACGTTTGTGGTATCCCCAAACTCGGGAGGAGTAGCAATGTGTTTTGGGGTGTAATTCTAAATATGCTTATACTGTGTGAGAAATATATTATTCAATTGACGACTTTCATTTTCGTTCAGTGTTTCAAAAACCTTGTGGCAAAAAATGTCTTCAAAAGACTCATAATGCCTCGTAGAAAATACCTTAGAGTATTTGATTTCCAAAACTTGGTAATTTTGTGGGTGTTTGTCCTGTCCTGGCACTTCAGGGACGTATGATAGGT
Source organism: Aquarana catesbeiana (assembly GCF_042186555.1). Lineage (NCBI taxonomy): Eukaryota > Metazoa > Chordata > Amphibia > Anura > Ranidae > Aquarana > Aquarana catesbeiana. The sequence goes on along the minus strand of NC_133326.1, from coordinate 492,686,936 downwards.
AGTCAGGAAATTAGAGGAGTACAGTAATTAATGCTCCTTGAATGCCCAAAGGTGCTTCTTGGATTTTGGACTAGGGTGTGAAAAAGTCTCACGCATGTGGTTTCCTTATATTTGAGGGGAGTAGCAGAATGTGTTTTGGGGTGTAATTATAAGTATGCCAATGTGAGAAATAACTTAATATGAAAACTTTGTTAAAACAACACATTTTATTTAACTTCTTAATTTTACAAAAAAGTTACAAAAAAATTACAACTTCAAAAAACACACTATGACTCTTGCTAAATATCTTGGACTGTCTACTTTCTAAAAAAGGGTCATTTGGGGGGAAATGAGAGATGCTGTCAATACATCAGGATTTATTAATTTTCTAATATAGTGTTTAGACTCAATAACTTTCACACTTAATAATATAGTCTGTGTGAAATAATATAACATAGTATGTAACATAAATAATTTTATTTTACTTGACAAAAGAACTAAGTGTGGTCAAAATGATTTTGTGTACCATATACATATGCTCACTAGTTTGCTATAATTGCATGTGGTCAGAATGGAAAAGACACGGTGGACCAATGTTTCCCACGTCAAACAAACAAAAATTCCCAACTCACTCACCAGCCAGCTTGGAACAAACCAAATTGATCCTGTGTAACAGTTCACATTAAAAACAGGGGGTTTAGTTTGCACACATTTGCAAATATATGCGTAAGCTACAGTTGCCTTGTCACGGCACCCCAGTGTACTGCAGTCCTAACGCTATAATTTTGAGAGCCTCCCAAGTTGGAGCACATACAGTATCTCACCCCTCACATTTTTGTAAATATTTTATTATATCTTTTCATGTGACAGCACTGAAGAAATGACACTTTGCTACAATGTAAAGTAGTGAGTGTACAGCTTGTATTGTGTAAATTTGCTGTCCCCTCAAAATAACTCAACACACAGCCATTAATGTCTAAACCACTGGCAACAAAAATGTCTAATGTCTCTAATATCTCACCAAAGCACCCAAACGGGGGTCCCAAAAAAAATTGTAAATAATATAAAAATATAGTAAACATTTTTAAAAAATGGTAAAAACATAAAATAAAATAAAAAACTATTGACACCAGTGGCGAAACTACCAGGGTCACAAAAGTTGCACCTGCGACTGTGCCCTTTGCATACCTACACCGGGCTCGGAGGGAAGGGCCCCTCCAGGGGACCCTTCATGGTTTCTTGCACCGGGGCTGTGAAGGTTATAGTTACGCCACGATCTCCCTAGGTAGAGCACATAAACAGTGGACCAATGTTTCCCACACACACCAACACTTTTCTTTGGAAACAAAAACTTCCCCAGTCTGCTGTCATTTTACTGCTGCTTTAAAGCTTCAGTTTTACAACCCTTATTTTACTGGCTTTTCCCTGATTGGGGTAAAAATAATCACCAAGGTTAATGTCCATTCATGCTGTTTGGGTTTCTTAACAAAAGCATATATTTATTGATGGTTCGCCTTAATGTCAGTACTGCTAGTGCTACAGTATTTGATGTTGATGCATCCCCATATTATTCAATAAGTATCAAATCAAACTCTTTTGCCCTGTACACATGGTCAGATTTTCCGACGGAAAATGTGCAATCGGAGCTTGTTGTCATAAATTCCGACCGTGTGTGGGCTCCATCCGACACACAAAGTTTGAGAGCAGGCTATAAAATTTTCCGACAACAAAATCCATTTGCGTAAATTCTGACCGTGTGTGTACAATTCCAACGCACAAGGTGCCACAAATACTCAGAATAAAATCCGAGAGGAAACTGCTCGGTCTGGTAAAATTAGCGTTCGTAATGGATATAGCACTTTCGTCAAGCTGCAATGTTTTAAATTGTTTAATGCAGCGCACTCTCTTCTTTATAATGCTAGAAGAATGAAGTTGTTTTGCTGCTCATATTCACACAGGCTTCTCACAAACTTCTTTCTTTATTATTTGTCGTGATTTCATGAATATAATATTTTGATTTGTCACATCTCCCGAAAAAAATAGTTGTTTTTATGTTTTTAGAGTTTGTATTATTATTTTTTAGTTTTTTAAATACTGATCTCCTGTAATTTTTTTTTTTTTTTATTTTTTTTTTAACTCCAGAATAGTTTTGGGTGTGTTTTGTGTGTCAAGTTACCACAACACCATTATTATCTTGTATTCTTTAATCTCAAGGAGATTGGTTGGTGTCTCTTGTTAATTTCACATTGTATTTTTGAAATGTACCTGCCTCCTCACAAACAAACTGTCCTTTTTGAAGGAAAACACACATAGGCGAGTATTATTTAAAAAAAAAAAAATTATTAAGGGGTCCTAACCAAAGAAAGAGGGAGGCAACGCTGGAGAAACAGCAGAAATTGTTGAAGCCTTTGGCCCAGAGAGCACACATCAATTACTTTAATGCAAAATTGGTGGCCTGAGGAGTCCATATATAAGGGAGTACAATTTGGTCCAGAAGTCCAAGAGATCATGAATAGCAGCAGATGACATACATGTCCCCAGGGGCTGTGGTCATACAAGAGCCTGCATCTTTTGTTAGACCAGACTGAACCCAGGCCATCACTTTCTTGTCTTCCTTCCACTCTTCCTTCCACGCTGTGTCTGTGGTGTTGGAGTTGTGGCAGGAGGAGGAGGATGAGGCAACTCACACAGGTTGGGTGTGATTTCCCCCCTCACCCCCTTAGTTAATATTTTATAAAGGATGTCCTCACACATGAGGCGTTGGCCCACCTGCATGTCCTGCAGTTTGGTGGCAGCCATGCAGGCAAAGGCCTCTTCACGAGTGGGGGTGGCTCTGAGGGACGCAAAAGCCTCCTGAATCAGCCTGAGTGCTGAATCCTCCACGTTACTCCTCTTCCTGGGCCTTTTGTTTTTGAAGGCAGAAGGGAGGAACCTGGGATTCTGTGAGGCTCCTACTGGGCCCGACCACCTCCTGGCTGCCACTTACCCCCGCCTCCTCCTGGCTGCCACTTATCCCCGCCTCCTCCTGGCTGCCACTAACCCCTGCCTCCTCCTGGCTGCCACTAACCCCTGCCTCCTCCTGGCTGCCACATTCCACAGCCTCCTCCTGGCTGCCACATTCCACAGCCTCCTCCTGGCTTAGGTCTTCCTGAAAAAGGGACATAGTTTTAGTTTTTTCTTCATCAATCACACACAATTTTCATCTCATGACTGTTGCAAATTGAATGTTAACAAATATAACAGACTATCATTCTGAGCCCAGCATTTTTCATTCTTGTCCCAATTATTTTTGCCCACTACTGTCTATTGATATGTAAAACACTTTATTAAATCATCAATTAGTAATCAATATTAAAATCTAGTAAACATAATTTATTTATTGACCAGAAATCTGTAGAACAATGCTATACCTGGCTCAAGTTGGGCTCCTCCACTTCTTCCTGGCTGGAAGTCCCAGGTTGGACATCGGAAGCCTCAGCTGGGGTGGAAGATAGGGCGGAAGAAAGAGTGGAAGGTAGGGTTGAGAGGGATTCCCTGACTTCAGTCTGGTCTGTCAGAAATCGCAGTCTCTCATAGTACCAGAGCCTGGGGACATAAATGTCATCTGCTGCAGCTCCTGATCTCTGGGAATCTTGGACCTTCTTGCGCTCCCTAAGATAAGTGCTCCTCAGGCCACCAATTTTGGCTTTTAAATAGGGGATGGTTGCCGTGGGGACCACCGGCTTCACCAACTCCAGCAGTTTCTTCAGCACTGTCTGCCTCTTTTGTTTATGATTATACTGCAGATGTTTGACCTGCCACAGACAGGGCAGCTCCTTGTACTTGTCTATGAACAGGGGGAGGAAGTTGTGATCATTGAAGCCATCCATTTTATCTGCAATACACAAGACAAACCCTAATGTCATGTTAAATTCTCCTAATCTTGTCCCAATATATGCCTCAATCTATAAGCAGTATAGGCCCAATGTTACCTTCGTTATCACGATCGGCGCTTCCGATACTCCTTCCTCCGCTCGTACATACGATACTTGCGTGTTACGCTTTATATACACTGCGCATGCGTGAAACTCCGTCCGCCCCTGATGTTCTTTCTAGTCTATTTCCCACCCCTTCTCTTTCGGCGCAGTGGGAGAGCACATGGATAATTACATGGAGGAGGAGGAAAGCCCGGAGCCAGAAATGTCACGATCCAGGAGGAGAAGATTTAAGGCCTCAAAGATGTCCTTTGTAGAGATGATGGAGATGGTCGACATATTGAAGAGGGCCAACTATGACGGGAAGCATGGACCTTACCCAAACCCAAATGTTAGAAAGGCCAAGATCATGGCGAAAGTTGTGAAGAGTCTGCAGAAGAATTTTGGGGTATGGCAATCCAAGGATCAACTGAGGAAGCGGTGGTCGGACCTCAAAATCAGGGAGCACGATCAGTATAGAAGGATCAGGAGAGTGCTGCAAAAAAGTAAGTAGTTGTCCTGTGTTCCTATTCTTTATTTTTATTACGTTCGTGCTGCTCCATGTGCTTTTCTTTACTGTTGTACATTTTAAAATGGCAACTTTTATGCTCATGGACACATTATTCGTTTGTAGGAAACATTGTTCGTTCGGCCACTAAAACACCATGTTTTGTCCAGATGCAGTTCAATACATTTTTATTGCCCTACTTCTCTTAAAATAAGTTTGTTGTCTAGATGGGTTTGTAACTAGAATGAAATGCAAACTAGATTCTGTGTAAGGAGAGGACACTCAGCAGCTGTTTACACATCTGGACGCTGGAGCACTAGTGTGGGACACCAGAACACATTAGGGGGTCCACACAGGTGCTCCAGTGGATACTATAGGGGTGTCTCCATCTGTGAAGCTTGCACAAAACATGTAAGTATTCAAACTTGACAAAGGACAAAAATTTCTTCATCTTGGAACTCTGCCAAAGCAGACAATTGTACCCCACTTCCAAGCAATGTTTCATATTCCTATTTCTGCCATCAAATATCTGTGTGCTAAGTATACCTATTTTTGTTCACATAGGGGAAAAAAGACTCGGAGGACACCACTCATCAGAGGAGACCACGGACCCCCACCTCAGGAAGAAGGGGAAATACCCCAAACCCAACCAGAGGAGGAGGGAGACATTATCAAAATTGTCACCACAACAGGTGAGTGTCTGCGACCACAGCTTCAGGTAAGAGATGGATGCCGGCATATTTATAATACATGGTGTTTTTTTAAATTTTTCTTTTAGGTGATCGTGATGTTGTGGAAGAGGAATGTAATTTCACAAGTGAAAGTGCCCAGGTCCTTATCGGGGAGATAATGGGGTGTAATAGGGATTTAGAAAACATTAAGCAAAACATCAATGATGTTCAAAACAAAATGAAGAACATCATTGATGTTTTAGGGAGAATATAAAACACCCAGAAATCCCTAACTTATTCCAGGTTTATTGTTTTTTTTATGACTAATTTTTGACATATTATAGAAAAGCCAAATTTTGAAGATGCACACAGTGTGTCAACATGTGCTATCTGCCATCACGGGAGATCAATGTACACATTTTGTGGGTGCAACCCCTTCCTCAATAATAAAGTAGCTGAGAGGAAGTGGTTGCACCCACAAAACACGTCCCTTGATCCCCCATGATGGCAGCTAGCACATGTTGACATTCGGCAATTTGTGTACATCTTCAAAATTTGGCTTTTCCAGGGGTGACATCACCCCATCTGCTGAACGCAATATCAAACACAGTTTATAAATGCTCATGTCTGATATTGCCTTCACTTTCTATAAAAGTTGAACTTTGTAAGTTCCAGAGTTGTGTATTTTTTTATTGTTTAAAACGTGCCTGTTTTACCTTAAAAGGCAATTTTCTACTTATTAATGTGACCTAAAAAATTGTTATACAAAAAATATGTTGGTTTGTTCAAAAACCCTTTTATAAACACACATGTGATTGTGCTTTGATTAAAAAGATTGATAATCAACAATGTGTGGCTTCTTCTTTCAATGCTCTAAAGCATTTTTCGGAGTATAAAGTTGTTAAGCAAGCCAGGACGGCCAGTTTCAAGCGCCTTCAGGGTTGGTTCATTCTAAATTCCGGCCTCAGGCCTAACTGAGCCAGCATAGTTCACAGAATTTCTCCTTAAAAAATTGTGGAGAACACAGCAAGCCAGGATGATGTGATTGAGTTTATATTCCGCCATGTGTATCTGTGTAAGAAATAGGCGGAACCGGCTGGCCATTATTCCAAACATGTTCTCCACCACTCTTCTGGCTCTGGCCAGCCGGTAATTAAAAACCCTCTGGTCCGGGGTGAGGGTCCTTATAGGGAATGACACATAAGATGGTCCCCCAGCGCAAACGCTTCATCCGCAACGAAGACGAATGGGAGTCCTTCCGCATTGTCTTCTAGAGGTGGCAAGTCCAAGCTGCCATTCTGGAGACGCCTGTAGAACTCCGTCTGGGCGATGACTCCACCATCTGACATCCGGTCATTCTTCCCGACGTCCACATACAGGAACTTGTAAGTAGCCGACACCACCGCCAACATCACAATACTATTGAACCCCTTGTAATTATAATAGTATGACCCCGAGTTGGGAGGTGGGACGATGTGTTTCCCATCAGTTGCCCCGACGCAGTTGGGAAAGTCCCACCACTGGGCAAAGTGGGAGGGCACAGTCTGCCATTCCTGTGGGTTGGAAGGAAACTGTGGAGTCAAACAAGGAAAAAAAAATTAATCATTTTGCACATAAACATGGAAAGCAGATTAGACACAAACATTCTTGGCAAACATCAGTATAACATTTATTTTAGGGAGTATTTAAAGACAAAGATATAAGGTCCGCCTATCAGATTCCCCCCCCCTCTCATGGGCCATTTTAAAAATTTTAGGGGGGAGATGTTTTGGACAGGTAACCCTCTCCACTTCATTGAGAGATGAATGCCTAAATAATGTGTATTACTTTGGCCAGCCCTTCCTTACTTAGACTATTGGCAGCCCACTGGACAGGTAAGAAGTGTCATAATACAAAGATATAAATACTCACTGTACACGTTTTAGCACATTTTTACATTCTGCTATTACCTATCAAGATAATAATAGGATACAAAAACTTGAAACAGTACCATTTGAAAATATTCAGGCAGGCCCTTGCACTACATGCTTTGGGGAATTCATCCATAAATCTGACCACAAAAGAGGTAGGTATAGCGTGTATGGGTTTGGCAAAGTCAGCAGAAGGGGACATTCACAGCATATTACAATCATGGTAATTAGGGAATGAGGAAAGAAATACAATATATTATCAAACATTAAATACAATAAAACGTGATGTTAAAGGATAAAGGGTGTATGGCCTCACAATATCAGATAAGTATAATAAATCTTAATACAATGTACCATCGTCCAAGTTAGTTTAAGAGGAAAAGGATTTGGGAGTATGGGCCCCACCCCCGACTCACCAATGGAAGGACAGCAAGTGGACTATTGCGGTACATATACAAAAAGGGTATAACCTATAATAGGAATCACTGATAAAATTTGCAAAATTTATTTATACAAAAATGACAAAGAGAACATCAAGACATAATTTAAAAGGTTCAGATGACATGATAATTCGACATGTTTCGCGGTATTACCGCTTCATCAGGACAATACATGTGTAGAAATATATCAAAATACAAAAATAAATACCATAAATAAATTTACAAACAAATGCAAAATGGGGGGGGGTATAAAAAGGGTGATGGAGCTGCTTACCCGAGCCTTGGGGGGTGTGTAGCAATGAGGTAGCCCAGCTGGGTCTCCCCCGGCGATTGGGAAGGGGATATGAAATACTGGCCAAAGTCTGAATTAAATAAATATAGAGGTAAAAGATCATATGATCAATGCAGTCATAGAGAGGTGATGAAGCTAGACAGCAGGGGTAGAGAGAACAGGCCAGCGTATAAGGAAATGGTGTCAAAGTGAAGAATGGGATGGACAGGATAACCCCAAAGCACCTTGCCCCCATGTTGATGAGGACAAGGGTCTCTTCCCGACAACTCTAGCCGATGGTTGTCAGGGTGTGCGGGCAGGGGGCTTATCGGTATTTTGAAGCCCCCTTTAAGAAGGGGGCCCCCAGATCCCACCCGCCCATGTGAATGGGTAGGGGTACATCGTACCCCTACCCATTCACCAAAAGAGCAGTGAAATGTAATAAAAACACAGAGGGTTTTTGACAATTCCTTTTTTTAATAGCTCTGTCTTCTCTAGCCATCTCTTCCCATCGTTTTCTCCTTGCCGTCGTCTTTTCCTTCCCGCCGTCTCCTCCTCAACCCTTCTCTTCCCGCTGTCTTCTGCTTCCCGCTGTCTTCTCCTCGAGCTGTCTCTTCCCGCTGTCTTCTCCTTCAGCTGCCTTCTCCTTCCCGCCGTCTTCTCCTCGAGCTGTCTCTTCCTGCTGCTGTCTTCTTCCTCGCCGCCGGTTACCCGATAAAAAAAGCCGCTTTGTTCTGTTGCTGTCTTCATCTTCTGTTTTGTTGTCGCCCGCTCTCTGACGACTCTCATATAGCAATGGAGCGTGGCCATCTGACATCACCCAGAGAGCCCACCCCTTGTGACAAAAAAAATTGAGTGGGGTCCCCTACAAAATTCATATCAGACCCTGTGAGTGGCAAGGGGCGGGCTCTCCAGGTGATGTCATCGGATGGTCACGCCCCATTGCTATATAGGAGTCAGCAGAGAACAGATGAAGACATAAACAGAACAAGAGCAGCTTTTTAAATTTTTTTAGCAGGTAACCGGCAGCGAGGAAGAAGACAGCAGCGGGAAGAGACGACGGCGGCGGGAAGAGACAGCTCAAGTAGGAGACGGCGGGAAGGAGAAGACGATGGGAAGAGACGGCTAGAGAAGACCGAGCTATTAATAAAGGAATTGTCAAAAACCGGCTCTTGTGTTTTGATTACGTTTCACTGTTTTTTGGTGAACGGGTAGGGGTACGATGTACCTGCTACCCATTCACATGGGGGGGATCTGGGGCCCTTTTCTTAAACGGGGCTTCCAGATTCTGATAAGCCCCCCCACCCGCAGGCCCCGACAACCACCAGCTAGGGTTGTCAGGAAGAGGCCCTTGTCCTCATCCACATGGGGACAAAGGTGCTTTGGGGTTGGGACGCAGAGCAAAGCACCAATCCCCCCCGTGTTGAGGGAATGCAGCCTGGTATAGACCTGAAGGGCCTGGTATAGACCTGGGGGGGAACCCCACACCATTTTTTTCACAAATTTATTTGCTGACAAATTTTTTATTTTTATTTTACATTCAGTTTTCAGCGGGGAACCCCGCTGACAGCTGATGACTCATCGTTTGCCAAGGATGCCGCAGCCGACTTTCCGGCCCCCTGCTTAGCAACCAGCTATATAGAGTGGTAAAATAAGAACTGCAAAACACATCAAAAATTGCATCACATGCGTTTTTGGTGCAGCTCCATTGTAGTCTATTAGCCGCAAATCTCAGGAAAAAAGTCACCAACCCTTTCCAAAAACGCACCGGCCGCAAAACGCATACTCGTACGATAGGAAACCATGTTAAATGGACTGTAGTGCATTTCTGCAAACTGCAAAACGCACTAAAAAATGCATATGTGTGAATGTAGGGTAATTGAGAGAAACTTCAGTATATTTTTGGAATCCAGAATAAGGCAGACACATGTTGATAAGGGACACCATACTTACCTACCAACAGTATTTGACCTAATTAACAGTGTAGGGTAAACAGTGGTTTGGTGTACCATTTCCTTCTCTACTGTCATTGGGTCCTAGTCTGGTGCTAGCTGAAAATGAACCTTTTTTGGTGTCAGGGAGTTACCACTCTATCAACCACTCTCTTCTCTGCTTTCATGGCTCTCCTCATGCCGCATACACACGACTGGTTTTGCATAAACTCCGAAGGTGTCTCCGATGGAACTCCGACGGAATTCCATTCGAGCCGTCTTAAGAAATAAAGTTCAGTGCGCTACTCGAATTAAAACCAAATAGTAATGTGAATATAAAGAAATTAAAAAATTATAGTTCATATGGAAAATGATGGTGTCATAAACCAGAGGTGTGATTCCTCTTTAAGTCTTCAGTAAATCTTCTAAGACAGTGCAGAAATAGGAAAAGGGGGCTGCTTACCAGATTTGATGGATCCCCACCACAGAGATCATGCGAGCCTGAACGAAACTCCTCTCGGGGTCAGGAACAGCTGGTCTTTGAGCAGAGACAGACTTCCCTCCACGCCTGATAGTTGAAATTTCAGAGGCGGCAATCAGGAACACTCTCCTCTATTAGCTGTTCCAGCAAGACCACTCGTAGCAGGAAATGGTATATTTGAAAAGAAAAAGAGGCGCTTCATTGTGCAGTAGTTTAAAATGCTTTAATCCATGAATGGACAACTGACATCAAAGCATTAGCAGGGTAAAACACCGTTGCAGTTAAAAAAACACAGCCAACGCCAAAGGCGATCAGCTGAGAGTTTGGTGACGTCAGGTCCTCTGGCTCCACCTGACATCTACACACTCTCAGCTGATCGGCTTTGGCTGTGTTTTTTTTAACTGCAATGGTGTTTTACCCTGCTAATGCTTTGATGTCAGTTGTCCATTCATGGATTAAAGCATTTTAAACTACTGCACAATGAAGCGCCTCTTTTTCTTTTCAAATATACCATTTCCTGCTACGAGTGGTCTTGCTGGAACAGCTAATAGAGGAGAGTGTTCCTGATTGCCGCCTCTGAAATTTCAACTACCAGGCGTGGAGGGAAGTCTGTCTCTGCTCAAAGACCAGCTGTTCCTGACCCCGAGAGGAGTTTCGTTCAGGCTCGCATGATCTCTGTGGTGGGGATCCATCAAATCTTGGTAAGCAGCCCCCTTTTCCTATTTCTGCACTGTCTTAGAAGATCCATAGATTTACTGAAGACTTAAAGAGGAATCACACCTCCCGTTTATGATACCATCATTTTCCATATGAACTATAATTTTTTCATTTCTTTATATTCACATTACTATTTGGTTTTAATTTGAGTAGTGCACTGAACTTTTTTTTCTTTATACTGTACAAAACCTCATGTTCAAGGTTTTTTAGTTGCAGCACTCAGGATTATTTATGTTTCATATATTTGAGATTTTGTGTGTTTTTTATGCACTTTTAAAATAGAGTTTCACTAATTTAAATTCCACATTGGTTTATCGCAGTTGGGGGTAGCGCGGAACGTCTACCATATATTATTCAAGCCGTCTTGCCTACACACGTTCAAACCAAAGTCCAACCAAAGTCCGACCATCCAGAACAAGGTGACGTACAGTACGCATGACGGGACTAGAAAAAGGAAATTCAATAGCCAGTAGCCAATAGCTTCCGTCTCGTACTTGCTTCAGAGCATGCGTCGTTTTTGGTCCGTCAGAACAGCATACAGACAAGCGGTTTTCCCGATAGGAATTGGTTCCATCAGAAATATTTAGAAAATGTTCCATTTCTAGGTCCGTCAGAATTTTCGATGAGGCATACAGACGATCGGAATAGACGATGAAAAGCTTCCGTCTGACTTTTTCTGTCGGACATTCCGCTCGTGTGTACGCGGGTTTAGAGGAAACAGATGTTGGAAATCACAGGTCTGTGGAAGATTTAGAGCAAATCAGATAGAGGGTGCAACTTACACACACACACACACACACGCACACACACAGTCATACAGTCATTTAACCTGAAATATGGTACTTCCAGAGGGTTCCTATGCATCTTTCGAGACCACTCAGCTGGTTAAGTGTTTTAAGTAGTGACTCTATTTCAAGAATTTACCACAAGTAAACATCATAAAATTGAAAATAAGTATCCCAATAGCTATGTCAAGAAGTCTTTCTCTGCTTTACCTAATCCACCTGGCTTGTATAAGAGAGAAAATGTATGAATTAGAATTTTCAGGGCCTCTGCCTCTAAAATGTGATCAGATCCTTTTTGTAGGTCATAATAATATAATAGATAACACATAATTTAAAGTATTTGAAAAAACATACATTCTGTGTTTTGTCCCAAACTACCGTAATATGGTGATGCTAATGAGATGTATCCATTAGCTCTTTAACATTAAAGGGGGGAAAAATGGCTTTTTAGCAGGAATTTTCTTTATAGGTCCTTCATAGTTTTCTCCTCTTTGTTCATTAAGACTGGATTGTTTCCTTCCGCTTGCGTTCCCTCGCTGTCTCTCACTATCTCTCTCTCATGTATGTGTGTGCTATAAATATATATATATATATATATATATATATATATATATATATATATATATATATATATACATATACACACACATGCTAACATTATGCCTTTATCTGTAACTTCTATAATTGGTTGAATTAAAATGTACATGTACGTTTCAGCTGTTTCCTTTATATGTAATTAGGCAACAATTTACAGGCTTCTTCATTAAAGCAGTGCAAAGTGTTTTTCTTTGTATAGTAAAATTGAAAACTGGTGAAATAATGTAAGTCTTTATCGTATTTAAAGCAATTAGGAAATGCTCATCTGCAACAAGCAATTTTCACAGGCATAGATAATTTTGGAAAGTGTCAAAATAAGGGACCAGGACTGACTGTGATTCAGACAGTGGTAGTTATGAATGTGGCATCTCTCAGTAGGAACCAAGTTAATTAGAATTTAAGAAGTAATCACTCAATATCATCGTATCAAGCTTCAGTGCAGTAGTCATCTTTGACGCAAGGGTCTGGCTCCTCATCTCATGCTTTTTTATTTCTTTTTTCTAACATTCCTTCTGCAGGTTCTTTTTCCGCAGTGGAAATATAGAGCACCCTGAGGATAAGCTTTATAACACAACAGTGGAGATTCTCCCTTTTGATGTAAGTGTTTATTGTATGTTTTAAAAATGACCAAGTACATTTATTTTTGTTTTTTAGGCCTTTGATGTGCAGCTATTGACTGATTTTTTTTTTTTTTATATAAAAGATTAAATCCAATTTACTTGATGTAAAGCTGTCCTTAAATTCTAGTTTCCTGGATGTTATGTTCTTCAATCACTGAACCTAAAATTATACCTTTATTCGTGAATTTTCCCTCCAGACTAACATCAGCTCCCTCTCAGCCTTGTCCTTATTAATTTTCCAGCCCATGAAAAGGTTTACCACTGCATCCTTTCCCAGGATCTCTTCTCTTCTCTACACCCATCATCAACTCTTAGCTGTTCCTTTGCATCTGCTTTCTATGGTCAGCTTCCGCTATACCTCCCCCTAATCGCATTAATATTTTGCTCTGTTCCTCAACCATTATCTAGCCTGGTTGAGGAACAGAGCACTGTACATATTAAGCCAATGGTTCACAATGCTTGGCCTTCTCTATACCCTATACACAATCAGATCACCACTGCTTTTTGTCACTTCTGCCAATCCATGATCGCTTTCTCTATGCCTTCAGTCTTCACTTCCCCTTGTCCCCGTTCACTTCATGCTCTGCAGCCTCTCTCTTCCCTGTAATGTAATTTCCTCCTTATCGCTCTCACTTTTCTCAGTATGTGGTTAGCTCAGGCTCTGCCGCCTCTCTTCTCCTTTTTGGTCAGCTACTTTTGTGCCTTTTCTGCCTGTGTGTCACCTTTTCTTCCCTCCATAAATTCACTTTGGTTGGTCATTATGTTCTGTGTTCCTTTGAAGTGCAAATAATTAGATGATTGTAGTCCAATCCTCAAACTTTCTCAAGAGAAACAACTATAAGTCTGTTTATTGAATGTCACAAACCTCATTAGATGCCTTAAGTCAGTTGATGATGGGACCTATTGATCAAGATGTAAAATCAAACCAAAGGTTTTCCTTCATGTATTGTGCCACTATTTATGTCGTTTAACCACTTAAGGACGAGAAGAATTTTCCCCCTTAATGACCAGGCCATTTTTTGTGATACGGCACTGCGTCGCTTTAACTGACAATTGCGTGGTCGTGCGACGTGGCTCCCAAACAAAATTGACGTCTTTTTTTTTCCCACAAATAGAGCTTTCTTTTGATGGTATTTGATCACCTCTGCGGTTTTTATTTTTTGCGCTATAAACAAAGAGCAACCATTTTGAAAAAAAAACATTTTTTTTCACTTTTTGCTATAATACATATCCCCAAAAAATATATAAAAACCCACAAATGTATTCATCAGTTTAGGCAGATATATATTCTTCTACATATTTTTGGTAAAAAAAATCGCAATAGGCGTATATTGATTGGTTTGCGCAAAAGTTTGTGTCTACAAACTATGGGATAGATTTAGGGACTTTTATTTATTTATTATTATTTTTACTGGTAATGGCTGCCGTCTGCGATTTTTAGCGGGATTGCGACATTGCAGCAGACAAATCTCACTCCAAATGACACCAGTGACATTATTACATTGATCAGTGCTATAAAAATGCAAGAGGTTAACACTAGGGGGCAATCAAGGGGTTAACTGTGTTCCCTAGGTGTGTTCTAACCATGGGGGGGGGGCTGCCTGGGACATGACAGAGATCACTGTTCCCGATCACTGGGAACAGTAGATCTCTGACATGTCCCCTGTTAGAATGGGGATCCGCCTTGTTTACAGAGGCAGATTCCCATTCTGCCTCTGTATTTGGTGATCGTGGGCCGCCGGCGGACATCGAGTCCGCCCGACCCGTGGGCACGTCCCCGCAACCGCGCCTGCGTGAGCCGCCGTACAATGACGGCAATTTGCGCAGAGGAGCCAACTTGGCACAGTATAACTGCGGCGGCTGGTCCTTCAGTGGTTAACTTTATTTAGCAAGTATATTGCTTTGAGTTTAGTCGATCAAAGTTTTAATAATGTTCTTAACAACTATAAAAGTGATTTGATTGTAGCACAGTTCGGAACACCTGCAGCATGTAGAATTGCACTATAGAGCTTCAGATTTTGGGAGGAAGCCGGTTAGGATGACATGCAGCTGTACAATATGAATGTAACATTATGTATTCAGGCAGTAGTGTGAAGGAGGGGTTTACAAAAGCAGGTGGAAATGAAGATTAATGATCTTTCGTAATATAACATTTGAAAAGTATACAGTTTACCAGAAATTACATCTCGTTTTTGACCAGCAGCTTAACCACTTCAGCCCCGGAAGGATTTACTCCCTTAATGACCAGGCCATTTTTTGCGATATGGCACTGCGTCGCTTTAACTGACAATTGCGTGGTCGTGCGACGCTGTACCCAAACCAAATTGATGGCCATTTTTTCCCCACAAATAGAGCTTTCTATTGGTGGTATTTGAACACCTCTGTGGTTTTTATTTTTTGCGCTATAAATAAAAAAAGACTGACCATTTTGAAAAAAAAATACAATATTTTTTACTTTCTGCTATAATACATATCCCCCCAAAAATATTTTAAAAAAATGTATTCATCAGTTTAGGCCAATATGTATTCTTCTGCATATTTTTGGTTTGCGCAAACGTTATACCGTTGACAAACGATGGGATAGATTTATGGACTTTTTTTTATTGTTTTTACTGGTGATGGTGACGTTTTTAGTGGGACTGCGACATTGCGGCGGACAAATCTGACCCCAAGTGACACTTTTTGGGGACCAGTGACATTATTACAGTGATCAGTGCTAAAAAAAATGCACTGATCAATGTATAAGTGGCACTGGCAGGGAAGGGGTTAACAATAGGGGTGATCAAGGGCTTAACTGTGTTCCCTAGGTGTGCTCTAACTCTGTGGGGGATGGGCTTACTGGGACAATACAGAGATCACTGTTCCTAATCACTAGAAATAGCAGATCTCAATGTTATCCCCTGTTAGAACGGGGATCCACCTTGTTTACATACTGTACCCCGATCGCTGGTGGCCGGCGGACATCGAGCCCCCCGGACCAGCGTGCGAGCTCCCGTGGTGCACACGCGCCCACACTATCACATGCACAGACCAACGTACAGGTACAAACAGACTTGGGGGGCAGACCCAAAATGCATTTACATTCAAGATGGTGCTGCCATAAGACCACAAACAGAACAAAATAGATTACAGCGCACACATACAAAAATGACAATAAATCCTGCAAGGCTATTTAAAACACATGAACATATTCAAAAATTATGGGGATTTGGTCACACCATATGGCTATATGGTGCTTAAGCCCACTTACTGCATTAAAGTACCCTATTATCAGTGGGTCCTACACTATTAACCACTTGCCGACCACCGCACGCCGATGTACGTCCTAAGTATGGCAGCAGCTAGCTGCCGTAACCCCGATATCCCCGTTTTCGTGCGGCAGTCGGCTTTCAGATAAAAGTGGTCTCTGTCGCGGATTCGCCGCGGATCACTTTTATTGGTGGCGGGAAAGGGCCCTCCCGCTGCGATCCGGTGGCCTCTGCCGCTTACCGTAGCCGTTGGTAGCGGCGGAGGTGATCGCGTCTGTCTCCTTGCTGTGCCTGGAGACGAGTGGGAGCCATCTTAGCCTCACTCGTCTCCAGGCACAGCAAGGAGACATGACACTGCAGGGCGGAGGCGACGTCAAAACGTCACTTCCGCCCATACATCTTAAAGGCACATTTTTTTCAATGTCATTTTTTTCAATGACTCCTTTTTTATTTTTTTTTTTATTTTTTTTTTTATTGCATTTTAGTGCAAATATGAGATCTGAGGTCTTTTTGACCCCAGATCTCATATTTAAGAGGTCCTGTCATGCTTTTTTCTATTACAAGGGATGTTTACATTCCTTGTAATAGGAATAAAAGTGACACATTTTTTTTTTTTTAAACAGTGTAAAAATAAATAAAATCATGTAAAATAATAAAAATAAAACATTTTTTATTTAAAACCCCTGTCCCGACGAGCTTGCGCACAGAAGCGAACACATACGTGAGTAGCGCCCGCATATGAAAACGGTGGTCAAGCCACACATGTGAGGTATCGCCACAATCGTTAGAGCGAGAGCAATAATTCTAGCCCTAGACCTCCTCTGTAACGCAAAACATGCAACCTGTAGAATTTTTAAACTTCGCCTATGGAGATTTTTCAGGGTAAAAGTTTGACGCCATTCCACGAGCGGGCGCAATTTTGAAATGTGACATGTTGGGTAACAATTTACTCGGCGTAACATTATCTTTCACATTATAAAAAAATTGGACTAACTTTACTGTTGTCTTATTTTTGTTATTCAAAAAAGTTAATTTTTTCCAAAAAAATGCGCGCTTGTAAGACCGCTGCGCAAATACGGTGTGAAGAAAAGTATTGCAATGACCGCCATTTTATTCTCTAGGGTGTTAGAAAAAAAACAATATATAATATTTGGGGGTTCTAAGTAATTTTCTAGCAAAAACGAGGCTGGTCCTTAAGTGGTTAATATAAAGATCCTACATCTCAACCATGGGAGACAAACTCTTTGAGATAAACTCCTGCGGTGCACGCGCACTCACACTACCACATGCACAGACCAATGTACGGGTACGGTGGTTTGCGGAGCCCTGCCGCCTTGCTGCAGTATATATACTGAATGTCGTAAGCAAGTGGTTAAAGAGGTGTTCCGCCTGGGGAAAAAAAATAAACGTCAGCAGCTACAAACACTGTAGCTACTGAGTTTTAATATACAGACACTTACCTGTCCAGGGAGCCCGCGATGTCGGCACCCCAGCCGATTTTCGGAACGGCTTTCAGGTGCTGCCGCTGCCATTCGTCGTGATGGAAACCAGCAGTTTAGCCTTTTGGCTTCACAGCCGGTTCCCTACTGCGCATGCGTGAAGCTTCCAAGGGACAGTGCCGCGGCGTCAATTCCCAGAAGTGGGGAAGGCTACAAGTCAAAAACAGGTACCCATTCCCCCATCCCTCCTGAATAAAGGTGCCAAATATTGCTGGGGGGGGGTCGAAGGCAGATCAGTGGAAGTTCCACTTTTGGGGGGGAACTCCGTTTTAGGCATTAATTCCTAGACAATCCACATACTGCAACTGTGCACATTGGTAGTATAAGAAAGGGGAGGTCCAGATTACCATTCTGCTTTAAAATGGCCATGCATTCATCACTTTTTCGTTCAACCAGCACATTGATCAAAAATAAAATCTGTTCCCCCATCTACACATTTGAGTTGAATGGGGAAATCGCTCCTGCTATGCTTTGCCACCAGCAGAATACACTGATCAGTGTTGCCAGCTATAGCCAGTGGCACTGATCCTTTGGGAAAAACCCAACAGTCAGTCAATCAATCAGTAGATTGACTTTTATATAACCAGCCTGCCCATACATGGATTGAAATTTGGCCAGTCCCTGTTAAACTGGCCGAATTTCATTCCATGTATGGCCGCCCCAAGTTTAAACTTCAGTTTTGCATGTATTTTACTACAATGTGGCAAAATATAAGCTATATACACAAGGGACCTACTATTGTTATCTGTAAATGTATGTTACACCCTGCTGAAGTATGGCTGCACGTCTCATAACCTCCTCTGTCGCGTGACTTGAGGTGAAGAGCTGTGATTTCTAGCCATCACTTTGATTAGTCCTGTGTGAGAGATCACATCAAAACTACATTATCACAGTTGTGTTTCTACAAACTAGCAGCTGTCCAAACACTTCACAAGAGGTTTAGAAGCAGGTGTTCAAGTTTCTAAACTACAATATGATATGCCTAGCTAAAGCCATTGATGTGCAGAATAAACACAGATTTAATTAGTGTATGGTGATTGATAGTGAAAGAAACTGAATCTAACTAAAGTTGACGACCTATAAAAATAGCGCCTGCAAAACGCCCTGAAAGACCCAGACTGGAGTTGAAAAAAAAAAAAACCCAGACTGGGTTGGAAGAAAAAAAGGAACTGGAGCTGAGAAAAAAAAACCTGGACTGGATTTGAAAAAAAAAAAAAAAACCTGGACTGGAGTTGAATAAAAACCCAGGACTGGATTTAAAAAAAAAAACTGGACTGGATTTAAAAAAAGAATACGGACTGGCGTTGAAAAAAAAAACGCACTGTAATTGGAAATAAAACCCGGACTGGAGTTGGAAAAAAAACCCAGACTGGAATTGGAAAAAAACCCAGACTGGAGTTGGAAAAAAAACCCGGACTGGAGTTTGGAAAAAAACCCAGACTGGAGTTGGAAAAAACCCCAGACTGGAGTTGGAAAAAACCCCAGACTGGAGTTGGAAAAAAAACCCGGACTGGAGTTGGGAAAAAAACCCAGACTGGAGTTGGAAAAAACCCCAGACTGGAGTTGGAAAAAACCCCAGACTGGAGTTGGAAAAAACCCCGGACTGGAGTTGGAAAAAACCCCGGACTGGAGTTGGCAAAAACCCCGGACTGGAGTTGGCAAAAACCCCGGACTGGAGTTGGAAAAAAGAATGGACTGGAGTTGGAAAAAAAGAATGGACTGGAGTTGGAAAAAAAACCCGAAATGGATTTGAAAAAAAAACGCACTGGAGTTGAAAAAAAAACTCGGACTGGATTTAAAATAAAAAACTGACTGGATTTAAAAAAAAAACTGGAGTTGGAAGGGGTTAACAAATCGATTACATTCGGATAATTTCATTTTTCGTATTTTCTATCACAGTGTAATTAAATTATTAACTATTATTATAGTTTTTATTATTATTATATATTATTAAGTAATATACTATTACAGTCAATTTTAAAATTATAGCTGAAGTCAGTAATTCTTCAATTCAGGTCTCTGCACCATAGCAACTAATTTGGGATAGATTAGATTTACATTTTTTATTGGAATTTCCTTTCAATTTTGGCTAAAGTAACTGTTAGTGAACAGAACAAATACGAATGCATCCAAAGTTACGAATTATCCAAAATAACGAATGCCACATCTAAAGGAATGATTCGATGAATCAAAAAAAAAAAAAAAACAAATGAAACGAAACAAATTTTTTGGTAGTGCATATATCTAGCCATAATTATATATAAAATTTTTGTGTAATCAATTCCAGTGGGCTGAGTGATAGACCTAGACACTGCTACTGGAATTGATTACAATAATAAATTATATATAATTATGGCTGCACATTCATCACATTATTAGATCCCTTTCGCACTGAGACGCTATAGCGCTAAAAATAGCACCTGCAAAGCGCCCTGAAAGAGCCGCTCCTCTCACTCGAATGTAAAAGCCCGATACAGCATATCAACCAAAAGAGACAGAAAATTTGTGTGGAAAAAAACAACATTTTCTACTTCGTTATAAAACATATCCAATTAAAAAACTCCAAATATTAAATTTTTTCATAAATTTAGGCCAAAATGTATTCTACTACATGCTATAGGAGGAGAAGGAGTCGTTTTGAAAAAAAAAATGGACTGGAGTTGAAAAAAACCCGCCTGTCAAATACTTTCTGAAAAGCGGTCTGAATGCAGTACCCACGTACGGGGTTATTTTTTTACACTTATTTTTTAGCAACACACCCTACCTTTATTAATTTTTTTAAAAAATAAAAACCCGGATGTGGAAAAAAAAAAACCCAGACTGGATGTGAAAAAAAAAACCCGGACTGGATTTAAAAAAAAAAAACCCGGACTGGTTTTAAACTAAAAAAAACAGACTGGAGTTGAAAAAAAACCCCGGACTGGATTTTTTAAAAAAATGGATTGGTGTTGAAAAGAAAAACCCAGACTGAAAAAAAAAAACCCGGACTGGATTAAAAAAAAAACGGACTGGAGTTGAAAGAAAAATGGACTGGAGTTGAAAAAAAAATCCACTGATTACTGTATAAATGTCACTGGCTAAATTTATGTATAAGGCCCCTTTCACACTGGGGTGGTTTGCAGGCGCTATTGCGCTAAAAATAGCGCCTGCAAACCAACCCAAAACAGCCGCTGCTGTCTCTCCAGTGTGAAAGCCCCAAGGGCTTTCACACTGGAGCAGTGCGCCAGCAGGACGGGAGAAAGTCCTGCTAGCAGCATCTTCGTAGCAGTGAAGGAGCGGTGTAGACACTGCTCCTTACCACTCCTGCCCATTGCAGAGGCGCTTTGCGATTGTTTTTAACCCTTTCTCGGCCGCTAGTGGGGGGTAATACCGACGGTAAAGCGCGGCTAACAATAGTAGCGCTTTAATGCTGACGCCGCCCCCGCCCCAGTGTGAAAGGGGCCTAAATGTCACTGGCAGGGAAGGGGTTTAACACTAGGGGGCGATCAAGGTGTTAAATGTGTTCCCTATGTGTGTTCTAACTGTGGGTGGAATGTCGCTGACTGGAGGAGGAGATTGATCGGTGTTCCTACTTAGTAGGAGCACACGATCTGTCTCCTCTCCCCTGACAGAACTGGGATTTGTGTGTTTACACACACAGATCCCAGTTCTCGCTCTGTCACGAGCGATTGCGGGTGCCCGGTGGTTACAACGTCTTAAAGAGCCGACGTACAGCTACGACGGCTCGCGCAGGGGAGCCAACCTGCCACAGTATAACTGCGGCGGCTGGTTGGGAAGGGGTTAATGAATCGATTATATTCGGATAATTTCATTTTACTTATTTTCTGTTACAGTATAATTAAAATATTAACTATTATTAGTTTTTATTATTATTATTTATTATTAAGTAAAGTACTATTACAGTCAATTTTTAAATTATAGGTAAAATAGCTGAAGTCAGTAATTCTTCGATTCAGGTCTCTGCGCCATAGCAACTAATTTGGGATAGATTAGATTTACATTTTTATTGGAGTTTCCTTTCAAATTTGGCTAAAGTTACTGTTAGTGAACGTAACAAATACAAATGCATCCGCAGTTACGAATTTTCTGAAATAACAAATGCCTATCAGGAACCATGAATCAGACCGAGACAGAAGTATAGTTAAATCACACTTGTTTAATAATAATAATAAGGTAAACAGAGTAAGCGTAGTCAAAACAAGCCAGAGTTCAGTAACTGGATCGGGTAGTCAGCCAAGCAAATGTCAGAGAGCCAGAGATAAACGTAGTAGTACAGCAAGCAGGATCAGGAGCCAGAAGGAACATCAGCCGAGCAGGTCTTCAACAGGAATGCAGGAGAAAGTCTCTGTGATGTTGACAAAGGCGAAGGCAGAGATCAAGTGAGCTGGACGACTTTAAGTAGGCAGGACTGACTAGCAGAATCAAAAACAGCTGGGTAACTGTGGAGAGAGATGGGAGCTGGCAATTAGCCGACAGCTGAGCGGCCAGCTCAGAGAAGGAAGGGCTGAGCCCAGCCCTGACAATGCTGCATCGAAATGAATGGAACAAATACGAATGCATCCAAAGTTACGAACTATCCAAAATAACGAATGCCGTATATAAAGGAATGATCCGATGAACGAAAACGAAACAAATTTTTCGGTACTGCATGTGTCTAGCCATAATTAATTATATATAATATTTTAGTGTAATCAATTCCAGTGGGCTGAGTGACAGACTATATGTGAAATGCTTTACCTGTCAAAAATATGTGCAATTCTATCCAGTTATTTTTATGATTCACACATCTTCTGCATTCCCATAGTCGGGTGATTGACCTGATTTGTTAAAGCTCAATACAAGACAATAAGTGAAAGGAAATATCTTTAGTGGGGATACAAAAATGAAAAACCCGGCAAAAGTTGATCATTCCCCACTCTGTCCAGAACTTAAAAAAAAAAAGAGGTTTGGCTGTTAGTCCACTTAATGCAATGTCTTTGTCACCTCCATAACCTCAGCCTGGTAATTAGATAATGAGAGAGAAGAAACACTCGGGCACTTTCACACTGGTTTGCTTCAGAACTGCCAGTAAAATGCCTACGCGTTAATGGAGAGTTTTTGAGGTGTTTTTACAGAGTTTACGCTGTGGTTTTTAAAGGACATGTGACTCAAAAACTGCACCAAAAAGGCTTAGTGGGGGCGTTTTTGAGGCACATTTGATGCGGTTCCCATTCATTTCAGTGAGGGGGCGGGAGCGTTTTTGATGCTGTTTTTTTAGCTCCTCTAACATGCTCCAAAGATGCTTCAGGCAGGATTTTTTTCACTGCAATGGAAATGCACTGCCCCAGAGTTAAAACGTTCATTGATTTTAGAGGGAAGCATTTTTCTTAAGCTTTTCAGGCACTTTTTTTAACGCAAAAGTGCTTTAAAAACTCAGTGTGAAAGGGCTCTTAACAAACCCTTTATCTTGGAGTACTAGTGTAGAGAAGATTGGGACAGATAAAATAAAGGTAGATTTTACATATTTTTACTGAAAAAATTGCATTTAATAATTTTTAATAAAATATTAAAGGATTACAGGCTTCATTTTTTTTGTTTGCCTGGTTCAGATTTAAAGATCTGGAGGCTTAGGTAATGCTTTCATTTTGTAATATGCAAGACATATTACATTTTATTTGGCAGCCAACTCTAAGTAAAGCTAAATGTGTAAGGTTAGTTTAAACAGATATACTGCATACAGTATAGTATATAGTATATGGCACTAGTACAGTGATTGCTGCAGTCTTCTGGGTCCTGTGACACCACAAGATCCGATATGATTATGTTCATTAAGTTGATACCATCAGCAACAGCAAACTGAAAAGTTGCAAGAGCTTGAAGTTGTAAATCAAGTTAGGGAATTAAACTAGGCAATCACTTATAAAACATTGTAATCATGTCTAAGAGGGACTCTGATATGAGTGGTAGATACATAGTGGAAACAGACAACAAAAACCATAGAACATACAGTAGTATTTCATCTTAAGTATACATTCTCGAAAATCTATCTATTGTTCATGGACTGTACTGAAGCATAAAACAATTAACAAGGTATAATTATTAGAACAGCTGCATCAACATTGCTCATTGAAATTCAAAAGCCTGCAGTTAAGGTGGCTCTAATGAGTTTGCCCGTGTTTAATTAACTTTGCAAATTGTGTTTGAATCCAGGTAGGAATTAGTTTCAATGTAAGTATACCTATGTCTTACCTGAGAGGCCGCTAGGGAAGCTGACAATCACTGTAGTAGTTGGCACTACTACAGTGATTGCCACAATTTCCCGGGTCCTATGACATCACTGTCCCTCCTGTCCACCTTGTCCAATCATAGAATGGCTTGTATGCATGTGAAAGAGCAGCAGTGCCTAGCCAGCAACCCCTCTGCTCATTGTGCAGGTCAGAAGTTGTTAGGGACTTTACTTTTTTTTCTGTGTTGTGTGTTAGCTTTAAAAAATGGTCCTTATATGTCCGTGCATATACTGCTTCTTATATGAGAGTCCTGTGTTGCATAGATTGAATAAGCAGTGGGGAAAATTATTTGATCCCCTGCAGATTTTTTAAGTTTGCCCACTTACAAAGAAATGAAGGGTCTATAATTTTTATCATAGGTGTATTTTAAATGATAGAGACAGAATATAAACCAAAAATCCAGAAAAAACACATGATACAAATGTTATAAATTGAGTTGCAGTTCAGTGAGTAAAATAAGTATTTGATCCCCTACCAACCAACAATAATTCTGGCTCCCACAGACTGGCTACAGTATGTGCTTATGTGGTACATGGATTAATCCTGTCAGTTTAAAGCGGTTGTATAGTCTTTTTTTAACTTTTACCTACAGGTAAGCCTATAATAAGGCTTACCTGTAGGTAAAAAAAAATCTCCTAAACCTGTACGGTTTAGAAGATATTCCCCTTGCTATGAGCCGCTGACTGCAGCGGCGCATGCGCACAGGGGATTCTCGGCTGAAGGCCCGGCAACTGCCGGACCTTGCCGGGAAAGAAATCTCCCGCGCACATGCGCAGAAGTGATGACATCGCGGCTCCAGCCACTCACAGCGCTGGAACCGCGATACCCGGAAGACACGCCGAGGCAACATGTCAGCTACCTCGGCGTGGACCAGGTAAGATACCGACGCCTCGTTCTAAGGTAAGTATTTCATAATGAGCTAGTATGCGGTGCATACTAGCTCATTATGCCTTTTGCTTTACAGGGGTAAAAAAAAACAAAATATTTTCAGCGGGTATACAACCGCTTTAAGAAGGTGCACCTAATAAAGACTTGTTATGTGTATAAAAGACACCAGTCCACAGACTCTCTTGCTTCCATTCAAACCCCTCTATCATGAGCAAGACCATAGAGCTGTCAAAGGACAGCAGGGACAAGAATGCAGAC